>NC_044556.1:69224091-69565341 GCF_007565055.1 Rhinopithecus roxellana
TTTTAAGTCTTGCCATGGGAGAAAGCAGTAGGATAATAGAAAAGCTAAGGCCTTGGATTCAAGCCTGAATTGGACATGGAAGAAAATGATACTTAGCATTCCTGGCCAATGGGAAGATTTAATTTGAGAAGGAACATGATGGGGTCTGGAACTCTGGTGGACTGTGATGACATGAGGACTATAGTGGTTATGGCTATCTGTCTAGTCTGAAGTCTTACAGGTCTGGGTTTGAATGCCAGCTTCACCTCCTATCGGTAACCTAGAGTTACTTGTCTTCTCTAAGCCTTGCTTGTACTATAAAATGGGTGCGACTTGGAACCTACTGATAATGCCATGGCATGCATGAAATAATGCACATACACCACTTAGCACGGGGACTGACTGTCACAAGCGTTCAATAAATATCTGTTTAAACAAGGTAGAACTGTGGTTTGGTGTGTTTTTAATCATCCTGGATTCTGTGAATATGGCAGGACATAGGGCATTATTATCCCCATTTTGCAAAAGGATTTTGAAACCCAGAAGTTCAAGGTCTTGCTAGATCACATTGCCAATGAGTGCTAGGAGAGCAAAGATTGCAGCACTTTACCTGGCTCATTTTACACTGGAAGACACTTTATAACATGAAAGTTCTCACTTCCTTCCCCTGGTATTCAGTTATCTGTCTTGAACTGACCAGGGCTAGAGAGGGAAGGACCCACCTTCCAACTCCCTAGACCTCAGGCCACTGAGACCCATTCTCCAACATGGAAGGAATGCTCAAATAGCAATAGCTTTCAATGACTGAGCACTTACTTTCCGCCAGGAATTGTGCTAGTGTTTTACCCACACTGGAGCCACCCTTTGCAGATTTACAAATGACAGAATGGGCTCACAGAGTTAGGGTGACTTGCTGAGGAGGAACAGCCAGGAAGTTTTCACATCATGACAGAAATCAGTTAGTTTAGTCAGTGTGACTCCCAAGTAAAGATTAAATCACTTCACTATGTGGTGATTCAAGTTCAGGCTTAAAGTTTCCTCAAGCAGAAATTATTAAACCTGGCTGATGATCAGAATTGCCCAAGACACTTATAAAATAATGCAGATTTCCAGGTAGCACCCTTGGGAACCCTGACTCAGTGTGTCTGGGCCAGATCAAGAATCTATATGGTATTTTGAAAATCCCCAGCTGAGGCTTATGATCAACCAGGTGTGGGAAGTTTGCTTTGGGGCACATGCCTAGCTGCCCTCTGGGGAGCTTCTGACCTTACAGATGGGCTAACTCACGACAGTTCCTAACTGTTCTATTAGATCATTTTTATTGCCAGTTCCTTCCTCAGCTTCAGGCTCAGAGTTTCAGTCCAGACATCAAGCATTTATGGAGTGCCTACTGTGAGCAGGACCCTGAATGACACCTTGGGCTTAAGAAGCCAATAATTCATGGCCCTTGGGCCAGCTGTGTTCTTAACCCAGGGGCTAGTGTGTCTGCAAGCTTCTGGACACATGTTTCCTTGTAAAGATTTTATTTTGTTAAATAATATGCGATCTATTGTTTCAGAAATCAAGGGCCTGTGTCCTTTTGTCTGTGTCTTCACAATTAATAACACCAAATTAATAACACCTAATACCAAGTTCCATGCCCAGCAAAAAATGGTTGATAGCCCTGTGCTGGTTTAAATGAAACAAGAAACTCCTTCAGAGGGAATTAAACATCCCTAGTTACGGATCTCTGGTCTGGCCAAAATATCTTTTTTTTTCCTTTTTTTTTTTTTTTTTTTTTAAGACAGAGTCTCACTCTGTCGCCCAGGCTGGAGTACAGTGGCGTAATCTTGGCTCACTGCAACCTCTGCCTCCCAGGTTCAAGTGATTCTCCTGCCTCAGCCTCCTGAGTAGCTGGGATTACAGGTGCCCACCACCATGCCCAGTTATTATTATTATTATTTTGTATTTTTAGTAGAGACAAGGTTTCACCATCTTGGCCAGGCTGGTCTCTAACTCCTGATCTTCTGATCCACCCACCTCAGCCTCCCAAAGTGCTGGGATTACAGGCATGAGCCACCGCAATGAGCCTGGCCAAAAGATCTTACAGAGTTCATTTCTGCTTCTCAATATACAACAGCCCAGCTTTCTTCTCCCTAATTACATCTCCCCCCACATACAATGCCCAGTGAATCTGAACAGAGTCTGGAAAGAAATTGCATGCATTCAGTGATTCTGAACTCTGGCTTTACATTAATGCCATCTGGGGAGTTCCTAAAGTCTACTTATGCCTAGGGTCTGGGCACAAGTTTTTTAAATTTTCCTTTTATTCTTCTTCTTAAGATCCCCAGATGATGCTAATATGTAGCCAGTTGAGAAGCTGAAGAGAACTGGGCTGGTAATTGGCAGATCTGGGTTCAACTCTAGCCTATCTGGCCATTTATAAATGGCTCTCCCAAGCTGAACTCTCTTCCACACCTGTAAAATGAGGATACTAGACTAGACCTCTTGTGGACTAGATCTTTTCAGCTGTCACATTCTAAGTTTTGATAGTCTGAGACCAGTTCAGGTGAGGAGTGAGGGTTGGACAGGGAACAACAAGAGACCTTGTTCCTTTAAAAGGGCCAGATGCTCTTAGGGAGGGAGAAAGCAAGAGAGAAAGAACATGAACTAGATGCTAATTGGAAAGGATAAGGGGCATGTCGAGCTGTCAGTTTCGTTCTCTGGGACCTGGTCTGTAAGTGCTGGAACTGCATCATATGGATCACAGAAAGGATCCTGGGCATGCCAATTTCTGTCCTCTCTCCTATCTATCTGTCTGTCGGCATGCTGCTCCTCAGCAGAGGGCCTGTTTGTTTTCTTAAGATGATTAAGTCCTTCTAAGTCTCCCTCAGCAGAGCCTATGATTGAAAGTGACAATTGGAGCCTCCTGTATTTAAAAGCTGCCACTGTGTATTAGCAGCAGAATCAATTTAGGTTGGGGGACATTTTATTGATGCATTTTAAAACTTGATCACAGAGAGGTGAGCAGGTGTACAAGGAGGTAGGATGGGGCATACAGAAAAGAAGTCTGGTTGGAGAAGAAGGGGCATGCCCCCATTTTTAGTTCCACTTTTAAAGGTAGCTCCACATGGTCAAATTTGTTGCCCTCATTCAAAAGTGCAAAGTGAAATGGAAGGCTGGGCAATGAAGAGGTAACTTGGTGCAGTGTGAACAGCTGACTGAGTGTACCTGAAGCCAATGGGGCCAGGAAGTATAGAGTCATCTGTCCATTGCTGAATTAGAGTTCAACTCCCAACTCAACTATAAAGCAAAACATTCTCAGAAGGTATTCTCTCCTCCCGTCTGACATGAGGACTTCTCCTCCCACGTATGCAGTTTCTTTCTTTTTTTCTCCATTCCTCAGACAAAGCTTGCTGTGAGACATTTGTAGGGCACCTCCTATATGACAGATACTCTCCTAAGCACTGGGACACAAAGATGCATGACTAGGAGCCTTTAAAGGACCCCAAGGGCTCTACTAGCTGGGAGACAGAATGATAAGCCACAGTTAGAGTAGCACGTGACAGGTGTGAAGAGGAGGGGCCTTGGTGCTTTGGGGACACAGAGCTTGCCAACTGAGAGAGTAAAGAGAGATACCAAAGCTGATTTTTGACATTAGCAAGAAGAAATTTGTTATAGCAAGAGAGAATAACACGTGCAAAGGTATGGAAACCCAGACATGCATGTTCTTCTCAGGGAACTGCATGTGTTTCAATATAGCTGGAGTAAGAGTTCCAGAGGAAGGGAAGTGGAAGGCAAGCTAGAGGGGAAGGCAGACGCCAGATCACAAAGGATGTAATAGGTTTAGCTGAGTTAGAACTTCATCTGAAAGATAAAAGAAATCAGTGAAAGGCCTTAGAGAAGAATATGATATTAGATGTATACTTTTTTAAAAAAATTCTTTTAGATGGAGTCTCGCTGTGTCTCCCAGGCTGGAGTACAGTGGTGCCATCTCGGCTCACTATGACCTCTGCCTCCCTGGTTCAAGTGATTCTCCTGCCTCAGCCTCCCAAGTAGCTGGGATTACAGGTGCCCACCACCATGCTTAGCTAATTTTTGTATTTTTAGTAGAGACAGGGTTTCACCATGTTGGTCAGACTGGTGTCTAACTCCTGACCTCAGGTGATCTGCCTGCCTTGGCCTCCCAAAGTGCTGGGATTACAGGTGTGAGCCACCGTGCCCGGCCTAGACATATAATTTAGAAAGACCACTGTAAGAGCAGTATGCAGGATACCTCAGAAAGGGACAAGACCAACAAAAATAAGCAATGGGGCTGGGATAGCTGGCTAGCCATGTGCAAAAGAATGACACTGGACCCCCACCTTTTGCCATATACATGCCAAAATTAACTCAAGTTGGATTAAAGGTTTAAATGTAAGACCTCAAACTATAAGAATCCTAGAAGAAAACCTAGGAGACACCATTCTGGACACAAAGATGAATGACTAGTAGCCTCCCGAGGAGTCCAAGGGCTCTACTAGCTAGGAGACAGAATGATAACCAACAATTAGAGCAGCATGTGACAGGTGCTAAGAGAAAGTCTTTGCATTGGCCTTGGGAAAGAATTTATGACTAAGTTCTCAAAAGCAATTGCAACAAAACCAAATATTGACAAGTGGGACCTAAAGAGCTTAAAGATTTTAAGAGCTTCTGCTCAGCCAAAGAAAGTAACTATCAACAGAGTAGACAGACAACTGCAGAATGGGAGAAAATATTTGCAAATGATACATCCAACAAAGGTCTAATACCCAGAATCTATAAGGAACTTAAACAATTCAGCAAGCAAAAAACAGATAATAAATGGGCAAAGGACATGAACAGACACTTCTCAAAAGAAGACATACAAGTGGCTAACAAACATGAAAAGATGCCTCACATCACAAATCATCAGAGAAATGAAAGTCAGAACCACAATGAGATACCATCTTACACTAGTCTGAATAGCTACTATTAAAAAGTAAAAAATAAATAAATAAAATAACAGACTCTGGCAAGTCTTCAAAGAAAAGGGAATGCTTATACACTGTTGGTGGGAATGTAAATTAGTTCAGCCCCTGGGGAAAACAGTTTGGAGAAGTAAAATATAGCTACCATTCAACCCAGCAATCCCAGTACTGGGTATATATCCAAAAGAAAATAAATTGTTCTACCAAAAAGACACATGCATTTGTATGTTCATCACAGCATTATTTACAATAGCAAAGTCATGGATCAACCTAGATGCCATTCATCAGTGGATGGATCGGATAAGAAAATGTGGTGTATATATACACAGTGGAATAATACACAGCCATAAAAAGAATAAAATCATGTCCTTTGCATCAACATGGATGGAGTCATTATCCTAAGGCCATTATCCTAAGCAAACTAACATAGGAACAGAACACCAAACACTACATGTTCTCACTTAAAAGTGGGAGTTAAACACTGGGTACTCATAACCAAACATAAAGAAGGTACAAGCCAGGCGGACTGGCTCACGCCTGTAATCCCAGGACTTTGGGAGGCTGAAGTAGGTGGACCACCTGAGATCAGGAGTTTGAGACCAGTCTGGCCAACATGGCAAAACCCTGTCTCCCCTAAAAATACAAAAATTAGCCAGGTGTGGTGGCATGTACCTGTAGTCCCAGCTACTTGAGAGACTGAGGTAAGAGAATCACTTGACCCTAGGAAGCTAAGGTTGCAGTGAGCTAAGATCATGCCACTGCACTCCAGTCTGGGCAACAGAGCAAGACGCTGTATCAAAGGAAAAAAAAAAAAAAAGATGGTACAATAGACACTGGGGGATGCCAGAAGGGGTAGGAAGAGAAAGGGTCAAGGGCTGAAAAACTATTGGGTACTGTGCTCACTATTTAGGAGATTAGGAGATGGAATCACTCATATCTCAAACCTCAGCATCATGCAATATACCCATGTAACAAACCTATACATGTACTCCCTGAACCAAAAAGACAAGTTGAAATTACTAAAATGAAAGAATAATTATTCTTTAAAAGAAAGGTATAAGATTGAAGAAAGGGAAAAAATAAACCCAAATCACACTAAACGGCAGATGCTATTCTAATGGAGCTATAGGCTTAAGAGCAGAAGGTTTTCCAGGACATTCTGAAACCATATAACACAGGCAGATAATTTCCCTTAGAACTAAAACTTATTTCTCTCTATTTGAGGCTCTACAGCTGGTCTTGGGATAGGCACTCTGGCCTCAGAATTTCTATAGATAGTGCTTGTAAGAGTTCCTGACCTCGATCGGGGAACACTTATTTCATGCCCTGGGATCACACCCGTCAGGGGTATGTCTTCAAGTTGTGGAGTCAAACCACCATCACTTCCAACTGCTAATATCCACTGCAGTATCTCTAATCTGAGTTCTGCATGTCTGTCTTGTTCCTATCTGGCTGACAAATTCACCTCTTTTTTCTCTTCAGCCCTGATTAGGTTTACCAACATTAAAAATCTAGGCAGTATCTTGGAGAAGCAATTGAATCCACTGTCTTTTAGAATATCTGATTGTGTGTAATCCAGAGACAACTTAACTACTCCTGACGTATTCCAGCTTATCTCCTGACACTTGGGAAGTAGAAGCAATTGTTTCCATTGAGAATAACAGTGGGGGACATCTCACTGAGCTGCTGTGTTTATGGATCTATATGAATCCCAGTTGCTGTCCACCCTGCTCAGAGGCTCTAAATCAGAGTCACATGGAAACTTTGGTCTTTGTAGCTTCAGGTCCATGACATATTCTTAACATGGAACCTCAAAAGCCCTCCCATGTAGAACTCTATCTCTTTTCCCAGAGTTTGGGGTAGGAAAGATAGTAAAGATGGGACAGATTTTGATAATTTTTCTTGTAAGGTACAACTGGAGGCACTTAAAGTTTGATGGCATTTGGGTGGAGGAAGATGTTTCTCAGGTCTCTGGCCTGATGACACCATGGATGGAAATGCCAGCAACTGAGATTGGAAATGGTGAAGAAAATGTTTGGGGATGAGATGATGAGTTTAGTATTGGATATGCTGAATGGTCCATCCAGGTAAAAACATCTAGCCCACTGTTGGTTATGCAAGTGTGAAGCTCAGGGGAAAGCTTTGGACTGGAAATAATTATTGAAAAATTATTAGTTTATATGTGAGAGTTGAAACAGTAAGAGTGGATAAGGCTAGATGATAAGAGTGTAGAGTAAAACTCCAGAATGCTGAATTTTATGACTGAGTAGAAGAGGTCCCCACAGAGAAGATAAAGGGGTAATAAGAGAGATAGCAGGAAGGCCAAAGGTGCATGGAATCACAGAGGCTAAGAAAATCTAACATCTGAAGTAGAATGGCATTTTCACTGTCTCACTTTCAGCAAACAGGTCCTGTGTGGTAAAGATTTGAACTTGGCAATTAAGATTTTCCAATGACTTTGTCAAGAGAAGTTTCAGTAGAGTAGTGAAGGCTGGAATCAGATTGAAATGTGTTTGAGAATGTGAAATACAGAAATGGAGGCCCAGAGTATGGACAAGTCTTTCAAGAGTGGATGAGAAAGGGAGAAAAGAGATCAGGCTGTGGCCAAATATGGGTGTGGAGAAGGGTTTCAGTTTGCTTCATTTACAGGAGAGGATATGTTGAGTATGTTCCCAGGCTGAAAGGAAGGCTCGCCAGGTGGGCAAGAGGTTGAACATGACCAGTGGAACAAGGTTTTGGAGATGTGGGAGACAGTGCAGTTTAGGGCATCCTGGAAGCTTTGAGGAAGAGAAGGAACACCCTATCCTTGGATAGCAGAAGTAAGAATGAATGTGGCTAAAGTGACCTGTGTGGGTAGGGTTGGGGTGGAGAGCCAAGGACCATCACTCTTGCTAACCTCAATTTTCTTTTTTTATTAGCTTTATTTTTAATAGACAAGCAATAATCACATATATATTATAGGGCACAGGTGATGTTTCAATACTTACATACACTGTGAAATAATCAAATCAGGTTAATTAGTATATCCATCACCTTGAATAGTTATCATTTCTTTGGTTTTGTTTTGTTGTTATTGTTGTTGTTGTTTAAAACAGATTTTCCCTCTGTTGCCCAGGCTAGAGTGCAGTGGCATGATCTCTGCTCACTGCAACCTCCACCTCCCAGGTTCAATTGATTCTTCTGCCTTAGTCTCCCAAGTAGCTGGGATTACAGGCATGTGCCACCATGCCCAGCTAATTTTTGTATTTTTAGTAGAGACGGCATTTTGCCACATTGGCCAGGCTGGTCTCATACTCCTGATCTCAAGTGATCTGCTTGCCTCGTATCATTTCTTTGTAATGGGAAGGTTCAAAATCCTCTTTTGTAGCTTGTTTGAAATATTCAATGCATTGTTCTTACCTGTAGCCAACATACTGTGAAATAAATCACCAAAACTCCTCCTGTGTAACTGAAACTTTGTACCCACTGACCAACATCTCCCCTTTCCCCTCCACCCCCAACACCAGCCCCTGGTAAACACCATTCGACCCTCTGCTTCTATGAGTTTGACTTTTTATATTTCCACATATATGTGAGATCGTGTGGTATTTGTCTCTTTGTGCCTGGCTTAGTTCACTTAATATAATGGCCTCTGGGTTAATCCATGTTATTGCAAATAACAGAATTTCTTGTTTTTAAGGGTGAATACTATTCCATTGTGTATGTATACTACAATAACCTAGGTGTCTATTAATGGATGGATGAATAAAACTTCACTGATGAATAAAAAATTCTGGTTGGAACTGAGTGCCGTGGAGGGCTTGGGTGTTCTCCCTTCTTTTCTGTGCTTTCCATTCAAAGACACATGAATGACTCCTTTCTGATCACAAAGCAAGTCCCACCCTTGTCCTGACTGAAGCTCAGGATGGAACCCTTCACCAAACCCCTGAGAGGGAATAAAACAGAAGATTTGAAGCCACAAGACTGTTGAGGAAATCTAATTGAGCTATGGACTTGCCCAAGGTCACAGAGGAAATGAGTAGAAGTGCTGGAACTGGAGGCTGCCCAGCCCTGCCACATCCTCAGCCAATCCCCAAATGGAGAAAGGAAGGATATTCAAGGTTCAGTGCAACCCATCCCCACCACTGATGAACAACAGGAAATCAGAAGAGCAGGTGCACTTCGCAGCTTCCAGGTCAGTCCTTGCCTGGCAGGTGCAGCCCAGGTGCAGATGTTTGCAAACACAGCCAGGCCCCTATCCTGGCCTGGGGGAGGGTGGCAGCCACTCTCTATTGTTATGCTTAGCTCTTCTTGCAAGAGGAATCTTTGCTGTCTATTCCTGAGCAAGGAGCCTTTGATTCTGGAGGAGTGATGCATTTCCTGACTTTGATCTATCACAAATCAGATCTTTGCACACTCTCAAGAGAACACTTTTCATTTTAAAGGCTCTGAGCTGGCTGTCTCTGTTGATCACCTGTGGAGCTGCTCTTCCCCCTAGTGCTCATTCTTCCAGCAAAACAGGCCCCTAGGCAGCCTGCCTGGGACAGTCAATGAAAACAGGCTGCCCAAAAGGGTTCCCAAATGAACAGCAGCCCAGATCCCACGGACTGGCACAGTCTCCTCCCTCTGGCTTGGGGCTGAGGGGAGCATCCACTGTTAAGGACAGATGAGTTGAAATAACAGAAAATGGGAAGCCTCTCTCACCTACAGCAACAGCACAGGGGCCTCCTCAAAGGATTTGCACACTCTGCTCCCGAGCCTTCAATGCCCCCTGTAGGATGGAGTGGATGCATAATACCTGCTTCATTTTGCAGATGACAAAACTAAAACCCATAGCAAGTTTCCTGAGCAATTTGGGACTGCAGATCCAGGATAATAACACAACATTAGACTCCCTTCCCTGTACTCCACTGACCATTCCACAGGATCCCTAGGTGAGGCTGGAAGATCCCCGAAAGGCATTCCAGGGGAGGGCAAGACTGGGCGAGAAAAGTCTGAACATTATAGGGTTTCAGACACCATAGCAACACAGTACTGCACTTGGGAGTTAGAAGAATTGAATTCTGGCTTTGGCTGTCCCATGTATCAGCAGTCGGAATCTTGAACAAATTACACAAACTTTCTGAACTGCTTCTGTAATCAAACCTGTCTGCTTGTATCATAGGATAAATCAAATAAGGTGAATGATGGACAAACCTCATTTTATTGCTCTCTGCTTTATTGCATTTATGGACATTGTGTTTTTTACAGATTGAAGATTTGTGGCAACTGCACGAAACAAGTCTATCGGTGTCATTTTTGAACATCATGTGCTCACTTTGCGTCTCTGTGTAACATTTTGGTAATTCTCACAACATTTCAAACTTTTAAATTATTAGTACATCTGTTACGGTGATCTGTGATCAGTGATCTTTGATGTTATTACTATAATTGGTTTGGGACACCACAAACTGTGCTTATATAAGATGGTGAACTCAATCAATAAATCTGTGTGTTCTGAACACTCCACCAACTGGCCACGCCCCTTTCTCTCTCCCTTTGCCTCAGGCCTTCCTATTCCCTAAACATGACAGTATTGACATTAGGACAATTAATAACCCCACAATGGCCTCTAGGTGTTCAAGTGAAAGGAAGAGTAACATGTCTTTCGCTTTAAATCAAAAGATAGAACGATTAAGCTTAGTAAGGAAGGCATGTTGAAAGCCACAGTAAACCAAAAGCTAGGTCTCTTGGGCCAAACAGCCAAGTTGTGAATGCAAAGGAAAAGTTATTGAAGGCAATTAAAAGTGCAACTCCAGTGAACACATGAATGATAGGAAAGCAAAACAGCCCTATTGCTGATATGAAGAAAGTTTGAGTGGTCTATGTAGAAGATCAAACAAACCATAATGTTCCCTTAAGCCAAAGGCAAATCCAGAACAACCCCCTAGCTCTCTTCAATTCTATGAAGGCTAGGAGAGATGAGGAAGCTGCAGAAGAAAAATTAGAAGCCAGCAGAGGTTGGTTCATGAGGTTAAGGAAATAAGCTGTCTTAATATCACAAATGTTCATAAAGAAGCAGCAAGTGTTGACATAGAAACTGCTGCAAGTTATCCAGAAGATCTAACTAAGCTCACTGATGAAGGTAGTTACACTAAACAATAGATTTTCAATGGAGACAAAGCAGGCTTCTATCAGAAGAACATGCTGTCTAGGACTTCCATAACTACAGAGGAGAAGTCAATGCATGGCTTCAAAGCTTCAAAAGAAAGGCTGGATCTGTTGTTAGGGGCTAATGTAGCTTGTGATTTCAAGTAGAAGCCAATGCTCACTGATCATTCTGAAAATCCTAGGGTCCTTGAGAATTATGTTAAATCTTCTTTGCCTGTGCTCTAGAAATGAAACAACAAAGCCTAAATGACAGCATACCTGTTTACAGCATGGCTCACTGAATATTTTAAGCACACTATTAAGACCTACTGCTCGGGGCGGGGTGTGGCGGACAAAGGTTCTTTCAGCAGATTACTGCTCATTGACAATGCACCTGGTCACCCGAAAGCTGATGGAGATATACAAGATGGATATTGTTTTCATGTTTGCTAACACATTCCTCAACCCATGAATTAAGGAGTCTGTCATGCACATTCATGTGAAGAGACCACCAAACAGGCTTTGTGTGAGCAATAAAGCTTTTTAATCACCTGGGTGCAGGCGGGCTGAGTCCAAAAAGAGAGTCAGCAAAGGGACATGGGGTGGGGCCGTTTTATAGGATTTGGGTAGGTAAAGGAAAATTACAGTCAAAGGGGGTTGTTCTCTGGTGGGCAGGGGTGGGGGGGGGTCGCAAGGTGCTCAGTGGGGGAGCTTTTGAGCCAGAATGAGCCAGGAAGAGGAATTTCACAAGGTAATGTCATCAGTTACCTGAAAAGGACCAGGCCATTTTCACTTCTTTTGTGGTGGAATGGGCCTATGAAGGTGGAAGGAGATATTTTCCTCGGTCTAAGAACCATTTGCCTTGTGTGGGAAGAGATTGATAGGTGGAAGTTTCAGCGGGGGAGTAGGTGGGAGTGACCAATGTGAAGGAGAAAAACTGACCATGAGGGACAGAAGTTGGAACTCTAGCTGCTTTTTTAGCTAACTTATCAGCATAAGCATTGTTCTGAGCGATGGAATCTGAAGTCTTTTGATGGTCCTTGCAGTGAATGACTCTAGCTTCCTTTGGAAGTAAAGTGGCTTTGAGAAGCGTTTTTATTAAAGAGGCATTAATGATGGAGGAACTTTGCATAGTGAGGAAACCTCTTTCAGCCTATGTAACAGCATGGTGGCGCAGAATATGGAAGGCATATTTAGAGTCAGTATAAATATTGATGCGTAGTCATTTTGCAAGAGTGAGGGCCTGAGTTAAGGCAACTAGTTCAGCTTGCTGAGAGGTAGTGGAGAGTGGCAGAGTGGTAGCCTCAACGACAGATGTGGAAGATACTATTGCATCGCCTGCCTTTGCTGGTGAGTGGCGATTAGGCCTGGTGGAACTGCCATCAATAAACTAAATGTGATCAGCGTGAGGAACAGGGAAGAAGAAAATATGGGAAAATGGGGTGAATGTCAGGTGGATCAGAAAGGTGCAGTCATGAGAGTCAGGTGTGGTATCTGGAGTAATGTGGGAGGCCGGACTGAATTCCAGGCCAGGAACAATGGTAATTGTGGGAGACTCAACAAAGACTGAGTATAGTTGAAGGAGCCAGGGAGCAGAAAGTATATGTGTCAGGTGGAAGGAAGAAAATAGATTTTGGAAGTTATGAAAACTGTAGAGAGTGAGTTGAGCATAGTTTGTGATTTTGAGGGCCTCTAAAAGTATTAGGGCGGTGGCGGCTGCCACATGCAGACATGAGGGCTAGTAGGCTAAAACAGTAAGGTCAAGCTGTTTGGATAAAAAGGCTACAGGGCGCGGTCCTGGATCTTGTGTAAGAATTCAGACCGCACTAACCATGCCTAGGAAGGAAAGGAGTTGCTGTTTTGTAGAGGGATTGGGGCTTGGGAGGTTAGCTGGACACAATCAGCAGGGAGAACGCATGTGTTTTTATGAGAATTATGCCGAGATACGTAACAGATGAGGAAGAAATTTGGGCTTGACTGAAGTAATGGGGGCTGTCTGTGAAGCTTTGCAGCAATACAGCCCAGGTGATTTGCTGAGCCTAATGGGTGTCAGGGTCGGTCCAGGTGAAAGCGAAGAGAGGCTGGGATGAAGGGTGCAAAGGAATAGTAAAGAAAGTATGTTTGAGATCCAGAACAGAATAATGGGTTGTGGAGGGAGGTATTGAGGATAGGAGAGTATATGGGTTTGGCACCATGAGGTGGATAGGCAAAACAATTTGGTTGATAAGGCACAGGTCTTCTCTCACCTGTAAGCTTTGTCTGGTTTTAGGACAGGTAAAATGGGGGAATTGTAAGGGGAATTTACAGGCTTTAAAAGGCCATGCTCTAACAGGTAAGTAATAACCAGTTTTAATCCTTTTAAAGCATGCTTCAGGATGGGATATTGGCATTGAGCGGAGTAAGGGTGATTAAGTTTTAATGAGATGGTAAGGGTGCATGATCGGTCACCAAGGAGGGAGTAGAGGTATCCCATACTTGTGGGTTAAGGTGGGGAGATACAAGGGGAGGATGCGAAAGAGGCTTTGAACTGGGGGAAAAGGCAGCAATGAGGTGTGGCTGTAGCCTAGGAATAGTCAGGGAAGCAGATAATTTAGTTAAAATGTCTCAGCCTAATAAGGGAACTGGGCAGGTGGGGATAACTAAAAAGGAGTGCATAAAAGAATGTTGTCCAATTGGCACCAGAGTTGGGGAGTTTTAAGAGGTTTAGAAACTTGGCCATCAATACCACAATGGTTGTGGGGGCAAGGGAAACAGGCCTTTGAAAAGAAGGTAATGTGGAGTGGGTAGCCTCTGTATTGATTAAGAAGGGGACGGACTTACCTTCCACTGTGAGAGTTACCTAGAGCGTCTATGATGGTCGTGTAGGCTTCCGAGGCGATCGGGCAGTGTCAGTCTTCAGCTGCTAAGCCGAGAAGATCTGGGAAGGAGTCAGTCAGAGAGCCTTGGGCTAGAGTTCCAGGGGCTCTGGAAGTGGCTGCCAGGTAAGTTGAACCGTCCAATTTTCAGTGGGGTCTCGCACAGATGGGACACAGCTTAGGAGGAATCCTGGGCTGTGGACATTCCTTGGCCTAGTCGCCAGATTTTTGGCACTTGTAGTAAGCTCCTGGGGGAGGAGGTTCTGGAGGAACCTCTGGCAGCTGCGGTTCAGGCATTTGGAGTTCTTGTGTGCTGGAGATGTGGCTGGGGTTTCTCTCACAGTGGAGGCAAGGAATTGCAACTCAGAAATACATTGCTACTTGGCTGCCTCTACTTTATTATTGTACACCTTGAAGGCGAGGTTAATTAAGTCCTGTTGTGGGGTTTGAGGGCTGGAGTTAATTTTTGGAGTTTTATTTAATGTCGAGAGCGGACTGGGTAATAAAATGTATATGAGAATGAGACGGCCTTTTGACCTTTTAGGGTCTAGGGCTGTATAAAGCATCTCAGGGTTGCTGCTAAATGGGCCATGAACTGGGCAGGGTTTTTCATATTTGATGAAAAAGAGCCTAAACGCTAATTGATTTGGGAGAGGTCGGATAAAGGAAAAGGAGCATTAACCTTGACAATGTCTTTAGCTCTAGTCACTTTTTTAAGAGGAAATTGCTGGGCAGGTGGGGGAGGGCTAGTCACGGAACAAAACTGTAAGCCAGACCGGGTGTGAGGAGAGGAGGTGATAAAAGGATTATAGTGTACGGGAGTGGAGGCTGAGGAAAAATTAGGACCTAGCTCAGCCTGGCGAGGAAGGGAGAGGTCAGATGGGTCGGTAGAAAAGGAAGATTAGAAAGACTCAGTGACACTTGGGATTGGGACTGAGGGGACAGGCAGGAGGGAAAGAAGGAAGATTTGGGACGAGTTGCATTGGGAAGAGAGAATAGGGAGGGACCAATGTGTAAAAGAATGCCTGGACGTCAGGCACCTCAGGCCTTTTGCCCATTTTATGACAAGAATTATTTAGATCTTGTAGGATGGAAAAATCAAAAGTACTGTTTTCTGGCTTTTTGAAACTACTGTCAAGTTTGTATTGGGGTCAAGTGGCATTGTAGAAGAAAATAAGGCATTTAGGTTTTAAGTCAGGTGTGAGTTGAAGGGGTTTTAAATTCTTGAGAACACAGGCTAAAGGGAGAAGAAGGAGGAATGGAGGGTGGAACGTAGCCCATAGCGAAGGAGGCAAGCCTAGAGAAAAGAGAGAGTAGAGACATGGAGAGAAGGGGTTGGGGGGTTCTTGCCCTCCAGAAAAGCAGGAAAGGGGTCAAGACGTGGAGATAAGGGGTCGGGGGGTTCTTGCCCTCCAGAAAAGCGAGAAAGGGGTTGGGAGATTCTTGCCCCCCAGAAAAGCAGAGAAGGGGTAGAGACAGGGAGACAAGGGGTCAGGGGGTTCTTGCCCCCCAGAAAAGCGGTATTTGCTGCTAAGGGTGAAGGACCAAGGCAGGCATCCCTGCGTGGTCAGACACCTCTGAAATGTGGGTGGATAATCAGGCAGGTGTCCCCGAGTGATTAAACACCAAGGGAAGACTGGCTTCCTGAGTCCATGACCGGCACCAGAGTTTGGGGTCCGTGGATAAAATGCGTCTCCTTTGTCTCTACCAGAAGAGGAAAGGAACTGAAATTATGACAAAGGAAAGATTGAAGTGTGGTGCCAAGATTGAAAGGAGAAAGAGGTTGAGGGATAGTGAGAGAGGTTAGAGAAGAGAATAAAGAGGCCACTTACCGGATTTAAAATTGGTGAGATGTTCCTTGGGCTGGTCAGTCTGAGGACCCGAGGTCGTAGGTGGATCTTTCTCACGGAGCAAAGAGCAGGAGGACAGGGGACTGATCTCCCAAGGGAGGCCCCCCCCGATCCGAGTCATGACACCAAAATGTCATGCGCGTCCATGTGAAGAGACCACCAAACAGGCTTTGTGTGAGCAATAAAGCTTAAGGGAGATGTGGTGGAGCCGTTTTATAGGATTTGGGTAGGTAAAGGAAAATTGCAGTCAAAGGGGGTTGTTCTCTGGTGGGCAGGGGTGGGGAGTCACAAGGTGCTCAGTCGGGGAGTTTTTGAGCCAGGATGAGCCAGGAAAAGGAATTTCACAAGGTAATGTCATCAGTTAAGGCAGGAATGGGCCATTTTCACTTCTTTTATGGTGGAATGTCATCAGTTAAGGCAAGAACCTGCCATCTGGATGTGTACGTGCAGGTCACAGGGGATATGATGGCTTAGATTTGGCTCAGAGGCCTGACAGAGTCGTTTCAACTTTCAAGTCTTATTATTTAAAAAACATATTTTGTAAGGCTATAGCTGTCATAAATAGTGATTCCTCTGATGGATCTGGGCAAAGTGAATCGAAAACCTTCTGGTAAGGATTCACTATGTTAGATGTCATTAAGAACATTCATGATTCTTGGGAAGAGGTCAAAATATCCATATTAACAGGAGTTTGGAAGAAGTAGATTCCAACACTCATAGATGATTTTGAGAGACTCAAGACGTCAGTGGAAAAAGTCAATGCAGATGAAGTAGAAATAGCAAGAGAACTAGAATTAGAAGTGGACCCTGAAGATGGGACTGAATTGCCGCAATCTTGTGGTAAAACTTGAACAGGTGAAAAATTGCTTCCTATGGATGAGTAAAGAATGTGGTTTCTTGAGATGAAACCTACTTCTGGTGAAGATGCTATGAACATTGTTAAAATGATGATAAAAGATTTATAATATTCTATAAACTTATTATAGTCAATAAAGCAGCAACAGGGTTTGAGAGGACTGACTCCAATTTGACAAGAGTTCTACTGTGGGAAAAATGCTATCCAACAGCATCACATGCCACAGAGAAAGCTTTTGTGAAAGAGAGAGCCAATAGATGTGGTAAACGTCATTGTATTATTTTAAGAAATTGCTACAGCCACCCTAACCTTCAGCAACCACCACCCTGATCAATCAACAGCCATCAACATCAAGGCAAGACCTTCCACCAGCGAAAAGATTCCCACCTGCTGAAGATTCAGATGATCATTAGCAATTTTTAGCAATAAATTATTTTTAATTAAGGTATGTACATTTTTTAAAAACACAATGCCTTATTCCTATTAAGTCATACTTAATAGACTACAGTATAGTGTAAACATAACTTTTTTTTTTTTTTTTTTTTGAGACGGAGTCTCGCTCTGTCGCCCGGGCTGGAGTGCAGTGGCCGGATCTCAGCTCACTGCAAGCTCCGCCTCCCGGGTTTTACGCCATTCTCCTGCCTCAGCCTCCCAAGTAGCTGGGACTACAGGCGCCCGCCACCTCGCCCGGCTAGTTTTTTGTATTTTTTAGTAGAGACGGGGTTTCACCATGTTAGCCAGGATGGTCTCGATCTCCTGACCTCGCGATCCGCCTGTCTCGGCCTCCCAAAGTGCTGGGATTACAGGCTTGAGCCACCGCGCCCGGCCAACATAACTTTTATGTACTGGGAAGCCAAAAACTGTGTGTGATTCACTTTAATATGGTATTCACCTTATTGTTGTGGTCTGGAACCAAACTTGCAATGTCTTTGAGGTATGCCTATATATAAAAATTTGCAAAAAATCAGGAGAATTTGTACTCCCTCCCATTTTCTCTCTGCTGTAACATCACAGAACTTGTTTTTTTCTTTTGTATTTTACTCAATATGTACAGCAACAAGATCCTTCAGGAAGCCCTGGGTTCCAGCCCCAGTTCTGTCACTTGTTGCTTCTGGGACTTGGGCAAGCCCAACAATGAAAGTGTAACTTACAAACCGATTTTGTTTGCCCACCTCACTGATGAAACCATGTAGGAGTGAGCCCTTTGAACCCTGGAAAACAAAGAAGAGGGTTCTCCTCCATACGTCTTGGGTCTGGGCTTTTCTCTTCCCATCACTCACGAACAGGGAAACAAGGACACGTCTCACTAAGAACCAGCTCACGTGCCTCTCCCTGCAACATATGGAGATCTTCCTTTGGAGAGCCTGGTTGGCCAGGTGAACAGCTGTTGCCAGTGCCCTTATGAATAAGCGGCAATAACTCTGCTAGAGTGAGCTTAAGAAGACAGCTTAACTACTTTGCCGCAAGAGCAGGCTTGTTTTGGTTTGTCCTTAGCTTGTGCCACCCCTGGATTTATTTCTCCTGCTTTTGTGTATTTGGTGATCATGCAAATCGGCATTCACTTAGAAAAATGCCCTTTGGGAACTCCAGGTACATTGTAACTTGACAAAATATATATTGGCTGGCAAAATGTACAGAAAAACTAGTTTTTATAAAATATAATTAGATAAGTAAACAGTATATATCAAATGCCTTTAAATATGTCATCATTTGTCCCAGGAATTCCATTGTTAGAGCTTTTATCCATCAGATAATATTGGAAAACTGCAAATACTATCTGTAATTAGAATATGTCTGGGATACTTTTGCATTGAGGGAGGTGATGGACTGCTGCTGCCAGGACTATCCGATGTGGAAGTTGTGAAATTCTGGCTGGCTAAGGACTTGGGGAGATAATTGGTCGTGTACTTAGCACCACCTTGTGTTTCTAGACAGATCTCAGTTTGGTCATCTGATAAATGGGAATAAAATATTTACTTCTGAGAGTTTTTGTGAGCATGGAAATGCTTCATTCAATAAGTACCTAAGAACACCCTGGACCACATTGTTTATCCTTTGAGGTCCCAGCCAGCTTCATTTTCTCTCTTAGACTGTAAGCTCTTGAGAGCAGGGACTATCTGCAGCTATCCTCACACCCCACTGCCGAGAAGGGGTCATGGTTAACATTCCTATCTTATAAAATTGTAGCATAACATTATATATTTTACATTATTGTATATAATATTTAATAAATATAAGTTGTATATTAAAAGTTTTAATATAATGGGTTTACAGTATAGTTTTTTTATCTTCTTTAAATTTAACAATATAACTTGGATGTCTTACCATGATGGTACATACTAGTCTTTCTTATTCTTTGTATTTACTACACAGTATTTTATAGCATGGAATAAAGTACCATGAATTAACCTTCCTTCTATTAATGGATTGTTAGATTTTTAGATTTATCACTCTTAAAAACAACAGTGTAGTGAAACCTTGTGTACCTATACCATTGTTCACATATATATGGGTTTATTTAGCGTCAAACCTAAAAGAAAACATTTAGGGTCAAACTCATGTATTTTTTGTATTTTGATAAATATTGTTAAGTTGATCTTCAAAAGGCTGCTCCAAAATATCCTTTTGAACACACGAGTAATTCTGTTTCATATAAACATATAGATCAGATTTGGATTTTATAATTCTTTTTCATCTTTGCCAACAGAGAGAAAAATTATGCCTATTGTTTTAATTTTATTTTTAATAGAAATTATATTCTAATTTCCTTTTTTAATGAAGTTGAACATTTTACTGGCAATTTGTATTCATGGGTGTTTGTGTGTGTGTGTGTGTGTGTGTGTGTCAATTGTCTATGCCTGTTGTCCACCTTCCTATTGATTTTTTTTCCCTTATTGCTTATTTGAATATTTTCTACATTAAGGATCTTAACCTCTTTATCTACTTTTTGGATACTTTTGTTAGATTTTTAATTATTTTTATTTTGACATAGAAAAATGTGTTTTTTTTTTTTTTTTTTTTTGCTTGTTTCCACAGTTTTATTTATTAAGACGTTCCTTTATTCTTCCTGGCTTTGGCATTATGCTTTAATTGCCCTATTCTGTCATATCCTAATTAATGCATTCTATATCTGTAAAATGATAAGAATTGAATAAGATAATCTCTAAAGTATGTTCTATAAAACCCATGATTTCACATGATCCAAAACCTCATTAAATCAGACAAAATCCATGGCAGCCAGTATAAATGACTGAATACAATGTTTACCGAAGTATTCATTTTAACAAAAACATTTCATCCTTTTCATATATATAAGATCTTTCATATATAAAGCGTAACTATGAATTCAGCAACAAAACATTGCTACTTACAGGTCTCATTCATTTTTTACAATTAAAAAAATCAAAATCACTGTTTCAAATATATTTATTCAACACCATACTAAAGATCCTAATGCTTGCTATCCTTTCATCAGCCCCACAAAGTAGTGCACCAAGGAGGCCATGCAACATGAATCTGCAGTCCAGGCTTCTTGTGACTGGGCCAGGCAGAGGCACCGATTCCACAGTAGCCAGCCCATTGGCTGTCCAGCAACCTATGGCCTATGTAATTTATTAAAACAAAAAAAAACAAAACAAAAAACTAATGAACAAGAGTTGGGCCAATCAGATTTCTTCTTTAGTTACTTGTTGTTTGGAAACTGATAGAATAAACCTGTTAGGAGTAGCAGCTGCAGCAGAAGCAGCATAGTAGAGAGAGGTAGGCTGAGACATTAACGCTCTTTCATGTGTATGCTGCCATTTTAAAAAGTCCAGCTTCGTGGGCATGAGACCAGTGGTCAAATAAGGGCCTGTGTTTACAAGGGCCCCAGGCTTGGATTTAATGCTTTCTTTTATTTTTAAACATGGGTTTTGTTAGTGAATTCCATGTGACAATGGAACATGCTCCTGAGGCTGGAGTTTCAGCAGCCGCAGTCCTGCCTCCCGCTGCCCCCTGTTGCCCCATGTTCTCAGAGTGGCTCCCCCTCATTTTTTTCTACCTTCTCCTCCCCTGCCTCTTCCCACACCACCCAGCAATCAGTGTGCTGTGCGGAGTTGCCCTGTGTGCTGTAGGGAGCTGGGTGCAGGCCAGAGATGGTCGGGCTGTTGTGACCTGCGGCATCTACACATGGGTGAGGTGGCTGCTGTCCCTGCCCTAGGCTGCCACATCACGGCTCATTTGGTAGGAGATTCAGTGGAACAGGCCTTTGGCCCTCCCCTGATCTATGTACCTAGTGCACCATGCATGTAAGTTGCAATTCCATTGGGTCCTGGGGATTGCCTGTCTGCCTTGGACTGCAGCTGTGGGCTCATGGGAAGGAGGGATGCCTGGCTTGACTTCCTCACTCCTTAGTGCAGAATGGCTTCTGTTTGGTGGCTGGCAAGAAAGGAGAACCCAGCTGTGAGTGCCAAGTCTCTGGGCCAGGCGCCTAGGCACCTGTGAGAGTCTGCACCTGCCCTGTGAGTATTTCCATGCCCAAGAAAGGATAATATTGAATAGCAAATAGGTGGAGACAGAAATAGACAGACAGGGATAAAGAAAGAAAACTTAATAACTTTAATGGTGCCTTTTTCTGCTTTTTGAACAAGGGACCCTTCATATTAGCAGTGGACCTAGAAAATCATCTAGGGTGTCTTGATTCTAAGTCACCAGCAGAAGTCGTTCATAGGGAAAAGAGAACAGAATAGATGTAGAGAGAGAAACTGAAATACTGCAAGAGGAAGAGGTAGCCCAGGAACCAATTCCAGTCCAGGGGTGTCTTATAATCAACACTCATCTCTTGAGGTAATGGAAGAGGGTCTCTGCATCTTGCAACCAAACAAACTTGCTTAAATGATTGAAGTAAACATTCTCTGAGAGACAGGTGCTAGAGGGGATACAGAGGTTTGTAGTCACAGCTCTTGTCTCAATGAGATTTCAATGAGGTATAAAAACACAATAAATAGTAAGAACAATAACAGGTAACCCAAAGAGCACTGATGTCATGCTAAGCACTTTGCATACATTTAATCCTCACAAGAACCCAATAATCCCATGAGAAAGGAACCAATAGTTTACAGATGGGGCAACAGAGGTTTAGACAGTGCACTAGGCAGAGCTAGGACCTGCCTTAAACCTCAGAGTGGTATAAAACACTAACATATTAGTGAGGGTGGACAGGCTACTTCCAGCTGGGAAATTCAGGGAATGCTTCTCAGATGCTGTAACTCACCAGTTGGTGGCTACTCATGGAAGGGTTACTGAATG
The DNA here is from genome assembly GCF_007565055.1 of Rhinopithecus roxellana. Classification (NCBI taxonomy): domain Eukaryota; kingdom Metazoa; phylum Chordata; class Mammalia; order Primates; family Cercopithecidae; genus Rhinopithecus; species Rhinopithecus roxellana. The sequence continues at coordinate 69,245,993 of NC_044556.1, forward strand.
AACAGGATTGAATAAGTAACTAAACGAAGGAATCAAATTGAATCGGACTGAAAGCAAAGATTTTGACAGGCAAAAATAGAGGCAGATCTTTGTGATGGAAAAGGCCACAGTGAGCCTGGGCATTGGGAAATAGACCAGTCTGGTTGGAGATGAGGTTACTTAAAGGGAGCAGGAGGCTGATGAGATGGGAAATGAAGAGACCCAGGCTGACGGTTTCACTCTATTTGGTGGTGAATCTTGAGCCACAGAACATCTGTGTGCAGGTAAGATATGATTAAAGTCATGCTTTAGAAAAGTTAACTCTGGGCCAGGTGCAGTGGCTCATGCCTGTAATCCCAGCACTTTGGGAGGCTGAGGCAAGTTGATCACTTGAGGCCAGGAGTTCAAGACCCAGAATGGCCCACATGGTGAAACCCCATCTCTACTAAAAATACAAAAAAAAAAAAAAAAAAAAAAAAAAATAGCCAGGTGTGACGGCACATGCCTCTAATTCTGGCCACTCTGGAGGCTGAAGTTGGAGGATTGCTTGAACCTGGGAGGCAGAGGTTGCAGGAGATCGTGCCACTGCACTCCAGCCTGGGTGAGGTGGCAAGACCCCATCTCAAAAAAAAAAAATAAAAGAAAAGTTTACTCAGATTTTGCTATTTTTTTTTTTTTTCCTAGGCACACAGGCCAAGCACCTGAGAGCCATCTTTTATTATTTACCCCTTACCCTCCTCACACATCCATGAAACTATTCCTTTAAAGTGTGTCTTGAGGGGAGTGAGGGTCATAAAAAGGAGTTCCGGGAAAGATCTAGAAATGTTGGGTTCTCCCTCCAACATACCTTACTTATGCCAGTAAGAGATTTGGTAAGTGTTTTCTTAGAAATTTCAGTCCAGTTCTAGCCACATTAATAGGAATTCAGTAGAGTCTATCTTTTAGGGGTTTTCTGAATATAGCTAGTCAGAACCTTAACATGACAATAGTGATATCTCATTCATTCAATCTCCACTATTTTAGAATTTGTGATTCTTCTAACCATCTAGAAAATTTACTTTTATTTCGGCAAATTCATGCCTCATAAACTGGCATAAATTGCAAGTTTAAATGTTTTAAGGGGATATCTACCACATTTAATAGCGTAAAATAATTTCATCTAAGTCCTACATCCTTATAAACACTATTTGTGTAAGATGGCTGATGTGTCTTCTTTATAAATCCTTAATTGTTTCATTCAAGGAGGTCCTTTCGATACCAAACAGAACTCAGTTCATGTACTTGAGTTATCGTGTGCTCTCAAAAGTCATACAACTGCATTTCTTAAACTCCTCCCCTGCCTCTGACTTCCTCCTGATTCAGACTGACCTTTACCATACATCACTGTAAAGAAATCCCCTTGGGGTTAGTTATCATGGCGAGATGCTCATCATCTGAAAGGCGAGGTCAGTGCCTCTTTGTAAGGTCTGCTTGCACTCTGAAAAGGGCTGCTGGAGGCCTGACAAGGAGGCTCGCCCAGTCCGTTCCACCCCACTGACTTCCAGGCAAGATCGCCCCAGCACACAGCTGAGTGTGTTGCTTTTAACTTCTCTCTACCTGAGATCCTGACACCAGCCCCTGGTTTCTACAATAGGACATGGCTTGGGCTCACCCAGTTCACACACCAATAATTGGGTCAGTCCTACAGTTTTTGACTTATTTATAATTTCAAAAAAGGCTGCATGTCTGGCAAAGGATTCCCCATTTGCTAGGGCAGAAAAAAAAGGAGGCAGCTTAAGCTCTGGGGTCTGAAAGCTGAGATAAAATTAACCAATAGCTGAGGAACTTCAACCATATACAAACACTTTTCTTGAGATGACAATAGTTGTAGGCTGAAATAGACAACTCGAGAAGGCTGTGGAAACATCTGCTGTCAAAATTCAAAATATAGCCTCACTAGCCGGGCTTGTCTCTACAGGCAAAATGACCTCTAAAATCTAGCTGCAGGACTCAACGACTGGCGAATTTGCACACGACACAATCATAATCAATGGGAAGGGTTTGTTCCATTGCTCAAATAAAACCAGTTGCATTATTTCATCGCCCTACTGCATACACTGGGAGAATGGTGCTTTCTCTGCAAAACTACTTTGTCATTTTTGGGCACAGTTATGTTGTAAGATTGGCATGTGATAAAATGAAGAGTAAATAAAGGGATAAATAAACCATAATTTGTAGGCATGAGTCTCTCATTCCATTCTTTCATTAATATTATAGCTTTCGGTGTATTTGAATTACTTTTATATATGCATCTGTGTTCCTACACTCCTTAAAATGAGCTACCTAGAATCTTCCACAATGTTTTCAGTTAGTTTGGCACACAGTAGGTACAACATAAATAAATTAGGCACATGAGCAATGACTGATTTTGATTTTTCTAATTGGGGCTTGCTTTTCTAAATGGAGATCTTGGGGCTCCACTCATGGGTGAAGCATATCACTGCCTTTCCTTCTACATTCCAGACATGTGCCCGGAGGCCTTCCAATGAGGAGGGTAGAGTCTAAAATGAACTCACTGGCATTAAAATCCCCTACAGCTTCTGGACATAAAACTTGGACATTTTTTACATTCCCTAGAAATACTGGTTTACATTAAAATTTCAGTCCCTTCCCGTTCCTCCTCCCTGTCACTCCAACTAAAAGAATTATCTAAACATGTCCCTCACACATTTATTACAAAATAAACTTGCCTCCTAGAGAGAGGGTAGCTTTAGGGGCTCCTGTAGCCAAGCTAATATGCCCAAAGCTAATATTAAACCAGTAACCTCAGATCTCCAACAGAACACCTAGGGGCCACCACACCTGAGACAGCTTGTTCTCTCAGCCAAGACACACACCCGGCTGTAGGTATAAAGTGAATTTCCCATGTGAAATTTTTCCTGATGCCCTGACTCCTTTGCAACCTGACCTTAAAGGAATAAGTTAAATGCTTAATTGTGGATGTATTATCAGGTGTAAACAAGGAATGTAGATGATAGTTAGGCTGAGGTTAGATAAATGACTTCCCTTTTCCCTATCATTTTCTTTTTTTAAAACCTGATTGATCCAAAGGTATTTATTTTTGACTGCTGTTGGGAACGGTATGCACTTACAGTCACATATGCACCTCTGGTCTATTTACACATAATTATTGTTTGAGGAATAAATGCTAAGAGAGTTTCATTGTAACAAATCGAAACTTGAACATTTATGCCAGTAAGCAGTTAAAAAAAAAAAGATCCTGAATACAAGAGAAATTCTTCCATGAAGGAATAGTCATTAGTTTTTATTTGAATTTAAACATTGTAGCAACTTCCCTTTTGGTCACTAATAAATAATAACTTAGTTGACTTGATGATGACTATTTTCTTTCTGAGAATATATTCTTTGGTACCTGGTAGTCATAGAGGACAGTATGTGAAGAAGAAATCAATCATTGGTTCCTTGAATCTATATTTTATAACATTGAAAAGTGCTATAAAGGAAGGATTCTTGGATGGCATGGGGTACCTGGCTTCTAGGACAGCGTGTCAGAAACAGGCTGGAGCAGGGTTTCAGTGATCCAAGTTTCTCATTCCAGCCCTTCCTCCCTATAAGAATATCAGCTGAGGCCAGGCATGGTGGCTCACACCTGTAATCCCAGCACTTTGGGAGGCCAAGGCGGGTGGATCACTTGAAGTCAGGAGTTCAAGACCAGCCTGGCCAACATAGAGAAATGCAGTCTCAAAGTACAAAAACTAGCCAGGTGTCGTGGCGGGCACCTGTAATCCCAGCTACTCAGGAGGCTGTGACAGGAGAATCGCTTGAACCCAGGAGGTGGAGGTTGCAGTGAGCTGAGATCATGTCACTGCACTCCAGCCTGGGTGACAGAGGGAGACTCCATCTCAAAAAAAAAAAAAAAAAAAAAAAAATCAGCAGAATGAGTTAGTCTTACTAGCACATGTAATACATGTTTGCCTTCAGGTGCAGAGGGCTGGAGAAGCAGAGAACCCCAGTCAAGGTTAAATTCAGTGAATAAAAGCAATGGAAAGAGCAAAGTAGGGGATGAGAAAGCCTTGGCAAGCATTTCCCCCAGTTTCCTTGGTCAAACACTACTCACCATTTCCTTTTACAACTCTGAGCTAATTACCTTGGACTTGTTCACAGTCCCTCTATTTATGCAATCCAGAATAACGTTTGATTTCTTTTATTGCTCCAGAACCTGGTGCCAAAGACATTAACATTTTATCCGTCTGTGCACTCGGATTTATCCTCTCAAATCTATTGCCCATGACCAAGGAAGATCTGTCTTACCTCTAGATTTCTTGTCCCTAGCCTCATTACCTTATTTGTCACTACACTGAATTGGATAATCAAATTACCTGCCTCTCTTCAGCCAAGCACTTTGGAGTTTTATTGTCCTTACTGGCCACCTTTGATCCTCCTTCTGCCCCCTCAGTGCTGCTCTTCAACCCCTGCAGGGTTTCCCTTAATCTTCGGAGGAGGGCAAAACTGCTCAATTCAGCCACCTCACCTCTTTCCCTGTGGGCCAAATGTCACCCCCTCCCCGGATCTCAGGATCGGTAACACAACCAGTTCTCCAGGCTCACATACAAGCAGGTCTCCCAAGCATTTGCAGAAGTTATCCCACATAACGAATGTGATGATACAGATTCCTAGACTGTCTCCCTCTGAGTAACCCACACCACTCATATCTGGCTCTTTAAACATTACACAAAACACAAGAAAACCAAACACTCTGGAAGGACTGTTCTTTACAGTTCGCACAAGCATTACATCATTCATTTCTTCCCTACAGGTGGAATTTGATTGTCCCAATTCAAAATGACCTCCAGAGCCTCTATTTCTTGCACCCCTCAGCCCTCACAGTACCTCAGTATGTGGCTGAGTCATACAAACATTCCTGATACAGTATGTCCACTCTACCAAAATGCAAACTCCCAAAGGTGGGGCCATAGACAATATCTTATTCATCCATGTACCTCCCAAAATATAGCATAACGTCTAGAATTAGCAGGCTTTCAATAAATATCTGTGAAAGGAAACTGGGAGGCAAAAGAGGGAGAGAAATTAAGAAGATGACTCTAGTGGTGTAACAGCAGCAAAAAATAGCACCAACCATTTATCATGAAATTGTTTTCTCCCCAAAAGTTTGGTTTTTCAAATTCTCATTTCTTAAGTTCCTGTTATTCATTATTCACCTGTGTTTGCATATGTTCTGCCTGGAATTGAATTCTCTGACACTTTATTTCCCAAGTCTTAATTTCTGGATCTCTTGTGGTGATGTAATCGTGTTATTCATTGTTTCTTTAGTTTCTTTGGTTTCTTTTAGGAAATGCATGTCTGCTTCTAACATATGTCCCCCATCTTTCTGAGAATTCCACGGCAAAAAAATATTTAATTTTTAAAATAATTAAATAATTACATTATTTATTTTTTTTAGGTACATCTACCTCTTTTTAAATAAATTACCCTTCCAATTCTTCACCATCCAACTGTCGCCTTCAATGACCCCTATGTTCCTTACACACTTGAAATTTTCCCCATTATTCATCTTAACCTTCAGTGCAATCTCTTTTCATTCACTACCTTTGCCTTCCTTATCTTTTTTTACACTCCCTGGACTTTGTTCAGTAATCTTCCCTGGCCGCCTCTGTACTCGATGTTTAATGCCTCACATATGTCTCTTTCTTACTTTTGATTACTTTTTTTTCACTTGTTCATACACATTGTGGAGTCTCTTATTGCTAGGACTGCATGCAAGATGACCCCTGGGTTTATGTTAATTTATAGTTGAATACTTTTCATTTCCAACTATGTTCATCATTTCTTCCCTCTCTTCAGCCCACATGGTTTCACCTGGCCCCTCTGATGCTCTTTGGAAACGCATAGTATCTTTTTGATATGTGACAGTGACAGTGAATTCTGCTTCTAGCCTCTGCTGCATTATCTGCTCCCAAAAAAGTAATGTAAGGTAGAGAAGAAGGTACTGCTCTCTTCCCAGAAAATATCTCTATAAGGAAATGATTCTTGTGAATAGTTGGAAGAACATTCTCTTACACTGTGTCATTGTCTAACCAAATACCATCCAGGCAGCAAACATTTACAAGGCAAAACACAAAGAGAAAAAAGCTTCCTTTTTGCTGAGCTTCCTCCAGTGCCTCAGTGAAATGGAGCGCATAAGAATGCTTTCAGAGGAACGGACCCTGGACCCAGAATCAGGGCAATGGAGCACAGTCCTGGCTTGCCTACTGATCAGCTGTGAAATCTCAGAAACGTCCTTTCCCTTGTCTTCAGTCTGCTCTGTCAGTCTCCGTTTGACTCTTCTGTAAAAAGGAGGGATTGGACTCTATCACTAAGGGTCCCATCTGTGATGACAATTCTCTCTCCACTGCTGTTGTAATTAAGATATAAGCAAATTTTGTCTTCATTATTCACACCTTCTCTTTTGTTCTTTTCATCCTGTTTTAGGCACCTCTTTCTACCCATCCACTTTATTTCTGCCCAGTGTTGTCACGTTTTGTAATCTTCTAACCCCTTCTTCCTCCCTAGCCTTGTGCTAGGCTGGGGGAAGATTCCTAAAATCATTTCGCCTGGTGCTGCCACAGACTGAGATGGCAGTGCAGTGTGCTGGGGAAGGCAGCCAGCCAGCCTGGCTGCACATATGATTCTGTGACCTTCTTTATGTTATGTGGCCTCTCTGTGCCCACGTTCCCCATCTGCAAATGGGGACAACATTGGTACCTAAGTCAGAAGCTTTCTGGGAGGATTAATTAATATTCATAAAACATTACAGTAACGCCTGGCAAGAAGTCACCACCACATAAATGCTAGCCAAAGAAAAAAAAGAAGCATGTGTATTTCAGAAGTCTCCCAATCTTAAAATAGAGACTGAATTCTAATACATCAATTTCAAGAAACAGCAAACTGAAAGATTTAGAGGCTTAGGGAGGACTTCTGAGTTTCCTTAACATCACAATACACAGGCGGTCATCCTCTAAAATCACATATATTCATTCTGGGGGGAGCACAGATCTTAGATTTAACCCAGCTACTGTATATTATTTTATATCAAAACTTCCGTTTCCATAGAAATATTCAGTATATATATTTTTTATTTTGAGTGTAAAGAATGTTTCACAGCAGGTCCCTTGAAAGTGAGGGTTCTCCACTAGGAAAATGTGTATGATCTCCGAGACCTTTTAGTTTCTGTTACAGATACAACTTGTAACCATGAGATGACCTAATTTTGAATTTCTCTCTGCCAGTAGAATCTGAAATGTATCTTCTCCATCAGGTAAACTTGGTCAACTCACAAAATCTAGCATGTTCTAGAATATCCTTTTCCACGAGTGAGGGGATAATGGATGAAGGAGAGGCCTTCTTATGTTGGATGTCTGAACACAGGGTAACGAACACATTAACTGTGGAATGTTTGGTGTTACTTACCTCAATTTAAGGGACAGATAGAAACATACCATAGACGGGGAACGGTGGCTCATGCCTGTAATCCCAGTACTTTGGGAGGCCAAAACAGGTGGATCACTTGAGGCCAGGAGTTCGAGACCAACCTGGCCAATGTGGTGAAACCCTGTCTCTACTAAAAATACGAAAATTAACTGAGCAAAGTGGCACATGCCTGTGATCCCAATTACTTGAGAGGCTGAGGAATGACAATCACTTGAGCCTGGGAGGTGGAGGCCGCAGTGAGCTGAGGTCATACAACGGCACTCCAGCCTGGGTGACAGAATGGGACTATTTTCCAAAAAAAAGAAACACACCATGGTCTTCAAAGGCAAATCACACTACTCTGCAAGGCTGGGACACTTGGACAGTTTGTTAGAGATTTTGCTCCCATTTCACACATTGTATATTGACTTTGAGGGCTATGTAATTGTTCTGGAATTAGAACTCGTGCTCCCTATTGTTGTAATACATCTCTTCCCCATAAATTAAAAAAAAAAAAAAAAAAAAAAAAAAAAAAAAAAAAAAAAAAAGATGCGATCTTTTGTGAGATTTGCTTATAGTTTACTCAGTGGGTGAAAGTTATCTCTTGAAATGAAGGCAACGTGAATATCAGTGTTACAACAAAAGTACCTCACCCACTTTGTCTTTCCAGTACCTAAATATTTATGTTTGGAAACTTACAGGCTGATCATTTGGAGTAGAGCTGTTATTTAAGAAATGATAATGAGAAAGATCAGAGAGGCAACAAAAGCTGGGGACACATTTTCAAGGCTCACTGTTAGTCATATTAGAAATATGACTTTTTCAGATATTAAAAATAAATCTTTAATTCCCCTCATGCCATTCTGAATCATTTCTACAAACATGTAGATAAAGGAATCACATCAAATCCTGGTGTTTTGAGACATTCCTGGAGCATGGATGTTCTTGAGATTATGCTTTTGGATTACTTGAATAGAAACAATAAATACTTTCAGTACTTAAAGCTGTAATGCTTTAGGTTGGATTTGGATTTTTGTTTCATTTTAGTAAAAGGTGGAGATTCAAAGTCGCCTCCTTAACCAGAAGGATATATTGGATGTGAATATAGTTTATTGCTTTCTGACCTACATTTCCCCTTTTTTCATCATTTGAAAAGTTACTTGACAAGTTGAACGCCTGCAGCTAAGCATTTCCAAACATCTGCCTTGAAGGAAGCACTTTGCTTCAGATTTTCACATAATGATCAAAAGTGGGTTTAACTTTCTCAGGTTAAATGGGAACAAGGGGGATGGTCTAACAGGGATAGAAATATATTTGAGAGCAACATAAAAGAGAAAAAAAATACTTGGAGCTGTCAGAAGCTTAACCCTGGAGTCAGCTTGGGCACATGAAGACAGCCTTCAGCTGAGAGATAAGTAATCTGCCATCTGGCCTCGGTTCTAGTGCAGTTTGCCCATCTGTACAATGGGGGCTGTAGGGTCTACCCACTTTGAAAGAATGTAAAATCAGTGGCCAGTGAAGACATGACCTCAAGTCCTGACCCAGCTATAAACTAGCTGTGTGACAACGGGTGGTACGCTATCCTTTGAACTTTACTTCCCTGGAAAAGAGATGTTCTAAGTCCCTATCGCCTTTACCGTTCTCTGATTCAAAATTGAAGCAGGAAAATGTGAAAATGCAGATTAGAGTTTAATACCAACCTAAGGAAACTAGAAATTAAAATAAAGAAACCCATGTTTTAAATTCAGTCCATTCTGCTATGAGCCAGAACAAGGGTTACAACCATAAGCAAAATCAGACAGGGTCCCTGTCCTTTCAGAGTTTACAATCTAAGGGGGAGATAGATATTGATCAATTAATTATACAAACAAACATGAAATTACATCAAGATAAATTATAAATTATATTAAGATAATTTATAAATTATAAATGATAGGTTAAAGAGCCTAAGAAAGAACACAAAGAAAAATTTAAATGTCAACAAATGACTTTATAACATACTCTGAAATTAAGCTGATACAACTTGAAAGAAACTACAGAAAATTAAGAATGCTAGTAATTTTTTTTTTTTTTTTTTTTGAGACAGGATCTTTCTCTGTCACCCCAGGGTAGAGTGCAGTGGCATGATCATGGCTCACTGCAGCCTCTGCCTCCCAAGAGCAAGTCATCTTCTTACCTCCACCTCTTGAGTAGCTGAGACTACAGATGCGTGCCACCACATCTGGCTAACTTTTTGTACTTTTAATAGAGATGGGATCTTGCCATGTTGCCCAGGCTGGTCTCAAACTCCTGGCTCAAGCTATCTGCCCATCTCGACCTCCCAAAGTGCTGGGATTGCAGGCATAAGCCTCTGTACCCAGCCTAGAATGCTAGTGTTTTTAAATTATCTTCTATTCCAGAATTTCAGAATATATCACATGGACTGTATTCTATGATATATTGTAAAGTTAGCCAGCATCTTCCAGGGTGTCTCCCTGGTTCCATCTCCTTTCTGTTTATTCACTCAGTCAATACATTTTTACTGTCAAAGTGCTATGTACCAGACATCTTGCTAGGCACTAGGGATACAGTATGAATAAGACAGTTCTTGCTGAGTTAGCCCTTGCTGCATGACAAACCTTCTCAAAACTTCATGGCTCAGAAAATGATGATTTATTAAATTTTCATGACTCTGAGGGTTGGCTGGCTGGTCTCCCTGCCGATTTTGCCTGGCCCAGTCATGTGCTTGCATTTAGGTGGAGGATTGGTTGGGCTGCAGAGTCTGAGATGGCTGCACTCACACATCTGGTACAGGCTCCTGGCTGGGGTACCTCAGTTCTTCTCCATGTGGCCTCACATGCAGGCAAAGGCCAGGCCAGCTTCTTCACAGGGTGGTCTCAGCACAGCATTCTGAAAGCACGGAACCAGAAGCTGCAAAGCCTACGGCCTAGCCTTGGAATTCATGTAACATCACTTTTGTTGCATTCTGCTTGTCAAAACAAATCCCATGAGCATCCCAGATTCCAGAGGTGAGAAAGCAGACTCCACCTCTAAGGTGTATTTATATGAATTTGTGACCATGTTTTCCAGTCTGCCCAATATCACAGTTAACAGTGTGGATGCTGGGACCAAAGACCGCCTGAATTCACATCCTGCTCTGTCACTCGCTCATTAGCTAGGAAGCGCAGGTAAGTTCCCTTACTTCCGTGTGCCTCAGTTACTTTATCTGTAAAATGGGGACACTAATGGTCACCACCTCACAAGACCACTGAAAGGATTAAAGAAGTTAACATATATAAAGCCCTTAACACAGTGCCACGCATGTAGAATGCACTGAATGGAGGCTAGCTATTAGTATTATTGTTAATATCATTATTATTATCAATCCAGTCTATCGAGAAGACATTCATCAATAAATTACATAAAAAGATATTAATTAGCATTCAATACTTATAAATTAACATTATAAAATTACTATTCATTAGTATATGTGCTAATTTACACAAATAGCATAAATTAAAAGCAATTAATTAGCGTAAGTATGCTGAAGGACAGATGGAAAGCAATAAAAACAAATAGTACAGGGTGAGTCAGGAAGCATCTCTGAGAAGTGACCGTGAACTGAGGCCTGAATGGTACCCATGTGAATCCAAATGAAGGCAGGAGCTCAGGCCACATGGGAAGGAGCTCAGCACACAAGGAGCTGAAAATTCAGTCTCTTCCTTCTTTCCTGCTCTCAGCACTTGCTTACAAGAGTTGAGCCTTACTAATTCCACGTTTTTCCAACCTTTTCTTGGAAGTATAATGAAAGCTATTAGGAAAGCAACAGAAAGGAACAGAAAACTCCTTGCCTTTGGAGTCAGGCTGGCTAAGCCCTGATTCTGCCTCTTCAGTTTGCCAGCTGTGCAAACTGGAACAAGTGTCTCAAACTCTCTGAATCTCAAGCATCTCATCTATAAATTAAAATCAAAGTGCCTTTCTTTTAGGGTTGTTGTGAAGAGGGCATGATATTAGAAATATTGAACCATGAGAATAGACCCATGGGCATTGTGTACCAGTGTTGACCACAGAGTATTGGGCCTGGTTGTGAGGATTAAATAATGCAATATATTTGAAGTGCCTTCAAGGGTGCCTAAAACAGTGGGGGCTGATACGCAGTTGCCTTTGTTATTATTGTTTATGTTTGTGTTCACTGTGGGGCTTTCTAGGGACCACATCTCCTCTCTCCTCCCAGTCTCCCCCACCAGGTGCCCAGCCCAGGTTCTACCTGCCAGTTGCTGACTGCCTGTCTGGGGTTTTTATTGGGGAGATGTAGCCTGCCCCACCCCTGTGGAGATCGTCGAAGATGAATCACATGGCCAGTCTTGCAATAAGAGGTAGGTTTGAAGTTGAAAGGTCTTAAGTAAATAGGGCTCCCCATTCTGGGGATCTTCTCTCTGCATCCCAGTTTTCTCCGTACTCTCTGCCTCACACTCCCAAACAACACTCCCTAGGAGGGCGATTCAGCTTCTGGGCTTCAGCCAGCCTCTCCCTTTCTCCCCACCTCCACCCCACCCCCACCATGTTTTCTCTTTCTCTCTCCCTCTCCCCGCCCCCCCCCTTTTTTTTTTTTAACATGCAAGTTGCCATGAAAAATTTGTTAATGAAATATTTGCTCAGAAGTCTGCTCTGGGCTAGGCTGATAACCTATCTGTGTTTGAGTTTGGCTTCCCATATTCTAAATACTCATCTTCTGTCTGTTTAGCTTATTGATTGGTTTGGCAGGAAAAGAAGCCTTGTCATCAGTGACCAAGGTCAAACTAAACAAAAACGGAATGGGGTGGGGAGGGGAAGATGAGCTGATGGGCTCAGGAGGCAAGGGAGACTTGCCCAAGTTTCCTTGAAGGGATAGATACCAATCCCAAACAGTTCTCTCCTCCCCAGGTTTCCATTCATCTGTAGCTGGTAAAAGAGAAACTCTTGGCAGAGGGGGCCCGGATAGGGATGTAGGTGCAAACGCTGAAAGGTGAGAGGCTAGCAGATGGTGTAAACTTAGAGGAGATTTCTTTCCCTAAGTGAGTGTGTCACAAAAAATGAGGGAGAGAGCTTGTGCCTCCATGAGCAGTGTTAAAAGGCTTTGCAGGGGATCACTGCTGATAGTTTTGCTGAAGGCTAGCATCTCACTAATGCTGACTATTTAGTTAAAGGCATGGTAGTTACTAATTTAGAAATAAAGCCACTGGACAGGTGATATTTGTTGCACAAATCCAGGGCCCCAATCATCACTGATAACACACAAGTGTGTATGAGTCTACAGAGGTGTGAATGCATTACTTACTGCTTTTGCTTCTAACTCAGCATCTTAATCCTGTTTCTAAAGGGTGACAATTAATGGAGGTGACAGTCAGTAAGCACCCTCTGGCTGGGCAATGTAGGGAGTGCCTAGATGTATAGAAAGGGTCCAAACCTGGACTGGGCTCCTGCGTCCACTACAATCGGCTGTATGACAAGGCCAAACTCACTTCTTCTTTTTGATCCTCAGTTTCCTCATGTGTAAAACAGGGGTCATAATACCTACTCAGAGTTGCTTTGAGGAAGAATGAGATGGCATCGATAAAGGGCTCGTGAATGCCGAGAGATCTAGAAGATATTGCTTGGGATCAAATGTCGGTTACAAGGACCATGACAAGGCAGATTCTCCCACCCTCGCCGCCACCATGAATAGCGAGAGTTCTCTATGCTTGTACAAGCTTCATTTGCTCCCTCACTGAACTCAAGTCATTGAGACGAGTCAGGTATGCTCGGTACTAGGAAGGCAGGTATAATTGAGACACAGTCCTAGCTCTCGAGGAGCTTACGATATTGGTTGGAGAAAAGCACGACAACATGGAAAGTCAACCGTCACAGACACTGTGACTCAAAGGACAGCTGAGAACACAAAGGAGGAGTGACCATTTCTACCTGGTGGGTGGGGTAGGGAGGGTTCGCAAAGGCTTCCCAGAGGACCTTTTGAAATAAGTGCCGCTTGCCAGGTAGGCAAGGGAGAAAGGGAGAGCAGGGAACAATAGCATCAAAGCAGGACTGCACAGCCGCTTCTGAGAATGGCCTGTGGCTCCTGTGGCCAGAGGGCTAGGTGGGGGCGGAGTGGAGGAGAGACTGAGGCTGGAGAGGAGAGTCAGGGGCCCAGAGGCTGTTGAGAAGCAGAGGAGACAAATGTGGACTCTTCAGGGAATTGTCCCCCAATGGGAGGAAGACGATCAGGCATTAGTTACTGGAAAGATATTGTTGGAGACTCTTTTATTTTTTTTTTTTTTTAAGTAGGAGACTTGAACATGCTCATAGGCTATATAGGAGAAACCAGTAAAAAAGGAGAAGTTGGAAATATGGGAGGGAGAGAAACCACCCGGCAGAGCCAGATGCTGGTCTGGGGATCATGGAAAGGGATGGGACCAAGAGCCCAGGGCAATGGTGAGCCGTCAGCACGAGGATGCCGCCTCTTCCTCCGAGCCTGGAGTTCTGCGGAGGTGAGGCAAGTGAAAGGGTTGGTACAAAAGGGAGCGTTTGTAGGTGAAGACCGTATCCTAGTGCTTGTTCCTGAGAGCGTGAATTTCCTCTATGAGCTATAAGGCAGGTTATCTGCTGAGCAAGAGAGGCTGGGATGAGAGAGGAGAGTGGAGAAACTGTGGAATGTTGGCATGAGGCAAATGGTTAGACTAATCCAAGGATGAAGTTGTGTAGGATTGTCATGGTGAGGACAGAATGTGAAGATGGGAAGACACTGAGGATGCCCGGGAGAAGAAGGCTACAGTGATATCTCATACGACTGGAAAGAGAAGTGAAGCCTCCTGAGGACATTAACAAAAAAATTAGTCAGGAGATGGCCCATCCCCATGAGGTCAAACAGCAAGTCGGATGGGAGCAAGGGACTGGCCTGCTGATAGGTAGGAGGGGGTGACTGCAGATTCAGACCCTAGGGTTTCAGATGAGGGTGGTGGTGAGCTCCAAGGGCTTACAAAGCCCAGTGGGTGGCCTGGGAGTTGTGGGTGCAGTGGAGTTAGGATGAAACTCTCTGGTCTCTGGAATGTCACCAGGAAACTTGACACTGGGGCACAGGTAGGTCATCACCTGGATGATTATATTAGTCATTAGGAGGCCAGGATTCAGCAGATATTGCACCAAGATTATGGAAACTATCTTACTCTGTGGTTGGTCTAGAGAGTCTGAAAATGTCTGCAACAGGGAGGTGCACATGGCTCTATTAAAAAACGAGAGGGACGCCCCATACTTTGCTTAAAGCCATAGTTCCCAAAATGTACCCAGGCACTCAAGGACAATGCAGTGGACTCACAGGGTGAGTTAGGGAAGCACCGCAGCACCTGTCAGACACAACACAAACTATTTGAGGTAGTTCATGGTTTCAAAATAAATGGTGCTTTGCTTGATGACTTGTGATATAGAGAAAAGTAATAAATGGTACTACATTATTTTCAATGACATATCTTTTTCAAAGCTAAGTTGGTGGTTGCCATGGTAACACGCAAGTATCCAGTGAATGTCAGTGTGGAGCAGGGAATGAGAGGAGTGGGGTCCAGGTTGACTCCAAGGTTGGAGAAGTTGTGCAGTGCTCAACAGGTACACCCATCCACGAGTAAATAAACGTGCTTATAAAGGGATGAAATAAAATGATCACCTTTTCCTTCTATTGACATGTATTGTGTCTTCAAATGGCTACTAAATTATTAGGACATAGGACCTAGTCACTTAACAAATGGAACTTCGGGGTATTTCTTTTGGCTGAGGAGTGCTATGAAACAAAAGCATGAGGGACACTGTGAACAGAAAATGTTTGGGAGCCTTTGGATTAATGGATTACCCAAACTTGGGTTTCTGTTATAATGTTTTTAAATCCTAGAAAGTGAGAGCTGAAAGGAACCTCAGGATTATTTAGAATAACTGCTGTCATTTTACAGAGGACATAGCTCAGCCAGGTTACGGGGCCTTGTCTAAGGTCATCAGTTGTTGGTAGAACAAGAATCAGTACACAGGTCTCAATACTTTCTGGTCTAAGGATCGCTTCTGCTGAAAATAAGTAGCCTAATTCACTCATATTATTTCTGGAATAATAGTAATTTAAAGATTAATGTATTTTCTCCCAAAAACCTTATTTACAGAAGTGAAAAACAAATTCTAGCCATTCCCTCTTGATGTGAGCCACTATTGGGATTTGGCCATTTATGACACATTTTCACTTGTTGTCACAATGCAAGGACCCCGTAAGTAAGTAAAGTCAACCTCCTTCAAATCATGATTCAAAAATATTGTGGATGCTGACCAGGAGTGGTGGCTCACACCTGTAATCCCAGCACTTTGGGAGGCCGAAGCAGGCGGATTACTTGAGGTCAGGAGTTCAAAACCAGCCTGACCAACAGGGTGAAACCCCGTCTCCACTAAAAATACAAAAATTAGCTGGTGTGTATTATGGGCGGTACTGATGAATGACTGTAATCCCAGCTACTCAGGAGGCTGAGGAAGGCGAATCGCTTGAACCTGGGAGGTGGAGGTTGCAATGAGCCAGGATCACGTAACTGCACTCCAGCCTGGGCAACAGAGCAAGACTCTGTCTAAAAATATATATATATAAAATAAGATACAAACACATTATTCAGGAGTCACTTTTTATAACCAGGTGAACTAACTCCAGATTCTATCCCATGTGCTGAGTGGGATTCAGTGCCTTCCCCAGGACCCCAGCTGACCTCAGGAGAGCTCAGGGAGGCAGCGGGCTAGGGGGTGCTCTATTTCCTTCCTCTTGCTCCTTCGTCCTGCCCTGCATGGGTCAATGGCTGGTCGTTCTCTGCATCTTGCCTCCCACAGTGTTTCTTTCTTGCCTCTGTCTGTTCCAGGTGGTCCCAAGTGTAGAGTGCAATTCTTCTAAGTTAATCCCCCAGGAAAACAGCTGTAACCAACCTAGACTAATAGTAAGGGGCTGATGGCACCGCACATAACAGGAATCAACTTAAATTTAAACACTAGGAATCCCTGTCTGAAAATTGCACTAGGCATTTCTCCCCACAAGATACTTCTCAGTGGCCATTGGCCTCCAGGCTCTACTTTCTATCATCTTCTACAGGCCACACTCCTGTCTCTAGACTATTTCTTCCATCTCTTCTTCCAAAGTCTAACTCCCAACCCCAGGCAGAAATTTCCAAATTGCTCTCACTTTGATAATTAGATAATTTAATTCCTTTTTGTTATAACACACTGCACTAGCCCCAAAGCCTAGTTTCTCACAACCAAATAGACCTCTCCAAACTAACCAAGGTATCTATATCCCTTTCAGGGGAGGTTGCCCTTTCTTAATGTTTACTACAAGTTATAAAACTTCAGGTTTGCTTTAAAATATACACAACATTTTACGTTATGCTTTATATGCTAACAGAAAATGTATGAAAAACAAAGTGATTTTTAAAAACTTCAGCTGCAAATGCTGCTATATTTGTCTCTCTGTCTCTCAAGTTACCAGGGTTACTGTTTCCAAAGAATGACCAGGTTGTCTATGACAATTTCAGACCCAGAAACAACCCCCAGAAGTGTAGCCTGATTTCTTTCCAGTTCAAGATCCTGGGAGGTGTGAACCAGAAGCTGGAGCAGCGGGTCGGGCATCTGAGAGCTTTATGACGATATTCAGTGCTGCTGTTGACACATGAAGCTTCAGTGGCCCAGCCAAACTGATCAAATACAAACCCAATTTCCGATTTGCAGGGTTGGGTGGACTAACAAATTGTATCAGAGGCTTTGCATCAAAGCCTTTAAGAAAACGGAGCTATTGCCATGAACCTGAGACTCCCTGCACCTCCCTCTGTCTCTAACACTTCATCATCACTATTCATATATAATCCAGGAGAGGTACAGACCCTATCCAGGACAAGTAGGTGACATGGAGTAGGGGAATTACAAACCCAGAGACAACAGCTAATGATGGTAATAGTGGCTACATTTTAAGGATACTCTGTTTGGCTCAGACACCTTTATATACACAGTCTTAATTCTTGCAACAGCCCTAGCAGGTAACTAGTGTCGTTAGCCCTGTGGGTCAGGATGATTTTATGAAATACTTGCCAAGGAATTTCTCACCTATAATGGTTTTTGTTTACCTTGTCACCTTCTGCTTGTCCAAAATACACCTTGGCTCTCAGAGCACTGGGAATAGAATTGGTATGGCAAAAACACAAGATCAAAAACAAAAAAACAAAAACATTCTTTTTGGCATACTCAGCAACCCACCTCTTTCTGCTCTGTCATCTTCAGCCTGTGCTCATCACCATCAGCAGGAGGGAAGAGAGGAAAGCCAAAAAGGCAGTTGCTAGGATGAGTCTACAACCTCCCTTCCTCTTAAATTACTTTCTTGGAAGCTATACCCAATCACTTTTTCTTACCTTTCGTTGGCAGAAAAATACCACATTGTCACCCTCTGTCTAAAAGGGATTCTGCAAAATGTCTAATTTTAGCTAGTAATAATGCCCTTCAATAAAAGGAATATAAACTAAAATTACACTGAAGTACCTCCTTTCTGTACTGATCAGATTGCCAAAAATCAAAAGGTTTAATAACTCCGCGTTGGAAAGCATATGAGTAAAAAGATCTTAAAAACTCCTGTGGGAGTGTACATTTGTATGACTTCTATGAAGAGTAATTTAGCAAAATCTATCCAAATCCCAAGTGCATATGACCTTTGACTGAGCAATTCCACTCCTAGGAAATTTGCTGTCAAGTCATGAAAAGACATGGAGGAAACTTCAATGCATATTACTAAATGAAAGGAGCCAATCTAAAAAGGCTACATTCTTTATAATTCCAGCTATATGACATTCTGGAAAAGGCAAAGTATGGCGACAGTAAAAAGATTAGTAGTTGCCAGGGTATGAGGGGTGGGAGGGATGAACAGACAAAACACAGAGGATTTTTAGGGCAGGGAAACTACTCTGTATGATACTGTAATGGTGGATATGTGTCATGATACATTTTTCCAAACCCATAGAAAGTGCATTACCAAGATGGAACCCTAATGTAAACTATGGACTTTGGGTAATGATGATGTATCAATGTGGGTTCATTGATAATAACAAATGTACCACTCTGGTGGGGGAGGTTGATAATGGGGAAGACCATGTATATGTGAGAATAGGGGGAATACTGGAAATCTGTGCCTTTTGCTCAGTTTTACTGTGAATATACAACTGCTCTAAAAGATAAAGTATATTTTAAAATATCCATATATGGTTTTGCTTATATGTACTTAAAATGTTTTTAGATGGATATATATAAAACTGAAAATATTTATGCCCTGTAGTGAGACAAAATCCCACATCAATACGAGATAAAAGCCTTATAAGAAACATTTATAAACCAGTCTCATTTATGAATATAGATGCAAAACTTCTAAATAAAAGACTAACAAATTGAATCTTGCTTTGTATAAAAGAAATTCATCATGACATGGTATGGTTTATCCTAGGAAAGCAAGGATGGTTCATCATTAGAAAATAATTAATGGGTTTAAAAATTACAACTATCTGAATAAATCCTGAATAATCATTCTACTATATTTAATATCTATTTGAGATAATTATTAGCTAACATAAATGCAAAAGACCTTACTGAACTTGATTAATGCTACCTACTAGAAATCTATAGCAAGCATCATACTTACTGGTAAAACATTAGAATAACTTCCAACAAAATTGGAATAAAACAAAGGCCTTTTCTCTCCTAACTTCATTTAACACTATACTGATATTCTAGTCAACACAACAAAATAAGAAAAGGGGGTTGAGGGAGGGAGGGGAATACTAAAAGAAATAAAAACAGTCATTACTTATGAAAATGTAATCAAATATCAAAGCAGTCTAAAAGATTTAACTGAAAATTGCTGAAACTCCTAAGTACATTTAGTAATATTCTGGATACCAGATAAGCATGAACAAAAATCAACAACATTCCCATATATTTACAATAACCAAACATAAAACAAAACAGAAATAATACCCTTCAAAATATTAATGAAACTATAAGATATCTAGGTAGATACCTTATAAATTGTATGCAAAACCTTCATAAAAAAAAAAAGAACTATAAAGCTTTCTTTCCTGAAGAACATAAAAAGAAACTTGAATACATAAAGTTGTTCATGGATGAGAAGATTCAAATTGATTTGTAAATTTAATACAGTTCTAGTCAAATTCCCAAAGATTTGTTTATGTAGCTTGACAAACTGACTCTAAAATTCATATGAGAGAATATTAAATACCAAGAATAGTAAGGATAATTTTGAGAAAGAAAAATTGCCAAAGAAGTCCTTGACCCATTAGTTATTAAATTAGGTTAGAAAACCATATTTATTAAAATAATATATTTTTGAGTTCTAAAACTAAGCACTATATATATGGGAATTTAGTACTTGATAAAGTCAGCAGATGAAAGATATATAATAAACGGTGTTGGAAAAATGATGAAATATTTCGGGAAAAAAATAAGCTATCTCCCGGCCGGGAGCGGTGGCTCAAGCCTGTAATCCCAGCACTTTGGGAGGCCGAGGCTGGCGGATCACGAGGTCAGGAGATCGAGACTCATCCTGGCTAACACGGTAAAACCCCGTCTCTACTAAAAAAATACAAAAAACTAGCCGGGCAAGGTGGCGGGCGCCTGTAGTCCCAGCTACTCAGGAGGCTGAGGCAGGAGAATGGCGTAAACCCGGGAGGTGGAGCTTGCAGTGAGCTGAGATCCGGCCACTGCACTCTAGCCTGGGTGACAGAGCGAGACTCCATCTCAAAAAAAAAAAAAAAAAGCTATCTCCCTACCATACATCATTCACAAAACTAAATTCTAATGCAGAAAATTTCTAAATGTGAGAAAATAAACAAGAGTATTACAAATAATAGATGATAAATTTGATAAATTTGATTAATTTAAGTCCAAAACAAAGAAACAAATAATGGTAAAAACTATTTGTCACATAGATAATAATCAAAGGCTTGATATTCAGGATTAAAAACCTCCTACAATTCATAAGAAAAAAGCAAACAATGCAGGCATTAAAATAGGCACTTTCTTCTTAGTACTTTCCTGGAAATAATAATAATAATAAAATAGGCAAAAATATAAATATAATTTACAGAAAGGAATGCATGATATTAAATAATAAAAGATGCTCAATCTCACTGATAATCAGAAAAGTGTACATTAAAACAAAGTAAGAAAACTGGTCCCAGGTAAGATAAAGCAAATACACACCACGTTTTTCCTTCAATTGAATGCAACTCTAAAACCTGGACAGAATGTCTGGTCCACTAGAGGACTCTGTAAAATAAATAGCAGTTGGTGGACCAGGGATGGGCACCAAAACGAAAGTACTATCAAACTAGCAATAAGTTCATCAATTTTTGACCCCTGTGTCCACCTGGCCTAACTCAGCTGGAAAATCTGAAATGAGCACTGTGCTAGGTAGGAAGAGCTTCAGGAGAAACCCTCTAGTCTTCACCCAAGGAGTCAGGGAAGTTCTAAAGCTCAGAGAGAGTGGGGTAAATTCTTATATTTCTCTTTCCTTTTGCTTCATTCTCTTGCACACCCACCAGGCATTCCTGTGGTGGTGGCCCTAGCCCCCAGTCATAGCAGCAATGGTAGCCTTCAGGAGCCAAAACTCAAAGGGAGGATAACTTTCTTCTTTATTTAGTGGAGCAGAAGTTCCATGAAGATAAGGACAAATTTCATTGCTTTATTTATTTATTTTTGCAGGGGTTAGGGGTAGGTGGGGCAGTGGTGATGTCCTTCTATCACTTTGCCTCAGACACACTGTGACTGTAGAAGTGAATGGTTTCTGAATGGGGGACCAAAATGGACACCCTAGAGAACTGGGATGTACTGAGGAGATCACAGAGAGGGAGAAACTCAGGACAGTGACCTAATAAATTTTTAAGCTTCAACCCACAAATGCTTGGATTTAATCCTAAGAAAATATATTGAAGACTTTGAAAACTGAGCTAATGAGTAGACCTTTACCCAGAATGACCACTTGGTAGTACAGACACGGGACAGAACTGAATAGCACTGCAAAACTAAAAGTGGAACTGACATTGTAACCACAATCTACAGAAGGCAGATTGAAACTTCGGGTCTAACTCTAATAACCAATTTATCCACTAAAACAAAAATATTAACAACATTAATACAATTCAAACAAAGCTCAGCCTTTCATAACTTAATATTCAAAATACTACAAATACAATCCAAAATTCTCAGTATATGACAAACCATAAAAGTTTTAACTAATATAGAAAAAGACAATAGACACCAAGGAGATGAAAATGCAGATATTAGATCATCTAACAAAGAGCTGAAAGCAATTATGAAAGTGCTTGAAAGAGCAATACAAACACTCTAGAAACAAATGGTAAAAGAGAAAGAATCAGTGGTTATATTAATATCAAAGTAGATGTCAGGTTTAAAAAAAATCTGAAAAGAGAGACATTACATATTTCTAAAAGTGTCAATTCACCAAAAAGACATGACAATTCTAAATGGGTATATACCTAACAATAGATCTCCAAAATAACGAAGCAAAACCAGATGGAAATCAAAGAAGAAATAAGCAAATTAGTAATTATAGCTGTAACTTCAAAAATAGCAAGGATAATGAAGAGCTGATTGACACCATCAGTGAACTGGATAAAATTATTAACAAAAACCAGTAGAATATACATTTTTTTCAAGTGAACATGAACCATTCACCGAGAGAAACCATACCTAGGATCATATAATAAGCATTAACATGTTTACAAAAATAGAAATTATACAAAGTCTATTTTTTTGCCATGATGAAATTATACTAGAAATCAGTAAAAGAAAGGTAACAGGGGGCCTACCTCTGTAGACTCCTCCTCTGGGGACAGGGCATAGCTAAACAAAAAGCATCAGAAACCTCAGCAGAGGTAAATACCCCTGTCTGACAGTTTTGAAGAGAGCAGTGGGATCTTCCAGCACAGAGGCTGAGATCTGAGAACAGACAGACTGCCTGCTCAAGTGGGTCCCTGACCCCTGAGTAGCCTAACTGGGAGATATCCCCCACTAGGTGCAGACTGACACCTCACACCTCACACGGCAGGGCACACCCCGAGACGAAGCTTCCAGAGCAAGAATCAGACAGCAACACTCGCTGTTCAGCAATATTCTATATTCTGCAGCCTCCGCTGCTGATACCCAGGCAAACAAGGTCTGGAGTGGACCTCAAGCAAACTCCAACAGACCTACAGCTAAGGGTCCTGACTGTTCAAAGGAAAACTAACAAACAGAAAGGGCACCCACACCAAAACCCCATCAGTACATCACCATCATCAAAGACCAAAGGCAAATAAAACCACAAAGATGGGGAAAAAGCAGTGCAGAAAAGCTGGAAATTCAAAAAATTAGAGCACATTTCCACCCTCCAAAGGAATGCAGCTCATTGCCAGCAATGGAACAAAGCTGGATGGAGAATGACTTTGATGAGTTGAGAGAAGAAGGCTTCAGTCAATCAAACTTCTCAGAGCTAAAGGAGGAAGTACATAACCAGTGCAAAGAAACTAAAATCCTTGAAAAAAAGAATGGATGAATGGATAACTAGAATAATCAATACAGAGAAGACCTTACAAGAACTGATAGAGATGAAAACCATAACACAAGAACTACGTGACAAATGCACAAGCTTCAGTAATCGACTCGATCAACTGGAAGGAAGAGTATCAGCGATTGAAGATCAAATAAATGAAGTGAGAAGAGAAGTGTAGAGAAAAAAGAGTAAAAATAAATGAACAAAGCCTCCAAGAAGTATGAGATTATGTGAAAAGACCAAATCTACGTCTGATTGGTGGGCCTGAAAGTGACAGGGAAAACGTAACCAAGTTGGAAAACACCCTGCAGGATATCATCCAGGAGAACTTCCCCAACCTAGTAAGGCAGGCCAACATTCACATTGAGGAAATACAGAGAACGCCACAAAGATACTCCTCGAGAAGGGCAACTCCAAGACACATAATTGTCAGATTCACCAAAGTTGAAATGAAAGAAAAAATGTTAAGGGCAGCCAGAGAGAAAGGTTGGGTTACACACAAAGGGAAATCCATCAGACTAACAGCAGATCTCTCGGCAGAAACTCTCCAAGCCAGAAGAGAGTGGGGGCCAATATTCAACATTCTTAAAATAATTTTCAACCCAGAATTTCATATCCAGCCAAACTAAGTTTCATAAGTGAAGGAGAAATAAAATCCTTCACAGATAAGCAAATGCTTAGAGATTTTGTCACCACCAGGCCAGCCCTACACCAGGCCTTTTGTCACCACCAGGCCGATCCTGAAGAGAGAGAGAGAGAAAGAAGTACTAAACATGGAAAGGAATGACTGGTACCAGCTAATGCAAAAACATGTCAAAATGTAAAGTCCATCGATGCTAGGAAGAAACTGCATCAACTAGTGAGCAAAATAACCAGCTAATATCATAATGACAGGATCAAATTCACACATGACAATATTAACTTTAAATGTAAATGGACTAAATGGTCCAATTAAAAGACACAGACTGGCAAATTGCATAAAGAATCAAGACCCATCAGTTTGCTGTATTCAGCAGACCCATGTAACATACAGAGACACACATAGGCTCAAAATAAAGGGATGGAGGAAGATCTACCAAGCAAATGGAAAACAAAAAACAGCAGGGATTGCAATCCTAGTCTCTGATAAAACAGACTTTAAACCATCAAAGATCAAAAGAGACAAAGAAAGCCATTACATAATGGTAAAGGGATCAATTCATCAGGAAGAGCTCACTATCCTAAATATATATGCACCCAATACAGGAGCACCCAGATTCATAAAGCAAGTCCTTAGAGACTTACAAAGAGAATTAGACTCCCATACAATAATAATGGGAGACTTTAACACCCCACTGTCAATATTAGACAGATCAACGAGACAGAAAGTTAACAAGGATATCCAGGAATTGAACTCAACTCTGCACCAAGCAGACCTAATAGACATCTATAGAACTCTCCACCCCAAATCAACAGAATATACATTCTTCTCAACACCACATCGCACTTATTCCAAAATTGACCACATAGTTGGAAGCAAAGCACTCCTCAGCAAATGTAAAAGAACAGAAACCACAACAAACTGTCTCTCAGACCACAGTGCAATCAAACTGGAACTCAGGACTAAGAAACTCAATCAAAACCTCTCAACTACATGGAAACTGAACAACCTGCTCCTCAATGACTACTGGGTACATAACGAAAGGAAGACAGAAATAAAGATGTTCTTTGAAACCAATGAGAACAAAGAAACAACATACCAGAATCTCTGGGACACATTTAAAGCAGTGTGGAGAGGGAAATTTATAGCACTAAATGCCCATAAGAGAAAGTGGGAAAGATTTAAAATTGACACCCTAACATCACAATTAAAAGAACTAGAGAAGCAAGAGCAAACACATTCAAAAGCTAGCAGAAGGCAAGAAATAACTAAGATCAGAGCAGAACTGATGGAGATAGAGACACAAAAAGCCCTCCAAAAAATCAGTGAATCCAGGAGCTAGTTTTTTGAAAAGATCAACAAAATTGATAGACTGCTAGCAAGACTAATAAAGAAGAAAAGAGAGAAGAAACAAACAGATGCAATAAAAAATGATAAAGGGGATATCACCACCAACCCCACAGAAATACAAACTACCATGAGAGAATACTATAAACACCTCTACACAAATAAACTAGAAAACCTAGAAGAAATGGATAATTTCCTGGACACTTACACTCTCCCAAGACTAAACCAGGAAGAAGCTGAATCCCTGAATAGATCAATAGCAGGCTCTGAAATTGAGACAATAATTGATAGCCTACCAACCAAAAAAAGTCCAAGACCAGATGGATTCACTGCCGAATTCTACCAGAGGTACGAGGAGGAGTTGGTACCATTCCTTCTGAAACTATTCCAATCAATAGAAAAAGAGGGAATCCTCCTCAACTCATTTTATGAGGCCAACATCATCCTGATACCAAAGCCTGACAGAGATACAACAAAAAAAGAGAATTTTAGAGCAATATCCCTGATGAACATCATGCAAAAATCCCATTACTGGGGATATACCCAAAGGATTGTAAGTCATGCTGCTATAAAGACACATGCACACGTATGTTTATTGTGGCACTACTCACAATAGCAAAGACTTGGAATCAACCCAAATGTCCATCAGTGACAGACTGGATTAAGAAAATGTGGCACATATACACCATGAAATACTATGCAGCCATAAAAAAGGATGAGTTCGTGTCCTTTGTAGGGACATGGATGCAGCTGGAAACCATCATTCTCAGCAAACTATCACAAGAACAGAAAACCAAACACCACATGTTTTCACTCATAGGTGGGAATTGAACAATGAGATCACTTGCACACAGGAAGGGGATCATCATACACTGGGTCCTATTGTTGGGGGGTGGTGGGGAGGGATAGCTTTAGGAGATATACCTAATGTAAATGACAAATTAATGGGTTCAGCACACCAACATGGCACATGTATACATATGTAACAAACCTGCACGTTGTGCACATGTACCCTAGAACTTAAAGTACAATAAAAAAAGTCAACCCAAAAGAATATATATGTTTTATATAGAGTTTATATATATATATATATTTAGAGAGAGAGAGAGAGATAGGGAGGGAGATTTATAGTAAAAAAAAAAAAAAAAAAAAAAAAAAAAAAAGAAAGAAAGAAAGAAAAAGAAAAAAAAAAAAGAAAGGTAACAGGAAAATCTCCAAACACGTGGCAAGATAAAACACTTAAAAATAATCCGTAGGTCAAAAAGGAAGTCTCAATGACACCGCATGAAAAGGCAAATGCAACACATGAAAATCTAGGGGACAAAACTAAAACTGTGTTTAGAGGGAAATGTATAGCACTACAATGCCTATATGGTATTAGAAAGACAAAAAAGTATCAAATAAATCATCTAAGCTTCCACTTGAGGAAACTAGCAAAAAAAAAAAAAAAAAACAAAAAACAAAACAAAAAAAAAAGAAAGTAAATAACAAAGGCAAGGGAATAAATCAATGAAACTGGAAACAGAAATATAATAGAGAAAAATCAATCAAACTAACAGCATACTGTTAGAAAAAAATCACTAAAATGGATAAGCATCTAAGAAGACTGACAAAAAGAGAGAGAGAGAGAGAGAGAGAGAGAGAGAGAGAGAGAGAGAGAGAGAGAGAGAGAGAGAAGACACAAATTACCAATATCAGGAATGAAATAGGGGATATCACTGCAGACCTCACAGGCATTAAAAGGAAATAATGAAATACAGAAGCAACTCTATGCACGATAACCTGACAATGTAGATTAAATGGGCCGATTCTTTACCAACCACAAACTACTACAATTCACTCAAGATGAAGTAGGTAACAGTAGATATCCGAAAAAATACTGCAAGTATCAAAGAAATTGAATTTGTAGTTAAAAGCCTTTCAGAACAGAATCTCCAGATCCAGATGTAATTCACTGGAAAATTTTACAACATAATAAAGAAAAAATAACACCAATTCTACAGTCTCTTTTGCAGAAAATAGAAGGGAAATACTTTCCAACTCATTTTACAAGACCAATATTATATTAATACCAAACCACAAAAAGACAGTACAAGAAAAAAAAACTATAGACCAATATTCCTCATGAACAGAGATGAAAAAAATCTCAACAAAATGTTAGCAAACGGAATAGAGCAATATCTTTTTAAAAAATCACCACAATTAAGTAGAGTTTATTCCAGGAATGAAAAGCTGATTCACTATTCATAAATAAGTCATTATAATTACCAATCTAAAGAAGAAAAACCATGTGATCTTATCAATAGATGCAGGAAAGATACAACATCCATTTATAATAAACACCCTCAGTAAAGTAACAAGAGAAGGGAACTTCCTTAACATGATAAGGAACATCTACCAAAAAATCCCCCAAAAACTCTTCAGCTAACTTGATACTGAATGGTAAAAGATTCTCCTCCCTCCCTGCTCCACCCCAGCCCTTGCCACAAAAAACCTTTCTCCCTAGATTGAAAAGAAAACTAGGATGTCCATCTAGGAGATCCATTCTTAATACTCTCATTCAACATCATACTGGAAGTCTTATCCAGTGCAATAATGCAAGTAAAAGAAATAAAAGGCAGATCGATTTTAACAGAAGTCAGTAAAGCCATTTCTATGCACAGATGACATGATCACCTGCATAGAAAATCTCAGGGCTCTACCAAAACCCTCCTAGAGAAAAGTGAGTTCAGCAAGGTTACAGGATACAATGTCAACACAAAAATGTCTATTGTATTTCTATATAGTAATGACATACAATTGGAAACTGAAATTAAACCATACCATTTACAATAGCTCAAACAAAATGAAATACTTAGGTATAAGCCTTACAAAACATGTACAGAGTATATATGCTGAAAACTGTATGCTGATGAAAGAAATCAAAGAAGACCTAAATAAATGGAGAGACAAAATATCCATGGCATGAAAGACTCAGCATACTAAAGATACTGACTTTCCCTAACTTGACATATAGATTTAATCAAGTACCAACCAAATCCCAGTATGCCTTTTTGCAGAAATTGGTAGGCAGACTCTAAAATACATATAGAAATGAAAAGGACCCAGAATGGGAAAAGCAACTTGGGAAAAGAATAAAGTTGAAGAAATCTAACTACATGATATCAATACTTACTATAAAGTTACAGTATTCAAAACACATGGTATTGGTAAAGGATGCCAAATAGATCAATGAAACATAATAGAGACCAGAAACAGGCCCATACCAGTTTACCCATCTAATATGTGACAAAAGTGCAAAAGCAATTTAATAAAGAAAAAATAGTATTTCCAACGAATGGTTTTGAACCAATTAATCACTCATATGCAAAAAAAAAAAAAAAAAAAAAAACCCAAACAATCTTGTCCTATACCTCAAACCTTATATAAAATGTAACCAAAAGTGAATCATAGATTTAAATCTAAAATGTAAAACTTCTCAGAAGAAAACGTAGGAGAAAATCTTCAGGACCTGAATTATGTGAAGACCTCTTAGACACAAAAACTAAAGGATAATCCATAAAAGAAAAACTGAAAGATTAGAGTTTATCAAAATTTAGGACTTTTGCTCTGAGAATGAAATGACAAACTACAAACTGGGAGAAAATATTTGCAAATAACAATTCAAACAAAACATTTAAATAATTTTCAAAACTCAACAGTAAGAAAAAAAAGCAATCCAGCTAAAAAGTCGGTAAAAATTTGAACAATATATCATCAAAGAAGGTATCTAGAGGGTGAATAAAAGATGCTTAACATCATTACCTATTGGGGGAATGTAAATTAAAGTCACAATGAGGTGAGGCACAGTGGCTCACACCTGTAATTCTAGCACTTTGGGAGGCCGAGGTAGGAGGACTGCTTGAGCCCACGAGTTGTAGACCAGCCTGGGCAATATAGCAAGACCCCATATCTACAAAAAAATTTTTAACATTAGCCAGGTGTGATGGTGCACAGCTATAGTCCCAGCTACTTGGGAGGCTGAAGAGGGAGGATCACTTGAGTCCAGGAGGTCAAGGCTTTAGTGAGCCCATGACACTGCCCTCCAGTCTAGGCAAAAGAGTGAGACCCTATCAAAAAAAAAAAAAAAAAAAAAGCCACAATGAGTTACCACTATATGCTTATTAGAATGGCTAAAATAAAAAGTACTGGCACTATCAAGTGCTAGGTGGTGAGGATGCAGAGCAACTGAAAGTCTCCTACATTGCTGGTGGGAATGCAAAATTGCATAGCTACTCTGGAAAATAGTTTCACGGTTTCTTATGGTTAAATATACACTTGTCATTTCAACCAGTAATCCTGTTCTATCACTTGGTATTTTCTATTTTTTTAAAATTATTATACTTTAAGTTCTTGGGTACATGTGCACAACGTGCAGGCCTGTTATATAGGTATACATGTGCCATGTTGGTTTGCTGCACCCATCAACTTATCACCCTCATTAGTATTTCTCCCAATGCTATCCCTCTCCCTGCCCCCCACCTCACGACAGACCCTGGGGTGTGATGTTCCCCGCCCCGTGCCCAAGTGCTCTCATCATTCAACTCCCACCCATGAGTGAGAACATGTGGTGTTTGGTTTTCTGTCTCTGTGATAGTTTGCTCAGAATGATGGTCTCCAGCTGCATCCATGTCCCTGCAAAGGACATGAACTCATCCTTTTTTATGACTGCATAGTATTCCAGGGTGCATACGTGCCACATTTTCTTAATCCAGTCTATCATTGATGGACATTTGGGTTGGTTCCAAGTCTTTGCTATTGTGAACAGTGCCACAATAAACATACGTGTGCATGTGTCTTTATATAGCATGATTTATAATCCTCTAGGTATATACCCAGTAATGGAATAGCTGGGTCAAATGATATTTCTAGTTCTAGATCCTTGAGGAATCACCACACTGTCTTCCACAATGGCTGAACTAGTTTACACTCCCACCAACAGTGTAAAAGTGCTGCTATTTCTCCATATCCTCTCCAGCATCTGTTGTTTCCTGACTTTCTAGTGATCACCTTTCTAACTGGTGTGAGATAGTATCGCATTGTGGTTTTGATTTGCATTTCTCTGATGACCAGTGATGATGAGCATTTTTTCATGTGTCTGTTGGCTGTATGAATGTCTTCTTTTGAGAAGTGTCTGTTCATATCCTTCATCCACTTTTTGATGGGGCTGTTTTTTGTCTTGTAAATTTATTTAAGTTCTTTGTAGATTCTGGATATTAGCCCTTTGTCAGATAGGTAGATTGCAAAATTTTTCTCCCATTCTGTAGCTTGCCTATTCACTCCGATGGTAGTTTCTTTCGCTGTGCAGAAGCTCTTCAGTTTAATTAGATCCCATTTGTCTATTTTGGCTTCTGTTGCCCTTGCTTTTGGTGTTTTACTCATAAAGTCCTTGCCCATGCCTATGTCCTGAATGGTATTGCCTAGGTTTCCTTCTAGGGTTTTTATGGTTGTAGGTCTAACATTTAAGTCTTTAATCCATCTTGAATTAATTTTTATATAAGGTGTAAGGAAGGGATCCAGTTTCAGTTTTCTACACATGACTAGCCAATTTTCCCAGCACCATTTATTAAATAGGGAATCCTTTCCCCATTTCTTGTTTTTGTCAGGTTTGTCAAAGATCAGATTGTTGTAGATGTGTGGTGTTATTTCTGAGGCCTCTGTTCTGTTCCATTGGTCTATATATCTGTTTTGGTTACTGTAGCCTTGTAGTATAGTTTGAAGTCAGGTAGTGTGATGCCTTCAGCTTTGTTCTTTTGGCTTAGGATTGTCTTGGCAATGCGGGCTCTTTCTGGTTCCATATGAACTTTAAAGTAGTTTTTTTCCAATTCTGCAAAGAAAGTCATTGGTTGGCTGATAGGGATGACATTGATTCCTATCCATGAGCATGGAATGTTCTTCCATTTGTTTGTGTCCTCTTTTATTTCACTGAGCAGTGGTTTGTAGTTCTCCTTGAAAAGGTCCTTCACATCCCTTATAAATTGTATTCTTAGGTATTTTATTCTCTTTGTAGCAATTGTGAATGAGAGTTCACTCATGATTTGGCTCTCTGTCTGTTATCGGTGTATAGGAATGCTTGTGATTTTTGCACATTGATTTTGTATCCTGAGACTTTGCTGAAGTTGCTTATCAGCTTAAGGAGATTTTGGGCTGAGACAATGGGATTTTCTAAATATACAATCATTTCATCTGCAAACAGGGACAATTTGACTTCCTCTTTTCCTAATTGAATACCCCTGATTTCTTTCTCTTGCCTGATTGCCCTGGCAAGAACTTCCAACACTACGTTGAATAGCAGTGGTAAGAGAGGGCATCCCTATTTTGTGCCAGTTTTCAAAGGGAATGCTTCCAGTTTTTGCCCATTCAGTATGATATTGACTGTAGGTTTGTCATAAATAGCTCTTATTATTTTGAGATACATTCCATTGATACCTAGTTTATTGAGAGTTTTTAGCATGAAGGGCTGTTGAATTTTGTCAAAGGCCTTTTCTTCATCTATTAAGATAATCATGTGGTTTTTGCTGTGGGTTCTGTTTATGTGATGGATTATGTTTATTGATTTGCATATGTTAAATCAGGCTTGCATCCCAGGAAGCCAACTTGACTGTGGTGGATAAGCTTTTTTGATGTGCCACTGGATTCAGTTTGCCAGTATTTTATTGAGGATTTTTGCATCAATGTTCATCAGGGATATTGGTAGAAAATTCTCTCTTTTTGTTGTGTTTCTGCCACGCTTTGGTGTCAGGATAATGCTGGCCTCATAAAATGAGTTAGAGAGGACTCCCTCTTTTTCTATTGATTGGAATAGTTTCAGAAGGAATGGTACCAGCTCCTCTTTGTACCTCTGGTAGAATTTGGCTGTGAATCTGTCTGGTCCTGGACTTTTTTTGGTTGGTAGGCTACTAATTATTGCCTCCACTTCAGAGTCTGTTATTGGTCTGTTCAGAGATTCAGCATCTTCCTGGTTTAGTCTTGGGAGGGTGTATGTGTCCAGGAATTTATCCATTTCTTCCAGATTTTCTAGTTTATCTGCGTAGAGGTATTTATAGTATTTTCTGATGGTAGTTTGTATTTCTGTGGGATTCATGGTGATATCCCCTTTATCATTTTTTATTGCATCTGTTTGTTTCTTCTCCCTTTTCTTCTTTATTAGTCTTGCTAGCAGTCTATCAATTTTGCTGATCTTTTCAAAAACCACCTTCTGGATTCATTGATTTTTTTGAAGGGTTTTTTGTGTCTGTATCTCTTTCAGGTCTGCTCTGATCTTAGTTATTTCTTGCCTTCTGCTAGCTTTTGAATGTGTTTGCTCTTGCTTCTCTAGTTCTTTTAATTGTAATGTCAGGGTGTCAATTTTTAGATCTTTCCTGCTTTCTCTTATGGGCATTTAGTGCTATAAATTTCCCTCTACACATGGCTTTGAATGTGTCCCAGAGATTCTGGTATGTTGTGTCTTTGTTCTCATTGGTTTCAAAGAACATCTTTATTTCTGCCTTCATTTCATGATTTACTCAGTAGTCAGTCAGGAGCAGGTTGTTCAGTTTCCATGTAGTTGTGCAGTTTTGAGTGAGTTTCTTAATCCTGATTTCTAATTTGATTGCACTGTGGTCTGAGAGACAGTTTGTTGTGATTTCTGTTCTTTTACATTTGCTGAGGAGTGCTTTGCTTCCAACTATGTGGTCAATTTTGGAATAAGTGCGATGTGGTGCTGAGAAGAATGTATATTCTGTTGATTTGGGGTAGAGCGTTCTGTAGATGTCTATTAGGTCTGCTTGGTACAGAACTGAGTTCAAGTCCTGGATATCCTTTTCAACCTTCTGTCTCGTTGATCTGTCTAATATTGACAGTGGGGTGTTAAAGTCTCCAATTATTATTGTGTGGAAGACTATGTCTCTTTGTAGGTCTCTTAGGACTTGCTTTATGAATCTGGGTGCTCCTGTATTGGGTGCATATATATTTAGGATAGTTAGCTCTTCTGGTTGAATTGATCCCTTTACCATTATATAATGGTCTTCTTTGCTTCTTTTGATCTTTGTTGGTTTAAAGTCTGTTTTATCAGAGACTAGGATTGCAACCCCTGCTTTTTTTTTTTTTTTTTTCTTTTTTTACTTTCCATTTGTTTGGTAGATCTTGCTCCATCCCTTTATTTTGAGCCTATGTGTGTCTCTGCACTTAAGATGGGTCTCCTGAATACAGCACACTGATGGGTCTTGACTCTTTATCCAATTTGCCAGTCTGCGTCTTTTAGTTCGGGCAGTTAGCTCATTTACATTTAAGGTTAATATTGGTATGTGTGAATTTGATCCTGCCATTATGATATCAGCTGGTTATTTTGCCCATTAGTTGATGTGGTTTCTTCCTAGCACTGATGGTCTTACATTTTGGCATGCTTTTGCAGTGACTGGTACCAGTTGTTCCTTTCCATGTTTAGTGCTTCCTTCAGCAGCACTTGTAAGGCAGGCCTGGTAGTGACAAAATCTCTCCGGGTTTGCTTGTCTGTAAAGATTTTTATTTCTCCTTCACGTATGAAGCTTAGTTTGGCTGGATATGAAATCCTAGGTTGAAATTTATTTTCTTTAAAAATGTTGAGTATTGGCTCCCACTCTCTTCTGACTTGTAGAGTTTCTTCTGAGAGATCCGCTGTTAGTCTGATGGGCTTCCCTTTGTGGGTAACCTGACCTTTCTCTCTGGCTGTCCTTAACATTTTTTCCCTCATTCCAACCTTGGTGAATCTGAAAATTATGTGTCTTGGGGTTGCTCTTCTCAAGGAGTATCTTTGCAGTGTTCTCTGTATTTCCTGAATTTGAATGTTGGCCTGCCTTGCTAGGTTGGGGAAGTTCTCCTGAATAATATCCTGAAGAGTGTTTTCTAACTCTGTTCCATTCTCCCTGTCACTTTCAGGTACACCAATCAAACGTATATTTGGTCTTTTCACATAGTCCCGTATTTCTTGGAGGCTTTGTTCACTTCTTTTTACTCTTTTTTTCTCTAAACTTCTCTTCTCGCTTTATTTCATTAATTTGATCTTCAGTCATTGATAGCCTTTCTTCCACTTGATCAAATTGGTTATTGAAGCTTGTGCATGTATCACGTAGTTCTCGTGCCATGGTTTTCAGCTCCATCAGGTCATTTAAGGTCTTCTCTATGCTGTTTATTATAGTTAGCCACTCGTCAAATCTTTTTTCAAGGTTTTTAGCTTCCTTGTGATGGGTTTGAACATCCTCCTTTAGCTCGGAGAAGTTCATTATTACCAACTTTCTGAAGCCTACTTCTGTCAGCTCATCAAAGTCATTCTCCATCCAGCTTTGTTCCGTTGTTGACGAGGAGCTGCAATCCTTTGGAGGAGAAGAGGTGCTCTGGTTCTTAGAATTTTCAGCTTTTCTGCTCTGGTTTCTCCTTATTTTTGTGGTTTTATCTACTTTTGGTCTTTGATGCTGGTGACCCACAGATGGGCTTTCGGTGTGGATGTCCTTTTTGTTGATGTTGATGCCATTCCTTCTGTTTGTTAGTTTTCCTTCTAACAATCAGGTCCCTCAGCTGCAGGTCTGTTGGAGTTTGCTGGAGGTCCACTCCAGACCCTGTTTGTCTCGGTATCACCAGTGGAGGCTCAGTTGGAAATGCAGAAATCACCCATCTTCTGCATCAATCATACTGGGAGCTGCAGACTGGAGCTGTTCCTATTTGGCCATCTTGGAATGGGGATACTCCTTGGTATTTTCTCTAGGGAAATGAAAATGTATGTTCACATAAAAACCTGACACAAATGTTTGCAGCAGCTATATCCACAATTTCAAAAACTAGAAACACCGCAAATGTCCTTCCTTGGGTGAATAAATAAATGGATGCTGATTTAAGTGTATGGTGGAATATTACTAGGCAACAAAAAGGAAAAAACCTCTTGATATTATCGAACAAGTCTCATGAATCTCTAAAGCATTATGCTGAATAAAAGAAGCAAACCTTAAAAGATTACATACTGTATGATTCTATTTATGTGACATTTTCAGAAGGACAATACTATAATGATGGAGAAGAGATCAGTGTTTGCCAGGGGTTGGAAATGGGGAGAGAGAGTCCTAATTGTCCATGTGTTAAAGTTTCTAGAACTATACATCAAAAAGAAAACAGCTAATTTTACTGTATAATACTTATAAAATATAATTTTGTATGGCGAAAAGACCCTTTTTAAAAAATAATGTTATCTTTTAACTTAAAACAAAAACAGAGAAGCCCCATTTTTATACCCATTAGATTAGCAAAAATCAACACACTTATCAAGACAAGATTTTGGGGAAAATCAATACGCTAGAAGGCTACTGGTGGAAGACTAAATTGGTAAGTCATTTAAAAAGAAAATTTTCCTATTAGAATATTAAATATACTTCACGGCCCAGTGATTATAATTTTTGTGTAAAAAACATTCATATACATATTCAACGAGGTTTTTACAGGAATCTTCATTCTGACATTTTTTGTAATCACAAAAAATTGTAAACATCCTAAAGTTCATCAGTAAAGGAACAGCCAAGAAAATATACCTATTCACTAGAATACAATACACCCTGTAAGAGGAATACAGCAAATCTATTTATTTATTTATTTATTTTTGGCATAGAAGGAGCCCCAAGACATATTTGTAAATGGGGAAACAAAAGCAAATTGCAAATCATTCCATACTGAATGTTACCATTTATATATTAAAAAGAATATTGCATAAGTACACACATATAAAAATGTAGTACAAAGTCTCTAAGACATACAGTGAATCAGGAACAGGACTTTCTGTGAGAATAGGTGGAATAGAAAACATCTAAAGAAACTGCTTTTTTTCTTTTTCTTTTTTTACACTGAAATGTTATTACTATATTACTTGTGTTTTAAAAATAAATAACCTTTGGCCAGGTATGGTGGCTCACACCTGTAATCCTAGCACTTTGGGAGGCCAAGGCGGGCTAATCGGGAGGCTGAGGTGGGAGAATCACTTGAACCCGGGAGGCGGAAGTTTGCAGTAATGGAGATCGCACCACTGCACTCCAGCCTGGGCGACAGAGTGAGACTCTGTCTTGGAAAAAAAAACAAAACAAAATAAAAAATAACTTTTAAGAGGGAACATACTTAATCAATGCTATAGACTGAATGTTTATGTCCCCTCTCAAATTCATCTGTTGAAACCTAATCCCCAATGTAATGGTATTTGGAGGTGAGGTTTTGGAAGGCAATTAGGTCTTGAAGTCAGAGACCTCATGAATGGGATTACTGCCCTTATAAAAGAGACCCCAGAGAGCTCCTTCGCCCCTTCCACCAAGTGAGAACACAGCAAAAAGAGGGATCCTGTGCATCACAGGTCCAGAAGCCTCCTTAGACCTGCTCAGTCTCCTGGCTATTAAGCACAGTGGGTGGCTGGGCCTATGGGCAGGCTGTAGGCTGAGGCAGAGTTCCCCAGCCGGGCCTGACCATCCGGCCTGGACATCCCTGACTAGCCACTACTGAAAGGCTGGTTCAAATCTCACCTCCTCCAACAAGCTCTCCATGAGTGCTTTTGCAACCAGGAAGCCCTTCAATATTTATGAAGTGAGTTTGGACTGCAGTTAATCCTTTCAAGTCCCGCAACTCATTCAGCCCTTCCATGTACACTCTGGCAATTACTTTCATAGACTCCTCTTCTTGTTTCCTTTCTACTCATTCTAGCTTGCTCAACTGGATTCTAAGCTCTGTCAGGACAAAGATCATTTCATACAAACATTTCATACATTGCATTTACTACAAATATGAAATGATCTTTTTCTCACCTGGCACAATGCTGAGTACACAGCAAGTGCTTAGTATGTAGGTAGCATCATATGCCAGCCCTTTAAAGTTAGCGCCACGCCCAAGTGCCTGTCTGGAGGTTAGGTCACAGAGCCTCAGTAGTCGCCTCTTGGCATCGATATCCAACCTCCTTGTCTGCTTACCCAGGCTCTGGCTCTGCCCTGAGGTTTTCGTTCTACCTCTGACCACTTCCTTATCTGTAATGAAGTCTCCATGAACCATCACACCTCGATTCTGTTGCCTCCCCACACACAATGCTGCTTCTTAGCTTGCAAATATTTTCTAGAACCTCACTGCTTCTTCAGTGTCCATCAGAAACCCTGGTTTCGCCCCTCACTGCCCAGTGAGACATCTCGGGCGGGTGAATGGAAGGAAAGATGACAGGTGGATACACACAGCACCTTGCTGCCCTCCACAGACCTCAGCGGATGTGTTGCTAGCAGTCTTTGCCACCTACTGTACCTCTGCCTTGCCCTTGCCTCTGCCTATTCATTTCCTGGTAAACCTCTAAAACCCATATCCAAGCCTATTTTATTTGACAATTTTCAACATACACTTACTGAATAGCTAATATGCCTAATAATGAGTTCCTAATAAGGAACTGCATTTTGTAATTCTTCCAACTCAGTATGACAATTCTCTTTTCTGAATCTCTGAAATACTGCTGGTCAACTTATCTTGTTATATTTGTCATAGTTTGCCTGGTCTTATCTATTTATGTATTTGCCTTTGCCACCAGTCCCTCATTAGACTGTAAGCGCTTATGGGTGACTTTTTATACATTGCTATCTCTCTTTATATTTCTGGCATCCCTCGAGGGCAGGGTTTTGTGGCTAGTAAGGCTCAGGTGGGTATTTCTGATTGACTCAATTCACTAAATTGAGTTAAATGGCGAGATAAATGGATGGATGAATGAAACTATTAATACACAGTTCTGCAAATCTCCCCACAGTGCCCATCCATGGTTCTTCACAGAATAGACCTTCAGTCAATGCTGTTGACAGACTGATTGATGTGTTTGAAAACGAAGAGTGATTCCTGGTGAGTCAGAGGTTTTCATTTACTCCATGTGTTTTGGCTTCAAACCCTAAAACAGTCATGCCCGATGTTTCAAAACCAGAACTGCAATCGTCTTCCTTCTACAGCCAGGTTGCCACAGAGATAGGGCCTAGAGAACAAATGCTTCTGAATGGATCGATCGAGGCATATCTGAAGATAGAAAGTTCCAAAGGCTTTCCTGGACTGCCTCTAGGACGGGCCCTATTATTAACCTCCTCTGTGAGGCTGAGCTGCTGTCTGGCCTTGCGCGACTGAAATGATTTTCTCCTGGACTCACGCCGTGGCTTTGTAGGCCACAACCACTGCCTAGAAGCCAAGTCAATCTGAGAAATAAGGGAGGCCCTAGTGGTTTGTGGTTTTAGAAGGCGTTTCCTTTGACATTAAGCCCGGGAAAGGACAAGCAAGCCACAGCAGGTTCAAGAGAAAGGGAGCAAAGCCTAGTTTGGGGTGACCAGAGGTGACTTCCCAGCCCCGTCCCTTCTAGCAACAAGACCCCCACAGAATCAAGTGCCTATAGGGGTCAGGGGGAGGGAATGCCCACGGACATATGTGCAGCTGACTGCAGGGGTGCCGCTGGTATTCAGAGAGAGTGTCAAGGAAAGGGCAGCTCAGGAGTCGTGAGCTGTGCACTGTGAAACAGCTGAGTGGGCACTGGGGTGGGAGGGGCAGGGATGGAGGGAGACACTGAGACTACAAATATGTAACTGAATGGAATTTAGTCTGTAGATACTTCCTGTGGAATTGTTTAAGTATGCCCTACTGTCCAGCACACTGACATGGGAGAAAGGGTCTTGCCAGTTCCAATTCACAAAAGAGGAGGCTGCAACTTGCGTTCTCAGGGATAAATGCCCCCGATAGCAGAAAGCCACTGGCCTCCACAACTGGGAAAATAAGCACATGCCTATAACAGTGTGATCTCAAGCGTGCTGCACAAACTTCAGAGCTTAAAAAAAAAGACATTACTTGTCCCCGAGCAGGGTGATGCGTAAAATTCCATTATTGCTTTTCCCTGAGGCTTAAATATTGGTGAAAGTACAAATACGTAGGGGGAACCC
Organism: Rhinopithecus roxellana; assembly: GCF_007565055.1. NCBI lineage: Eukaryota > Metazoa > Chordata > Mammalia > Primates > Cercopithecidae > Rhinopithecus > Rhinopithecus roxellana. The sequence continues at coordinate 69,284,979 of NC_044556.1, forward strand.
TTCAAATACTTCGTCATGTACACCTCAGTGTCTGGAACCTTTTTAGATCCTGTCCTATGGGCAGGTTTTCTGAGGGGAAGAGATGGAGGAGGTGAGAGAGTTGGGGAACTCCAGGTAACAAGAAGGAAGAGGCTTAGAGGGGCAGAGGAAGGGGCATAAACAGAGCTAACACACTGATCCCAAACAGGCTGTCCCTTCCACAGTTTTACCCAGGGCCAGCCCTTCAGATCCTCATCAGATTCACTCATTGCTGCACCATCCTTAAAAGAAATAGGGCATCACGTTCTCCGAACCAGCACCGGCTTCAGGGTGTGGCACCTGCGCAGTCACCTACGGCTTGTGTTCAGAAGGGCCCACACTTTAGTGCTCTGCAGTTGCTGTCTTAAAATACCTTATATTTTTGGAATAAAGGGCCCCACATTTTCACTTTGCATTAGGCCCTACAAATTATATAGCTGATCCTGCTCTTAACTATTCCCTAGCAAATCACAAAAGCCCTCTGAACAGAGGTCAGTCTAACCTCACAATTCTCTCTTCATCATACATGTTAGTTCCTTCAGTATATTTTTACACATCAGGGAATATTTGAAGAAATATCCTTAATTCCGAACACTTTAATTCACCTTCACCAACTAAGCCTCTTTTGAGGTGACTTAGGTATCATGTGATCTATCCTATTATTAGCACATGCCTAGCCATCCCCAACCCACTCGCCACCGACAAACTCCTGCTTTCCTTGCCCTTATATATATCTGTCTCTTAGCAGAAGAGAGGCACATGACCTCCTAGCCTCAAGAATACTTGGCACGGGTCCCTGTTTCTCAGCCGTATCTATTGTTCTAATCCAGAATGACACTGGCTTCTCCGCGTCTTTCTGACATTTCTGACTTTTAGTAGGCAATGCCATTAATCAATCGGCTGCATCTGTTTTGGAAAAATTAAATAGCTCAAGTCAAGGCAAACACAGTAAATAATCCTTCAACAATCCAGGAGAGTAGTGGGGGCAGAGACGGCAGGGTTTTGTCTCCTCATTATTTGAAATGCATTTAATCTGCTGCTGGATCCTCTGCACCTGGGCTAGGGTTACTTACTGGACACAGAAAGAAGAGATCAAAAGCTCTTTAAAAATGTGAGGCCCAAACCAGGGTATTAAGAGTGTAAGTGTGCTATTCAACACATGTGTTGTGGACAATGAGTTAGCCAATGGGAGGCTGTGAAGTGGCTCTTCCCTGTGGTTTAAAACTATAGAAATACACTTAATTCTTTAGTAAGTACGGCCTCCCTATGGAAAGGCAGTAATGGTACAGTGGTTAGGTATGGTGGAGTCAAACGAGCTGGATTCCAACCTTGACTTTTTCTTTTACTAACCGTTGACCTTGGGGAAATTACTTAACCATACTGTGTCTCCATTTCTTTACATGCAAACTAAAAATGTAACAACTATGTCAGGGTTATTGGGAGAATAAATGAATTAGTGTCTATGTGGTGAATCAAAGATGGCTCCAAATTCGTTGACATTCCTTCCATTGAGAGGTGGGATTTTATTCTCTCCTCCTCTTAATTCTGGGCTGGCCTGTTACAACTTTGGCTAGTAGAGTGGGGCAGAAGTGAAATTTGCCAGTTCTGGGCCCACCCTTGAAGAGAACTGGAAGTTTCTATCTTAGTCTCTTGGAGCCCTGAGCCAAGAACAATGATTTCCTCAGTAGAGAAGCCACATGGAGAGGCAGCGAGACTACAAGGGAAGTGGGGCACAACTGAACACAGGCCCTCCACCAAGGTACCAAGGTATGTGAGTCAAGCCACTTTGGATCCCAGAAACCAGCCCATCTACCAGCTGGAAAACACTGAGTGACCCCAATGTAAAGCTGAAGAAACACCCAGCAGAGCCCTGCCTAAATTTCTGACCCATAATATCGGGGAAATATAATAAAACTGTGGTTGTTTTAACATACAGAGTTTTAAAGTAGTTTGTTAAGCAGCCATACACAAATGCAACAACCTATACAGCACTATAGATGACAACCAAACAGAACATCAGGATAGGGACTGGAACACAGTAGGCAGTCAATGTTAGTTCTTCTACTTACTTAGCACTATACTCATATTGGTAATATTAGATGGATTAAATTTTCTGAACATTTAAAAAATTGGAAACTACATCTAAAAATTCACAACCCTAAGCTCATTGTGGTTAACTCCAAGTACTATTTACTTTTCCCTCTACTACTTCTATTCATGTAGTTCTCTCTTGTATTTCCTACCTCCATTCTATTTTTCAGATTCTTTCACCTGGTTGCCTTCCATTCATGCTTTATATCATTTTCTCAAATGTCAATGCATATATGGTTCACCTGGACATTTTGCAAAAAAGCAGATGCTGGGTCAATAGGTCTGGGACAGATCTAAAATATGCATTCCTAGCAAGCTCCCAGGTTATGCTGTTGTTATTGGCCTATAGGCCACACCTTGAGTAGCAAGCCTTTAGTCTCACCTCAGGTATTACCTCCTCCTGAGACCTTCCTAATCTCTACTCTCTCCAAGGCTGAATCAGTGAGATGCTGTTGCAGACTCTCTTGGCTACCTATCTAAAAGCCCACATTTATTTTCTTTAGTGCTGGCAAAGCTCCAGTTTTACTTTAAGGTCTCCTCTTGTCCCCAATGGCATGCATGGATTTTAATAGATGTAAATGCAATTCTTGGTGTTGTCCTTCCCTTTGCTGTTATTTTTTATAAGCAGCCAGGTAAGTTGATTAGAAATGTTTGGAGAAGTCTGCTGTGTAGAGTAGGCACTTCTAGAAAAGTTTTCTTCACTCTTAAAAAGAGATGCACATGAGAGATACAGGCCTTTATCTGTCCTTGGAATGTTAGTCTGTTGTTATGTGATCCCTGGAGCTACTGCAGCCTTCTTGTGATCACGAGAAGATCTGGATAACATTCTGAGCATTCTGAGTGAGGATGGTGGAGTGAAGATAAAAAGAACCTGGGTCTTTGTTGAGTCACTAATCAACTCTGAGCTTTCCTAAATTAGAGTTTCTTTCTATGGAAGATAATACATCTCTATTGTTTAAGCCATCTTTACTCAAGTTTTCTGTGACTAGTGACCAAGAACATACTATTGTAGATTTATATGTCCTTGCTCTCTTCTACTCAAGCCATGTGTGTCTCACGATCACTGCACTCCCCACATTATTCTGTGATTACACATCTACCTCCTCTGGTCAGGTACCTCTCGACGTTTATTTTTTGTATCCCTCCAACCTGGTATATAGCAAGTGACACAAACTTTTATGAACTAAAGTCAACTCACCATAAGGGTTTTCAATTACAGAAAAATTAAATTTTGGGCCACTTCAGCCCTTTTCTCCTGCCAAGGTTTAAACTTGAAGAACTGCCTCTTGATACTTTGCATTCCTTGACCTTATCACCCACTAACATCAGTAGTCCTGGAATACCATCTCATTCTGATATTAACCCAAATGAAATATCATTAAGAAGGTTGCAGAAAGGCCACATGACTCATTCCAAGGCTGAATAAAAATAATAATAATCATTCTAGTGATTATAGTAATGCCTTGCCTTTGCATAATAATGGTTACCATTCACTGCACCCACAGTATCCTAAACACCTCTCTACATGCATAACGCCCAACTTATAGGAATACATAACTTCCTAAAAGTCACAGGGTCAGTAAGTAATGAAGTCAGGATTTCAACCCAGGTGTCTGACCCCTGAGCCTGAGAGCTTCCCATTTTGCTCCCTGAAAATCCCCTCCTGAGCACTCCATACTTGCCAAAGTGCTTTTATGCACGTGATCTCATTCGGTGTTCTCAAAGGAGTTGTGGGTATGATCGGGCACATTGTTTTGATATTATTCATGCTGCTAACTAAATATAAGTTACACTGGGATCATTGTAGAGCTTTTTTTTTTCCCTATCCTCCAGTTTATTGTTTTTTACAATCCATTCCAAATAAAGAAACACTTTGGAAGGGAAAATAACCTCATGTAACAACTTGGGGAAATCTTTTAAGTGCTAAAGAAAAAAAAATTAAGTTGGCCCAGTTTTTCACAGTGGCATGTTGATGAAATGTCATAAATGAATTGTGGGATGAATGAATGAAATACATCAAAGTGGAAAAATAAATCACAAGGAAGAACCAATTCCCCAAAGAAATAAGGCTGCAGATAGCAATTCCCTAATTTTCAATCCCTCTCACATTTTTCATTCCGAGAAGACCCCTCTGTCTAAATCTCTTTGATGGAGACATAGAGCTAGAGCAATAAGAAAAATCTCATTCTTTAGAGCATCTCTTTCCTTCCATCCTTGGCTTTAGGATAGTGAAATGCCTTTGTTCTCGTGAACCAAGTGGTCAGCACCATCAACAGCCACTCAACAGGTCCCTCAGAAGTGAGGATGGTGCAGGTACCAACAATGCCTGTGGGTCCCTACTGAGGGACATACTTTCATCTGTCACAAGAGCATGTGAGTCTTCTACTCAACATTCTCCTTAAAAATAAAAGCCTCTTTCATGGATTATCTAAAGCATTTATGCTTTCATAACCCACTCATAATAAGCTTCCAATGTTTAACTATCTGATGGGTAAATGGCTTGTGTCCCCAATACAGCAGCACATAGATAGCACGATTCTAAGCTGGAGAAGGCCCTTAGTACGTTTCAAATTAACAGAATAAGGCCAGGTTGATGTCCCTCCTTCTATCTCCACATCCAGGTCAATGCCTCACATGGCCTCTCCTATCCCTGGTGTCAGTTACATACATTTGGCTAAAGCAAACACAATTGACTTTAGTGGGGCCCATTTCTGGTGCCTGGCAGTGGGACCTGGCAGAATATGGTTGTCATCAGATGTGGTGACACCCCCCACCTGCCAGCACAGAAGGGAAATTATGCCAAGTAGCCACCATGTAGTGATCCCATGTGACACAGCCCTGGTTGACTGCCAGAAAGAGTGAACTTGACAGCAGCCTGTAATTTTGTCTTAGGAGATAGGGGCCAGGCTAAAGAAACAGAAATGCAGTAGTAAAATAACAAAAGTTATCCTAAGAATGTGTCAGACCTGTCATATTGACATGTGATAGGTGATTCACATGAGTTATTGTGCTGCGTCCCTTCTTACCAACGAGGACACTGAGCTCCACAGAGGTTAACAACGTCCCACAGCTCAAAACTGGCAGAGCAGGGATGTGAATGCAGGCCTTTCTGCCTCCAGAACCCATGGTCTCTTTATCATGCCCTGCTGCTGCTCACAGATCTGCCCTTCTGGGTCGAGTGCTCTCAATGCCCTGAGCCTCTGGAAGTTTATCTCAGTCCCATCAGATTTCCTACAGTAGCTTTCCTGCCACAGGTATCCCCTGCCCACCCTGGATACCTACCTCATGCTATGCTATGTATACCTGTTGTGTGTGCCATATACACCACTATGCTACCTAGCTCTGGATTTTATTATTTTTTAGAGACAGGGTCTCACTATGTTGCCAGGTTGGCCTCAAACTCCTGGGCTCAAGCAATCCTCTCACCTCAGCCTCCCAAGTAGCTAGGACTACAGGAACATACCACCATGCTCAGCTAGGCTCTGGATTTTAAATTCCTTAAGGACATTTATCAGTTGGGCATCAAGGGTCTCCAGCAACTGCTTTGACCTCCAGCCCAACACCTCTTTACTCCCTGTCATGTATTAGCAGTGCCCAGCACAGCAGTCTTCTCATCCTCTGGACTCCAGCTCCAGGCTCCTGCTGCCCTGCCCTGCCCTTAGACGGCCTCCCTCCTTCCCACCAATGCCTCTGCAAGAAGCGCCTGACCGGCTCAGCCCCCACAGACCTCCCCTTCCTGATCTGCAGCATTTACATTCTGCCCCACTTAGCGCAGCATTTGCTTACATTCTCTCATGTACTGTGCACTAATAGCTTCCTGTTTTTAATATCCTTTTTCTGATTTGAGTGTAAGCTCCTTAGAAGCTGGGGCCATGCCTTGCACTTTGCTTACACCACCTTCCCAATCATGCCCTTTCCCAAACTCCAGCCTATTGCTGTGAGGGAGGAGAAGGGACACACAGTACAAAAGGATTCATTCAAGCACCTGTCCCACAAGAGGCTTTGCCCACTTTGGGTGGAGAACTAGAGTTGGTCAACTGGCTGGCCTTCCTTTTAGAAATCATTTTCTCTACCTACCCCTCCCCTCGAACAGTCACTAAGGTGGCATGCTTTCCCCCAACCTCTGCCAGCCACCCCCTGTAGGGAATTGGTCTCTCAAGTCCCCATGGAGACTGGCAGAGCCTTCTCAAAGGGAAGCAGGCTGGATGCCTCCCCCTGGACTCGGTGTACATTCTCACAGGGACACATTCTGTCTTAGCAGCAGCTCAGCTGGCTTGCAAAGTCCCAGCCACTTCCTGCAGCAAGGCCCCCAGATGGCGCGTTCTGTGGAACACACGGTGATGGAGGGAGGCACCAGCTAGGGAGGAGGGCTGCCTGGGGGCCAAGCGCCACCAAATCATTCATCCTCCATCCTGGCCCTTCTGCAAGATGTCTTGCTCTTAACAGGCTTCCTGATGGCAAACGAAAGCTTCAGCCACATCCAGCCTGCAGAGCTGAAGGCATGTCGGGCAGAGGAGGTGGCTGTCTTCTTTCTCATCAAGCCTTCCTTCCTTCCTCTCTCAGGCTGAGTTGGAAAGCTCTTGAAAGGTAGCAGATTGCAGGCACTGAAGGCTGGTGTCTTCTGTTTATCCACATAACAAGGACATTGGCCAATGCAGAAGCCCCTGTACTGTTCCTTCCATGTGCTGCTGGCTCCAGAGCCCCTGAAGCAGCCCGCCTGGGCTGTCTAAACTGCAGCCTCTCCCCTTGACAGCCTCCCACACTTCCCCATACCCCTTCAGGGGAGCTGAAGGTGTGTTCTCTGTGGCAGTGTTTCTCAAATTGCATGGCTGTGACCTGTCAGTGCAACATAAAATCAATTTACCAGGTCACAAATAGCAATTGTTTTAACAAAATAGAATGGAATAGAAGTGTCAGTACATCACACATAGGAATGGTATGGTGTCATTAGGTTTTGGGGACACACACACAATGATATAAAATCTATTTCCAGCTGGGTATGGTGACTTATGCCTGTAATTCCAACACTTTGGGAGGTCAAAGCAGGAGGATCATTTGAGGCTAGGAGATCAAGACCAGCCCGGGCAACATCATAAGACCTCTGTCTCAATTAATTAAAATAAAATAAATAAATAATAAAACAAAATGCATCTCCTCCTGTGGCTCACAATCCTGCAGGTTTGCATGCTCCTCTTCCACAGGCTGAAAGGGCCCAGTCTTGCCCCTGACTCAGGTTCTACCGTGGCAAACTTCTAGGACAGTGTGGGACACTTCTTCCAAGCTGACCAGCTCTCTCCAATTGCCATCATTCAAAAGGAAACAGCTGCTAAGAGCAAGACACAAGGACAAGGACACAGGAAACCAAGAAATAAAGAAGTGATTTCTGCCCTCCAGGAGTTTGGGAATTGGGAATAATGCTGAGATGAGGCAGACCAACTGGAACAAGATATACAAAACTTCAGATAAGACGATAGAGGAGGATGTTAATTTCTACTGCCAAAGAGACCCTCGGAGTTCTGGTTTTGAGCAAAAACAGTAAAGGTGCTTTGCAACAGAGTCAGGCACTGCTATCGAAGTTGTAGCTCTCAGAATTAGGGATGAACTGTTAACTTGTTCCCTTAAGCTGGGTTATTGGTCTTCTGGACTCACCCTCTGTAGAAGCCATAGTGGTGCACAGGACTCTCAAAATTTCTTGCCCTGGGGGCACCTTTCCTGGTCTAGGTCGCCTCACATCCATGTAATTCCTAGAAAAACTAGAATAGGGATCCCAAGGACTAGATGTTACCTCTAGGACTGTTGTTATTTTGCTGCGTGACTTTGGGTGAGCCACTGCACCTCTCTAGGAGGCAGGATCTTCAGCTACTATTGCAGCTGTGGATAAAAGTGGCTGTACCTAGTCAGTGGCTTTGTGACTTGGTGAACTTGTCTGGTGACAGACACATGTCCAAAAATAGTAACGATCAAACAGACCGTCACTGGTCATCTTTCACATCAGAGGGGAAGATCTTTCCTCCAGCCCCAATAAAAGCCCAGGCTCTGCTGTCCTTTATTCCTTGCAGTTGTGAAAAAATGCCTGTTGTCATCTGGTGAAATATGAAAGCTTATGGAGCACAGCGAACTTGAGTAAGTGAACCAGCTGCACTAACCTTAGGGTGGTTTTCCTGGTACATGTAAGAATAGTCCCACCTGGGCAATTGAGGTGGGAGTCTCCTGTCTGGGCCCAGTCTACTCACCCTTTGCCCTGCTTTGCCCAGACTGTGCGACTTCAGCACAGGGACACTGAAACACTGTGGTCACATGTGCAACAAGCTCATAGTTACTCCTCAAGCCTTTGTTTGCAAGTAGAGTCATCTGCCTTTAAGTTCACCATTAGAGGATCTTAAGAAAGGGGAGGATAATAGATGCATTTTTACTGTAAGACTGGACACTGCCAATTATGGTACCAGTTCTAAGGCCAGTGATAGTATTTCATAAAGTAGACAAGAGGCTAGAGTCTGATGTCTACCACAGTCCCTTTCTGGGCCTTAAAAAGATTTTTTAAATATTTTGCCTCAACGTGTCTTAAGTGTTAACTGGAGCTGGCACACTGCTCCAGGAAACCTTACTCTAGTCCAAATCTAATCCACACGAGGAGGTAGGTCGTGACTGGTGCTTTCTTTTCATAGTGGACAGCAGAAACGACAAAGATTAACCGATAGCAGGAGTGATCTGGTGGTGGAGGGTCCAGTACAAGTGATGCTGGTGCAATTTTGGGACAGAGAAAATTATCTCAAAAGTTATTCCACTCAGGCGCCATTGATTCCTCTTACTCACAAGGCCAACTTTGTTCATTTCCTTCCTTCATCATAATGACTGGTCCAGTGAAAATGTACTGATATCTTAATGAATTCTACACAGCAAATGTTTTCTTGGGTGGTTGGGGAGAGGGAGTTGGGAGAGAGTCAGTTACAACTGCTGATGACATGGGCAATCAATGCAATGCCCGTAGACATAAAAGCGATGAGAGTCACCATCCCAAGGAAAAGAAGTGTTGATTTCCTCAATTCTCATCACACTGGGCTCTGTTTGGAAAATGGTATTAAAAAGGCAGAAAATACATTTTCTTTTTATTCTCTGAAGGAGAAGGTAAAGGTTACAAGAAGAGCAAGTGGATAAAGATATATACACCTTCTCTTGCCGAGGCAAATATACTTCATGATGTATGTTAGAAAGAAAGGAGCCCCCAGAGTTCTCATTAAAACCCAAGTGGTTATTTTAATATGAAGTCTCAGGGTAAAAGCTATGCCTGAATCCAAAAGAACTTTGGATTTATACTGAGACTATAATTAATTGGAGAGAAATGGACTACATTTTGCCAAAATAAGATTCAAACAGTATTGACTCAAAATCTGTCTTTACACATGTGAGACACTTGACAGCTGTTGCAACAACTTTACGTACATTTTCTCAATTACCTTTTATATAATCTCATAAACCATGGAGGGTAGCCATTACTCTCTCCACTTTACTGAAGAGGAAAGTGAACTGAATAGTGGAAGGACCCCCAGCCACTGAGGCTTTACTTGGGCCTTCTATTTCAGGCTCTAGGCACTTACCCCTATGTCATATGGTCTCAAAATTTCTAAAATCCTTTAATTCACAAAATTCATGTTGAAACTAAATTGTGACCTGAGTAATTAATCGTGGAAAGGTGTGATGCAGGGATTCTAATTGAACTCTGCAGACTTTCCAACATGTTCCTAGTGCTGCTGATGCGTCTGGCTGAGGGGCCACATCTGAGAGCTGCTGACCTAGGGATTTTCTCACTCAGCTTAGAGCACCTTAAGGACAGAAGCTGTGTCTTCCCTCCTCCTCTGTATCTGACTGTGGCCTGGTCTATCCATCTGGCTTCTGCAAAAATTCATCACAGGCTTATTACCTCATCTCTCAGCCCCTCTGTTGCTGAGGTTTCTCCAGAAAGGAGACTCTACTATAAATGCCATTGGCCACCTTCTCTCCCACCTATTTCACACCTCATAATAGTGATGACATTTCACCATTATCAGTGAGATTCCAGTTTAATGGCTCCAATTATAAATTCTTGCCTTTTGCAGTGTATTCTGAGAATCATCCAAGACTTGAGGACAGAAATGAGGACTATAAGCTTAGGTCACAGGAGCAATTTTGCCAAGGAGCTTCATGAGCTAAATATAAGACACAAAATGCACATTAGCACACCCAAGGCTCTGAGAAGTCCTGTGGCATGTACCAAGTTTTACTTTGTTTTACATAGCTCTTCCCAACTTGACATGGCTACGTAAGATCCCTCCTCTTTCCTGGATAACACCTATTGTCATGTCATGGAATAAGAGCATTAGGAGAAGCACACGTTAGGAAATACTCCATTGCAGAGTTAGTTGACAAGTCCTAGGGAGTGGGCTGGATAATTCCTGTTTCAGGTTTACTTCTTATCCACCCCTCCCCAACAAACACATGTGTGGAGGGTACCCTGTAAAAACAGCAGCAGGGGTGAGCAGACCAAAACGTGTTTCATGGGGGCAGCTAGCTCCCAAGAAGATGGAAGAAATTTATCTCAAATCTATCAAGCAGATGGGTTATTCCTGCTCTCCTAGAAAAGAATTCCAGTCTCTAGAGAAGAGACAGAGAGGCCAGAAGCATTACAAAATGTTGTTCCCTCCACATAAAATAAAATAAGGTGGGAAAGAATTATTCCCTCTGGCCCCACTACCAACAAAACTGAGGAAGAATAGAAGAGACAGAAGACCAGCCCCCAAAAAGCTTGCAATATTGTTGGGAAGCATGGCTTAGATTCACACATGATGCAATGAGTATAAGACATTATACAAGCATTTATGGTGTAACCCCACATAGGCAACCCCCTCAAAAATTATCAGAAATAGGAAATGCTTCACACATTTGGATGTCACTTGAGTCTATGTATCCAGCAGATGGACTCAAGAACCGGAAAGGGTCTTCATTGTTCCTGCGAGCAAATGCAGTTGACTCCAATTGACTTGATCAGTTGAATCCTTGCAAAAACAAATATGTCCCACTGGAGCAAACTGACCCTCAGAGAATGATGTTTTCCTACTTGAATTGCTCACATGTATAGTCAGCCGACATATGTAATGTATTGTTTTCCTGCCATCCAGGATGAGGGCAGCCCCTTAAACAATTACTGCCCTGGGAAGCATGTTCCAGACTATAATCAGCTTCCAGGATAGGAATAAACTTCAAGGTCACAAGCCAAATTATATTTTCCTGAGGGAGAAGGGCTGAATCATTATATAGGAAGCCCTAAGATGGCCAGGGGTCAGGAAACGAGTCGCCTGTGCTTCCTCTGTGGAGGCAGATCTCGTGTCCCTGATGGTCGAGGTTTCCGCCAAATCTCCTCCTCACTCTTGTGAACAGACGACTCGTTTCCCTGGTTTCCCTCTGGGGACTCTTCCATGTCTCAGTGCTATCAGGCAAAGCAATAGTTCTTGACCAAACAGGGATGGGGCATCCTCAGCTCCTCATCCATCATTTATCAGTTTCCACCACTAGTCTGCCATCACTTCTCCTTTCTTCAGGCCTTCGAATGCACATTTGGAATGGCTTCCAATAAGTAGACAAAGGATGTGAAGAGCTGGTGCATGAAATAGAAAACAAACTGGCTCAGGAACATACGGAACCAGGTGCAACCTCACTGTGACTTCACAGTAAAATGCCATTTTTTGCTTATCATGTGAACAATGAAACAATATTAAAATGCTCAGTGTAAACAAAGGCATGGTTTAAGACAAGGTATGGCTGATGAGAATGTAAAACCACACTGGAAGACACTTTACAAAATCTGACTGAAAGTACTCATGCACATATATTCTCAACTTAGAAATATGTTTACAATATCACTGGTTTTAACAGAAAATTATAAAATAACATACAGAGCAATCTCATGGAAAGGGTAGAAAAGCATCTGGAAGGTTTTACTCTCAAATTTTATTTTGGGTTTTCTTTGGATCTATATCACCCCTAGACATGGATCCATCCCTGTAATTTATTAGGTTGGTGCAAAAGTAATGGCGGGTTTTTGCCATTACTTTCGATGGCAAAACCCACAATGACTTTTGCACCAACCTATAGATGGCTTCACTCTGACCCTGCTCCAACCTGCTTCTCTCCACAGGGCAAGGGCTTTGCAAGGCCAAAGGGATAAACCCACCCGATGCCCTAGCCCATTTTCCTCCTAGTGCACACTGTAACCCCCAGCACCTGGAATTCCGTGGAATTCAAAGCACTGTTAAGCCAGTTCCAGGGATGCACAAGCCTCTTTCCAGCCACCTCTTCCTGAGGGTGATTGTGTTGCTGGTGTGCATGCCCCAACTCAACAGGTAGCCAAGAAGGGGTTGTTTGCAGGGGTGTGGACAAAGCTGGCACGTGGGACTGAGTGTCAACACATGCAACACAAACCTCTCATGTTGGACATGGGGACAAAGACTTAGGAGACAAGAGATGAGAAAGGAGGTGGCCAAGGCCAGAGGTCAGGTCTCCACATCCCACTGCGTTCTTTCAAGGACCTTCAAGGAGTCTGATCTTCATTTGAACCTGAAATTCTAGACTATTACAAAGGTAAGAATAGAAAGTATTTCATTTAAAAATCTGTTTGTAGGATTTAGAACTCCTAGATATTTCTATGTGGTAGATGCACCTTTACTTATACTCCTGCCTCAGATCATGACAATGTTAGGAACGGACCTGCTTTGGATAGTAGAATTAAGGATGATTTTAATTCTCCTCCTCCATTTCAATTTCTTCTCTGTGTTCTTATTTTTCTACTATACACTAAAAAATTGACATTCTGTATTTTAGTAATCCCACATTCATTAGTTTAGTGTAAAAAAATTATAAATGTTGACAAATATTTGTACACCTAAAAATGAAAATAACCTAAATGCTAAACAACCAAGAAATAGTCAAATGAATGATACATCTATGTCGTATGTGGATAAACATATTTAAATTCTATTAATGAACCCGTTTTACATTAATGAAGAAATTTAGTGAAACATGCTTAATACAACATTAATTGGAAAGCAAGTTACAAAATTATATAGTATGACTGTTCTATAAAAATATAATACATATACAAATGCACATATTAAAAAGATGGAAAATCACAAAAGTAGTAACTGGTGATTTATGCCTGGTGAAATTTTGGATAAAAACTTTTTTTCCTTTATGTTTTTGTTTTTTTTTTTTTTCCTACAATGATCAGGAATTAACTTTTATAATCAGGAACTTGCTTAAAAATCTCAATATGTCTGTCATTTGTCCAGGTTTATGTTTCCACGAGGAAGCGATAGCCTAGTAACCTTTGACGTCATCCTCACACAACCCTCCAGCCTTTTGCCACTGTGGAATCCTGCTTTCCAAGCACTATTTCCCTTAGAACCTTCTGACACTTGGGTTCCCTAGTGCAGCCCTGGAGGCCTCATCCTAACTGTGAAGCTGCCTCTTTAGAGGGCCACCAGGAATGTGCTTCTACAGGGGAGCAACATGGGTGCTTTTAAAAGAGCCAAGCAGACCCACCTGCCTTCCCCCTTCTGGGACCTGGCCCCACAGCAGGTGCAAATATGGCCCTCTGTGAGCTGTGGAATCCCGGGCCACCATCACCACCTCCCTCCCCACCTCCCTCCCCACGTCCCTTCCCAGGCTTCACCAGGCAGGTACTTTATCTCTTGCTTCCTGGCAGAGGCTCTGATCAATTACTTCACCCAAACACTTACCCTCTAAGAGTCTTCATTTTTAACAGGGAGTTGACAAACTTAGCCCAGGGAAGGAATCTCCAAAGGCAACATGTCCTGCATGTGACTTCTGAATCCGGAAGACATTTGGGGACTGAATCAGGATGCGAATCAAACCATGTTAACAGCCACAGGGTTCTCCTGTCAGCAAAGCCCACCACGATCCATGGAGGGAGAACTGAGAAGAGCCCCTCTAAGTATTAGAAAACTAAAACTAGAAGAAAAGTCAGGCAAGTCCAGCCAGATACCTTACTCTAACTAGAAATAAAATCTGCAAATTCAGATGAGAACTTCTGTGAGTTCCCAATCCCCAACATGCACTCAATACTTCTGAAAGTTGAGAGAAGGAAACAAAGCTACCTGTTTAGTGTGTGTGTGTGTGTGTGTGTATAATTGCAATTGTCATTGTTTTAAAAACACTGCCAAGTAACAGGCTAGCATCTTAAATGTTTTCCCCTGGCACGTGCTCCCTCTGGCCTTCTTTCTCCCACATAATACACAGAGACTTCGTGCAGAGTGGTAGGGAAGGCCTTTATTGGTTTTCATATTCTCCAACTTTAAGGAGGAAGGCTGGAAGTCATGAGATAGTTGGGAGTTAATAGTAAATGCTGGGATACAGACCACTAGAGACACCTCTCTTCCAGTGAAACCATGTGACTTAACCATTCTGAGACTTCATTTCCTCCTCTGTAAAAGAGGGAAAATTACACAAGATATCCAAATCCTTTATTACTCTAAGACTATATTGTTCTGTGGGCTTATATCCCATTTCTTTTCTTTCTAAAATCTGTGGATGATTTTCCAATTTGTAATAATATTGCCACACCCTGACACTCTTACTGAAATTGTACTTATTTCTGGTTTGGCCAGTTCAGCACCTAATATTATGCTTGTTTCTTCTGAGTTAGTTTTGTCTTCCCAATAAATTCCTTGAGAGAAGTTGCAGAGGAGAGCATGCCTCATTCTTCCTGAAAACATTGCTGAGCACGTAAGACATACTCAGGAAGTGGGAATACTAGCTAGGCTGAGTGGATGTCCCGGCATCACAGCATGGATGAAACCTAAGCTTTGTAAACAAGCAAACCCAGGTGGATCCTGGCCTCAGTTTCCTCATCTGTAAATGGAGATGATCATACTCTCATTATTGCTTACCGAGTTTTAAATGAGATTATACACAAGGTGTCTATCACAATGCCTGGTACAGAACAAGGACTCAGTAATATCAGTTCTTATCCTTTATCATTATTACGATAATATCTGTTCTCTCCTGGAAGTACAGAATTTAAAACCTTGATCCCCACAATGAGGAAAACAATTGGTCTCAAACATACCTCTGGCAGTTTGGGCATCTCCAGGGGGCATCTCACACGAACTCCCTTTTGGTGCAGGTTTTGACCTCGGAGCTGTAGCTGAGGCTCCAGCTTAAGAACAGCTTGGCTCATTGCCTTGAAACTTATTGGCACAATAAGAGATAATGATTTCCCTGGACACACTCACTCAGAGCAGTTATTGTTTAAGTATTTCCCTTATTCCTCCTTTACCGGAAAACAATCCCTTATAGAAATCAGCTGAGGAAGACACTAATAGCAACTTCAAACACACAGCTTTCTCACTGCCCTGACTTGGCAAGGAAGCCTGTTTGGAGCAGTTTGCCTCAGACCCAGGAACAGAATGTGACAAAATAAGTCCCTGTGGACTGATGTGGGCACCGAACAGTTGGCAGCTTTGGGGCCAGCAGGGCCAGTGATAAGAGATTGGTTTCCTCATTTGATGTCCCATTTGGACCCTGTTTGCCAGCCCCGGAAGGTCAGAAGCCACACTACAAAAATAAGATGTTTTTTTTTTTCTCTTTTTCATCCACCCTCCATGCTTTCCATGATATTTCTTCTCCATCCCTTGGGAAATTTGTGTCTTTGTGAGATCTGTCCTCTGCCCTTCTTTTGTGAATATACCAAGGCAAAGATCCATTTAATTTTCAGAAACTATGTCTGTCAATAAATTGCCTTTGCTCTGTCTCAGAAGGGGCACTGCCACCATCCTCCCTGAGCAGATGTTCCTTATGTATGGGAAGTGTTTCTCATTATCTTCTTGACCTCTTGTGCAATCTTCTTTTCAAGTTCTCCTTGGGTTTTTCTTATCATGGTTTGCACTCCCTCAACCTCATTCTATAATCGGTGGCATCCTTCTCAGCACCTGGCGTTGGCTCCCTTGCACACGTCCTCTGGTGTAACCTTGGTCGTTTCCCCTCCTTATCCACCAGAGCCTCTGAAATTGGGAGTGTCGTCCTTGCTGTCACCAAACCCAGCACTTCAGCTATTTTGCTTCCAGCTCCTCCAACCTTGCCTTCTAAAGGCCAGGCTGGAGAAATTGCCTTTCCATGAGTGTTTATTCATTGAGCACCTACTATGTGCCAAATATGGTTCTAGATGAACAAGACAGACGTGGTCCCTGCCCTCATGGGGTTACAAGTAACACAAAAGAGACATGTAAACAGATGGTGCATAATAGTGAGCCCAAAGAGCCCAGACCAGAACAGCCACCTCGCAGTGGCTGAGTGGGGTTGTTTAAGTCTTTGAGGGCCACATTAGCAGTAGTGTGCATTTCAACATTAAATCACAGAACATTCCGTCCGACAATGTTACATCTACAAAGCTGAATTTTCAGCAGTTGCTGGGATAAAAAGAAGCACAGTGTGAAACTCAGTGCAGTGTCCTGATGCCAAAACTTGAGAAGGTGTGCAG
Organism: Rhinopithecus roxellana; assembly: GCF_007565055.1. Taxonomy (NCBI): domain Eukaryota; kingdom Metazoa; phylum Chordata; class Mammalia; order Primates; family Cercopithecidae; genus Rhinopithecus; species Rhinopithecus roxellana. Next base: position 69,301,615 of record NC_044556.1, read on the forward strand.
GGCCCAGTAGCTCTGTCCATTCCATGAGTAAGAAACTGTGACTTTTTAGGAATGAATTTTTAAAACTCTATTTTCGTCCATTTTGTGAGAGTTGTTTTTCAAATGGCTACTAAGTGATGAGGGGATAAATACCGAGTACATTATTCAGCCCTAACTGCATAATGACAGTAACTTTCGGGATTTCTTTTGACCTCGAAGTGCAATAAAAGAAAATACCGAGAAGCTAAGGCACCACGACAGAGAATGTTTGAGAACTGATCAAAGCAAAGACCTGAAGGATGAGAAGGATTTGTTAGTTGGGCCTAGAGGAAGGGAAAGAATGTTCCAGACCAAGCAACAGGATAGCCAAAAACAAGATATGAGAGAACAGGATGAGTTGGAGAACTAGAAACTGTCCAAAGGTGCTTATTTCTTAGTCCCCCAATGCAAGCCACCCTTCCCATCTCCTACTGCCCCCACCCTCACCCACTGACTCACACACTTGCCCACCCCTCCCTGGCCCCACAGTCCTGCCCTACTATCTCTCCTCCTATTCCCAGGCCTCCAAGGGCTGGGATCAGGCCTGAGCAGAGAACAGCAAGATCTAAGGATTTGGTGAGGCTACAGGAATGAGGCCAGGCAGATGGTCGCCCCAGGGCTGCAGGGTAGCAGGCAAGAGTCAGGGTGTCGGCAGCCCGCGTGGCAGGTCTGGCAGCCTTGCAGGTCTGGCAACAGAGAGATACTGGATTTCAGGGACAGGACTTCAGTCCCTGGAAGGAACTGAGGCTCTGAGCAGGAAACCAAGCAGGGACACAATTCCCAGAAATGGGGCACAGGGCGGGAGTTCAATGACACAGAACAAGTCAGGAGCCCAGTTACAAGAACAGGCACCAAACCACAAGGACTTGCTGAGAGGGTGCAGTTTATTGATAATAGGGAAAATCAGAAACAACTTGAATGTCCACAAATAGGGAATAAATACTTGATGGTAAGACTGCAGTGAGGAATACTATGCAGCATGAAAAACCCATGTTCTGTAAGCCCATGTGATAGTATGGGAAAGTTCCTTAAATCACGTGCACTAAGCTAGAACAAGCTGCAATCTAATTTGTAAAATGAAATTCCTGTTTGGTATATATAGTTAGAAATGGCAGAGAAGGAAGAAAAAATTGATAAATGCCTGGAAGGATATATAACCAAATATTATCTAACTAGGCAGAGTCTAGCTGATTGTCATTTTTCTTTTTACTACTTTTCTGTGTTTTCTAAAGTTAAAAAAAAAAGTATTGCCTTGATTTCCTTAATGAAAAGAAACAAAAATAAAGCCACTTATAGTAATAACCTTTCCCAATACAGACCAAAGTCATAGGAGAAATTGATCTCTCCAATTACTTTGGTTCTCTCTACAAACACGGGAAGTCAACAATTAGGGGTGGAGTGGGGAAACAGAAAAAAAAATTCTTTTTTCTTTTTTTTTTTCTGGGTTTTTTTTTTTTTTTTTTTTTTTTTTTTTGAGATGGAGTCTCACTCAGTCGCCCAGGCTGGAGTGCAGTGGCGCAGTCTCAGCTCACTGCAACCTGCGCCTCCTGGGTTCAAGTGATTCTCCTGCTTTAGCCTCCCAAGTAGCTGGGATTACAAGCATACATCATGATACCCAGCTAATTTTTGCATTTTTAGTAGAGACGGAGTTTCTCCAGTTGGTCAGACTGGTCTCAAACTCCTGACCTCAATTGATCCACCTGCCTCAGCCTCCCAAAGTGTTAGGATTACAGGCACGAGTCACCATACTCGGCCAGATAAAAAAAAGAAAACTTCTAAAAAAAAGTCAATCATTCGAAGATAGGAGATGAAGCCACTGGATGTTAGGTGTAACATCAAGGCCAGCTTGGAAATAGGAAGGATAAAAAATAAAAGACCAGCAACCTGACTTCACCTCTGCTGCCACCTCTTCTCATGGTTCCCGGTCCCTAACTTCTGCTCATGGCCAGGTGTTTACTCTCTCCCCAGGGGCAGTAAGTGCTCAAACTACCTCTGAAGCTTTGGGTGTCTGATGAGGGTTGCCCAGGAGGTGAGATCACATGGTGCAGTTGCAGTAGCAGCATCAGGACAGCAATCTCTGAACTAGTGACCGAGCACAGGGTCTGGGCCAGCAGCCCTGGCTCTGAACCCTGACTTTGTCTCCAGCCAGCTGTCTGGCTTTGGACAAGCTATGTCTGAGATTTCTTCATTTACAAAGTAGGGAGAACTAATAATATCTGCCATACTGGGTTTTCGTGAGGTAAATCTGCCTGGCTGTGCTTTGTAGGCTATAGCATGTGTTAAGTTAATGTTATTATCAGATAGTTGGAGGTTCCACTAACACAACAGGACACAGTTCTGGAGAGTGTCAGAGATCTCTCAAACTCCACAAACCGTATCATCTTTACTCACTGCAGTTAAGCCTCTGTATTTGCAAGAACTCTCATACCAAGAGACCTCATGGCTCTGATCTCCATGGGGAAAATACAAAGCATACCTCTTGCTCTCTCCATTAGGAAAATTCTATGAAATAAAGCCCCCAAACTCTAAGACTGCAAGGGAGCTAGAGAAAACTAATGAGAAAAGTCCTTTGCAAGTTTTGCTTGGCATCTGCTACCTCTGGCTAAGAAATGGATAAATCTTTGCTTCCCAAAGACCTTAATTTTGATCTGAGCCTCAGGTCATGACCTGGGAAATAGAAAACTCCAGAAAATTGAAACATCAACTCTAAGAAAACCTCTTCTCCTAGGGATCCTGAAGAGCCCCACAGAAGACTATAAAATGTTATTCTTCAATTGAATTTAGAGATTTTTATGTTAGAAAGACAGATGGGGCCAGGTGCAGTGGCTCACGCCTGTAATCCCAGCACTTTGGGAGGCCGAGGCAGGTGGATTGCCTCAGCTCAGGAGTTTGAAACCAGCCTAGGCAACATGGCAAAATCCCATCACTACTTAAAAAAAAAAAAAAAAAAAAAAAAAAGGCCGGGCGCAGTGGCTCAAGCCTGTAATCCCAGCACTTTGGGAGGCAGAAATGGGCGGATCACGAGGTCAGGAGATCGAGACCATCCTGGCTAACACGGTGAAACCCCGTCTCTACTAAAAAATACAAAAACTAGCTGGGCGAGGTGGCGGGTGCCTGTAGTCCCAGCTACTCGGGAGGCTGAGGCAGGAGAATGATGTAAACCCAGGAGGCGGAGCTTGCAGTGAGCTGAGATCCAGCCACTGCACTCCAGCCTGGGCGACACAGCAAGACTCCATCTCAAAAAAAAAAAAAAAAAAAAAAAAAAAAAAAAAAAAAAAAAAAAAACCTAGCTGGGCACAGTACCTGTAATCCCAGCTACTTGGGAGGCTGAGACAGGAGAATCACTTGAAACCAGGAGGCAGAGGTTGCAATGAGCCAGCCTGGGTGACAGAGTGAGACTCTGAAAAAAAAAAAAGAAAGAAAGAGAGAAAGGGGGGAAGGAGGGAAGGGAAAGGGAAAGGGAAAGGGGGAAGGAAGGAAAAACAGAAGGAAGAAAAGAAAAAAGAAAAGAAAAGAAGGAAAGAAAGAGTAAATAAAGACTGGAAGTTTTGTTTGAAGGAATGAGAATTTTTCTCCAGTCGCTTAGAAATTCAATATAGCATTAAATGGAGATGACCATTTAAACAACCAAAGAATCATAGAGAGAGGACAGAATCCATTGTGGAGGTATGAAGTTCTGAGAATCCTCTGACACCATTAAGTTTGTCATCAAAGGAGCTTCACCCTCAGTGAGCCACATGAGGCACCGAATGAAGCTGTCACTGACCCAACAGACCAGCCAACAGACCCACAGCCTCCATCCTGTGCTCCCAACACACAGTCTAGTCCTGACCTTCCAACCCCAGGCCAAGTGTGGGAGCAGCATGGTCCAGAAGCTGCTGCACCTGGAAAGGAGCTTTCTTCTCCATCCTAACTCCTAAGGCCCTGAGACCTGTGGCTGTCTTCCTAGTCCTTGACCATCTGAGACATTTTCATGTGTCTTAAGGAGTAAAAATATAGATATATATCTCCTATTAAGGAGTAAATATGTATATTTTAATAAATACATAATGTAAATATATGTTATATAAAATATATGAAACATACATTTATATAAATATAAGAAATATACATTTATATAAATATATAAGAAATATATATTTATATAAATATATAAGAAATATATATGAAATATTTATATAAATATATGAAATATGTTTATATACGCAATATATAAAATATATATAAATAAATAATATATAAAAATTTCATATATATAAATATATGAAATATTTATATAAACATATGAAATACATGTTTATATAAACACATATATAAATATATATAAACATATGAAATATTTATATATATTTAATATATATTTATGATAATATATAAATATAATAACATTTAATATAAATATTTTTTCTATATTTTAATAAAATATATATGAAATATATATTTACATATTATATATTTTCTATATTTTAACATATAAATATATATTTATATATCATATATAGTAAATATGTAATATATAGAAATATAAATATATAATATACTTAAATATGTTTATACATTTGTACATATTTAAATACAAATTTTATAAATACATAAATATATAATTAGTAAATATATATTTATTCTTAATATAATAAATATATATATATTTACTCTTTAAGACACATGAACTATATATATTCACACCTACACACAAACATTTAAATCAAATACAGGTAAATATGAACCACTGCTTCAAATTTAATTCATTTTGACTGAATCAGACCTTTGTTTTGGAAAAAGGAAATCAACTTGTTTTGTCGAACTTTTTCACCTGCTTCTGAAAACCCTGAATCTGGCACCATGCCAGGGTGCCAGGAATGAGGATCATTTATTTGTTCTTGCCTAGTAACTTCCTTCCATCTGGCGAAGCATGGCTTCACTCAGAGTGCTTCATAGGCAAACCCCACTGTCTCATCCTGCTTCCCAGCCTGGGATGCCACAAATCTTTCTCAGGCTTCTCACAAAGTCAGGTAATACTTAGGACCCTTCGGTGCCCTACCACTTATTCATTTGTTCATTCACGTAACAACTACTACTGAGTGGCTAATATGAACCAGCTATTACATTTGAGACTACTCCATCAAGGGAAGTAATCTTCTCAAAAACATGTACCCTATGGTTGTTTATTTTTAAAGTATGAGAAATTCAAGTCAAAGTTCTGGTGAACCTCTTGCTAGTGGGGAGAAGTGGAGCTGGTGGGGATTTAAAAATGATTCCCAGTGATCTTAAGGTGGGGATAGACAGGGGAAAGCTCCAGCTTTGCTTCCTCCTTAAACAGGCACCTCTCTTGTCACCACGGGCTTTGTAGAGAAGAAAGAAAAGGCTATGGGAAGACCTGAGGGTTTCAGGGAAATGGGCTCAGGGAAGGAGTTCAAGTGCATCTATCTCTGGTTCCCCCATAGGCCTGATTAGAAAACCAAGTTACGTTCCCAGAACGGAATTACCAAAATGACAATGCCTCATGCCTGTCCGTTCATTTAAAAAGTGATTTTGATGAAGGCAAAAGGATAGAGAGGGGCCTCCTCCAAGCTCTGTGGTGTGTGGACTGTTTTGAACTTTCTGTCTATTAAGAGGGAGCTTCTGGGATGCGGCCTGGGCATCTGTATTAGTCCATTTTCAGACTGCTATAAAGAAATACCTGAGACTGGGTAATTTATAAAGAAGAATTTTAATTGACTCACAGTTCCACATAGCTGGGGATGCCTCAGGAAACTTAACACTCATGGTGGAAGGCAAAGGGGAAGCAAAACATGGAGGCAGGAGAGGGAAGCGCAAGCAGGAGAAATGCCAGATGCTTATAAAATCATCAGATCTAATGAGAACTCACTATCATGAGAACAGCAAGAGAGAAACCACCCTCATGATCCAATCAACTCCCTCCCTCTACACGTGGGGATTACAGGTCCCTCCCTGGACATGTGGGGATTACAATTCGAGATGAAATTTGGTTGGGGACACAGAGTCAAACCATATCAGCATTCTTCATCCTATAACTGGGATCCTGAGCACCTGAGCCAGGTCAGGGCTTCCCAGACCTCTTTGTGAAGAGGAGACAATGAAGGGAGAGGAGGCAGGTCATTCTGATCCATTTCATAAGTCACAGCCACTTTCTTCACCATGCCCTTCGAATCCACATTTCAATCAAAAAACTCCACAATTGGTACAAGCGACAGATTTGAGGGCAAAAAAAAGTAATAATGCAAAACCGCCAGCTAGAACAGATTTTCCCGTGATTGAAGATGGCAATAATAAGACAAAAGACAGATTTTTGCCTTCAAGAAACTATCTCTTCATTCCAGCCAAAGCAACACAAAATTCAAGGCAAACATTCCATTATTTTGCCCCCACTGTTTGGAAATATGGAAAAAGAAAATCTTGCCATGAATGTTTTTTTTTTTTTTTTCTCCTCGTTCTACCAGAAGTGACACTCTCTTTTTTTTTTTTTTTTTCTCCAGTGTTAGCAAATGACTGGGTATGATTCTTCTGGTGCTTGGAACAGAGGACAGACCCAGCAAAGAAAAGAGCCTGGATGGGAGACAGCCTGCAGGAAATTGTGAAGCTGCTAAGAAAACAGAGACCCCCTCAACAGGCTGTCTTCACAACATTAGTCTTTTTGAATATTATGAAAATATTATCTGCCTTATTGATCACCAGCTCCCTAAGTAGAATAGAGCTGTTTATAACAAATGCAACCAGCAATTGTAAACGTCCAAAAACAAGAACACACAACCCTCATCTTCTACCTTCATACCCACTGATAAATACCACAGAGGGAAAAATAAAACATTTTTTATTTTTAATAAAAAATCAAAATATACATTTTGATTCTGTGAAATTTGGGAAATTACAATAATCTAAGACATCACTAGATTCTAAATGTGAGACGTAGTCTTACATTTTTACATTTTATGCCAGACATCTGTTTTGGCATAAAATGTTAAGTCTCTGTATACAATAGTGCAGTTTTTGTTTTGTTTTTGTTTTGTTTTGTTTTGTTTTGTTTGAGATGTAGTCTCACTCTGTCATGCAGGCTGGAGTCCAGTGGCATGATCTCAGCTCACCTCAACCTCCGCCTCCCAGGTTCAAGAGATTATTCTGCCTCAGTCTCCAGAGTAACTGGGATTTCAGGCATGTACCACCACACCTGGCTAATTTTTGTATTTTTAGTAGAGACGGGGTTTCACATGTTGGCCAGACAGGCCTCGAACTCCTGACCTCAAGTGATCTGCCTGCCTTGGCCTCCCAAAGTGCTGAGATTACAGGTGTGAGCCACCACACCTGGCCTAAAATAATGTATTTTATACGTTAAAATACTGAGTCCACAGATTCATATTTTTCCAGGAGAGTTTCTGATTTTGTCCTCATATTTTATCTATCTAAAAGCAGATTGGGGGATGTTGAAGATCATTCAGTCCAGTAGACCCATTGTATAGACAGGAAAACTGAGGCCCCAAAGAGAGAAAGTAACTTTTCCCAGGTCACATAGATAAGCAGAACTGGGATTGGAACTAAGATATAACTCTAGATTGTTTAACACCCTGGATAGATGAGTTAAAAACAGGTTCAATTTTTGGATGGGCTGAGCAACTTCACACAGAAAGAAATTCCGTTTGTACATGCAAGGTGGTGTACTCTTTTAACTAGCTGGTAACTTCCTACTTATGCGCTGTTGGAGAGTGTGACTTCCTCAACATCTTCTCTTTCCATTTCTAGAAAACACAAAAGAGGAGTCATGGCAATATCTGCAGCTCTGAAGGACAAAGATATGCTTCCTCACATGGTTATTCTCCTGGGCTGGTGACACCGTGTTTCTAAAAGTTGTGGGACTTTTTCCTTTTATGTATTTACATTTCTTGCAATGGCAAAACTCACAATTACTTTTGCGCCAACCTAATATCTCAAGACAAGTCATCACTCTGTTTTGGTTTTTGTTTCTTTTTTTCAAACAACCCTGAGATTGAAAGGAGACTTCTCTAGGAGCCGCTCACTCTGAGTCAGGCAAGTGCCTCTTTAAACACTCTACCCTGGGTGCCACATTTGCCTGACCCTAGTCCTGCTCTGCCCTTCACTTTTTACATTGCTTATTTACTACATTGTTCTATGAGTATCTTTCCTAACAACAACAAAATAAATGGGTCCTTCAGTCAGAGCAGTTCTGGGCTTCTTGGTATTGCACAAGGCCAGGTGACACAGACCCATGGACTCCTAAAGCCTTTAGAAGTCAGAGCTGCCTCTGTCACTGAGAGGTGGACCTAAATTGCCCACTGAGGGTCTGAGTGACTTAGTCATGAAGCCTCTCTGATCTTTGGTTTCCCCTTCCTTTCCCAAGGAATATCTGACATGGATCGACCTGCTGAACCTAAGCATGGAGATTTATTCCTCTCTTGTCAAATCCCCCCTTCCCTGGTTTCTAGGACGTTCTTCCCAGGTCCTCTTGCCTGACTACGCTGTTTCCTTCTTCACATTACCATCTCTGGATACCCTGAAAGAGTCTCGCTCTGGGATGTAGCCCACAGCCCCACTTCACTCACTCCTAGACTGACAGACGTGGTCCAAACCCATGACCCTGTGCTCGCCTCGCCCCTGCACACCAACCTGCATTTCTCCATGGCTGTGCAAGGATATCCCCTAAACATGCAAATATCAGCTTAACATTTTCTTAACTAGAATAAAGTATAGGTGGATATGTATCTGTTTTCTAAAGATATGAATGGGAAAGAACCCTTTATACCTAAAAGCAATGAAAGAAACCACAAATGAACAACAGATTTAATTATAAAAATTTGAACATCCATATTTTAAAGAAAAAAATAACCAACATCTATTCACTTGTTCAGGTATGTATGCCATCCTCCTTGGCGCACAGTCTAGCCTCAGAATCAGTCACTTGGTTTTGAACTGTCTATCCTGACAGTGGCTTTGGCTGTGCTTCGAAAAATGTCTCTGTCCAGCCGCAGTCACAGTGACTCCATCCACATGGCAACCCTGGCTGACAGGGGCAGGGTACAAACAGACTGTGAATACTTAAAGCAATTAATAATTCTCTGTTGTTTTACTCAATATGTATCTCAGTATTTGACTTCACAAGGGCAAAAATCGTATTTCTGCTCTTGGCATAGTGCTGTATTTGAGAAATAAATAATGAACAGAGCCAAGAAAATGAAAGTTATACAGCCAAATGAGAGGAAAATAATGTAAGTATTAGAATTCTTCAAAAGTAAAGTCTTATGACCAGCTGTCAGTTATCAATGCTAAGAAACAGCCAATAATTGAAAAGATCAGACCAGGAGTGGTGGGCTCAAATCAGAAGCCCACTTACTGAGCATCAAGATTCTCTCACCCAAGGGGGCCCTTCCTGACAAAGTGGACACATCTTGATAGTGACAAGCTGACCCTTCATTCCATCAAAGTCAAATCCTTGTAAAACCAGTGCTTTGGATGGCTGGTCTTACTGTCTTCTATTGTGCTACCTTGTCTTCTTCAACTGGACCTCATTTACTTGGCTGGTGGAGAAAGAACCCTTTGTAATAGAGGGAGGACAACCACTTTTTACTGGACTTCTGGAAGAAAGGAGTTGAAGGAGACAGGGAACCAGCAGGCAGCAAAGTCCCTCACGTTGACTCCTATCAGCTCATGGCATAGCCCCAAGGTATCGCTCCAGAGCATGACCAAAGAGGGGCAGAAAATCCTTTATCCCTAAGCCCTTCATCCCATCTTCATAGCCTGTCTTAATGGGCAAGTCTTTTCGGTTTACTATGTGATACTGCCTTCCTCCTCTAATCAAGTGATCCTTTGCCACTTCCTATCATTTTCATAACTCAGGACAATATTAAGCTACCTGCCATTTATAACTAATTTACATTCTACAGTTATTTTTCCACGTCTTTTTCTCTCTTCACTTCTACTTTTCTTACTGGTATTTTAAAACTAAATAAAGCAAAAAACAGCAACAGCGCAAAAGAAATCCTCAATATAACAAAATTCTTGGGGAACTGGGCATTCTGCCAGGTTTAGTGATTCTTCAGGGATCACTAAAATGTGGGAGCCCCACTAGGCTAAGGCTCACATAGTTTCAGACATTGTTAAGTTAAAACCTATGAAATTATCATTTTGGTAGGTCAAAAGTAGCTGAATTTTGAGAATGCCACACAGTTCAATGTCAAATTATAAGCACTCTGTTCAACACTGGCTTTACTATGATTCCCCTGGTAAAGGCATCCTGCAAAAAGTTAGCAGAGCTGTTGCCATGATGTCCTAAGCAAGGCATGAATTGCTGGGCTGGTCCAGCAAAACCACTGGCTTCCAAAAACAGCTGAGGAGACCTGGAGGGGAACTGATGGTTTGTGTCCCAGCCACCCGTGGTCAGGAAGGGGACACCTGTGTGCCTGTCTGCTTCTTTCTCCTGCCCACCCTTTGCAACGGAAATGTGGTTGGAACGTCCTCTCACCACAACAATGAGAAGAAATGGACAAGAGGCTGTTTCATCACCTTTTCCTCTGCCCTGATGCTCTGGTAGGGAGTGGAGAGCAAGTATCCACTGTGTTTTGGAGGCTACAAGAGGAAATCACTGTCATTAACCCAACATGGGTCATTCACTCTGAGGTATAATGGTTGGAGGTGGAAATTTCTGCTGGAAAGGAAAAGAAGTTATTTGACCCATGAGCCTCTGTCTGGGTCTGTGAGGCCACATGTATACATTGGTGTCATTGTGAATAATACAGATAATGGTGGCATTTATCTTAAATGTCAACACAAACAAGAGGAAGAGTCTGGAACCAGTGTTTGTGGGTGTCATTGCAGTCCCAGAGTGGCGTCCAGTTTTATTTTAATAAACAGGAAATTTGTCTTTTTACAGCTTAAGATGGGAAATAAAGAAGTATTGTTCTGGAACGGCACTCCCTCCTCCTATTTGATGTTTCTGATGTATCCCTCCACCCACCTCTCTCCCAACCCCCAGTGCATAAACAGATTGCTCTTCTATGTTTTATATTCCCTAGAGGTAAAGCACCCATTTTTCTTGTCTATCCCCAGGAAATACAATATTGGTTAACGTAAGTAATATGTATGGCAAACTGTCTTCTCAAGTCAAGAAGGTCCTAGAAGTTTCTTTAATTCCTCACAAAAATTTACATTTTGTAATGTTATCTTCTCCCCCTCATTGCCTCTCCACACACACACACATACACACACACACACCTACCTTTTGTCACAAGAATAAGGCAAAACTGGCCGGGCGCGGTGGCTCAAGCCTGTAATCCCAGCACTTTGGGAGGCCGAGACGGGCGGATCACGAGGTCAGGAGATCGAGACCATCCTGGCTAACACAGTGAAACCCCGTCTCTACTAAAAAAATACAAAAACTAGCCGGGCGAGGTGGCGGGCGCCTGTAGTCCCAGCTACTCGGGAGGCTGAGGCGGGAGAATGGCGCAAACCCGGGAGGCGGAGCTTGCAGTGAGCTGAGATCGGGCCACTGCACTCCAGTCCGGGCGACAGAGCGAGACTCCGCCTCAAAAAAAAAAAAAAAAAAAAAAAAAAAAAAAAAAAAGAATAAGGCAAAACATGCCCACAAAAAATATATGTGAATTCCATCTTACTGCCCATCTTTCAGCCCATTCCCTGATAACCCTCAGGCTCTGAGGAGCAGGGCCAATTCCTATTCCTCAGCTCACAGTTATTCTCTGATTCTGTATGACCAACAGAATCTTAGAAGGCTAACGGTGGTACAATGTAATGGAAAACATGATGATCTGAGGGCAAAGAGACCTGGATTTTAGTCATGATTATTCTGCTGAGGAGCCATTCTGTTTTTTTTTTTTTTTTTTTTTTTTAAACAGAGTTTCACTCTTGTTGCCCAGACTGGAGTGCAATGGTGCAATCTTGGCTTACTGCAACCTCTGCCTCCCAGGTTTAAGTGATTATCCTGCCTCAGCCTCCAGAGTAGCTGGGATTACATGCACCCACCACCATGCCCGGCTAATATTTTTGTGTTTTTAATAGAAACGGGGTTTCACCATGTTAGCCAGACGGGTCTCAAACTCCTGACCGCAGGTGTGCTGGGATTACAAGCGTGAGCCACTGCGCGTGGCCCTAGAGCCATTCTTAAGCAAGGTCTTTGTTTCCCCACTTATAGAAGTAAGAGAAGAGTCCTTGACTGACCAACCTTCTTCCTAGGTCCATCAATAAGCTAAAGTAAAAACTTAATGTGGCAGTTAATAGAAGGAGACACAGCCATAATGGTGAATTTCCCTTTGGATTTTCTCTTCTGAACCACATGCTGCCTAAAGGAAACATCTAGAGCTAAGCAAGTGCAGGGGGCTGTGGTTCAGGGGTCCCAGACCTCCTGAGAGCCCTCAGATGACCCACCAGGGAGGGGGTCCAGAGCACTAAGCCCCTGTTTAGGCCTCCCACTGCCTCTCTCCTCTGCTATAAGAGGCCAGAATAGGGCTGCTATTCCAAGAACTACTTCTCCATGCTCCTGAGAGATCTGTAAGAACGCTGTCTGTCTCTGGATCTCCCTCTCATTTGGTTTACTTTTGGGTGTCTCCTCTGAGATGTTCACCCTTTACAAGGCTCACGTGTGTCATTCCAGTGAGAGAGCTAGTGGAGATTATCACCTGCCATGCTGAGCCCTACCCCAAGCCAAGGCTAATGCACCTCCTGCAGAGGCACCTGCCCTTTATTTCCATTGGGGGAAAGAGAAGACACAGCATCAGTGACTAGAGCCCAGTAAGATGATGCTTTTGGGGGCAGGTACATGGGAGATGTCACCCCCTGCTATTGTCTTAATGTTGTGTACCCCAAAATTCATATGTTGTAACCTAAGATCCAGTGCAATAGTATTAAAAGACAGAGGCTGGGCACAGTGGCTCACACCTGTAATCCCAGCACTTTGGGAGGCTGAGGCAGGCAGATCACAAGATCAGGAGATCGAGACCATCCTGGCTAACATAGTGAAACCCCATCTCTACTAAAAATACAAAAAAAAAAAAATAGCTGGACATGGTGGTGGGCACCTATAATCCCAGCTACTCAGGAGACTGAGGCAGGAGAATGGCGTGAACCTGGGAGGTGGAGCTTGCAGTGAGCTGAGATCCGGCCACTGCACTCCAGCCCGGCGACAGAGCGAGACTCCGTCTCAAAAAAAAAAAAAGAGCATCAATTTATTTCCCTTTGGGTCTCTGGCACCCACCGCAGATCTGGCACTCAATAAATAGTGGACACAGATGAAATAACCCTGTTCCTCACCCAACTTCCATGCCTGCTTCAGGTGCTGTCAATCCCTGGGTAGGTCCTGGAGAAAATAAAGGCAAAATGTAAACGTCAACATCAAACATTGCAGATCATGGGAGAAAGGTGCGGAATAGATGAGTTATTGCTAAAGGTTTCCAGGGATACAGAGGAGTCTCCAAAAACCCTCACTTGGAACTGAGTCACCCCCAAAGGGCTTGGGGGATTAGGGCACATGTCCAGGCTAATGAGAACAAGAAAGTTTGGAGACCTGAGCCTGGCTGGCACACACCTTCCTTCTTCTGCAGCCCAAAAGTGTGGGAATGTGAAGTGGGTCAATAAGGCCAGTGTGGGAACCCCTGCTGGGAGCAGAGACTGGACCACGTGACCCTCTCAAGGTCACCCCCAGGACACTCTCACTGCCTGTCACTTAGCACCCAAGTCCCTGGGATCCATATCACCTACTTCCTTGTTTTGAGGCCTGAGGAGGTGGGAAGGGAGAAAAGATCACAAAGTCAGAGGATGAAGAGCCTGGAGCTTTAGAAGGATGGTGCCCTTCTCCTCATCTGTCTCACTCTTTTAAGTTGGAGTCTCTTCCTTCACTTTGCTAATAATGTAAAGTATCAGCTAAAAATTGCAATGCATGCATTTCATTTGAGTTTTATTGCCCTAACAGACAGCATTAGATTACAAAAGAGGACATTTTTCTTCTCAGTTTTAGCTTATTCTGATGATTTATGATTAGATACAGCAAGAGTTCATAAACTTCCCTGACCTGCTGACAGTTTTTACAGGCTCCCAGATTTATTTCCATCTCAAACTTAACAGCTTTCATGTGACTGATATTCCCAGCGTCGCGGTGTGGCTGAGCCAGGGGCTGAGAGAGCGCCTCTAATCTCCATGTTACTAATTTAAATGAAGTCTTGGTCTGTTGTTTAAAAAAGACATCAGTCATCCCGGGGAGGTTTACAGATCCTCTTGTAATGTAATGTCAGCCCCTTCTGAGATATGAGGTTTATAAAGCCTCACAATGTTGAGTGTTGGCAGACATGCCAAGGTCACCATGGATGGCAAACGGGAGGGGAGGAGAGGGAAATGCAGTTTAGAGAGGGAGCAAAGAATCCCAAAGAAAGATTGGTCTCCTGGAGAGACTGGATGAAACTGTCAAGAAAGAAACCTGAGGGCTGGTATCTGCAGGGAACAGGATAGGGGAAGATGGAGTTATATTCTAATGGTAGGACCCCTTGCTCTCAATTCGGCATATCCCTTCTCCACCGGAAGCTGAGAAGCCCTGAGAATACAGAGCTCCTGGGTCCTTATCTGAAGATCATCCTGGGCACCCCATCTTTGTTTGCATGGGACCCTTAGCCATACCATGCCATGTGTTAAGCTGTGCCATGTGTCTGGGTAGAGAGACCAGAAAAGTGTGCTGCCATCTCCACTGCAGACAGTCTCCTGGAGTTGGGAGGCCTCAGGAGGAGAGACACCCCATTCACCCAGCTGTGTGAGGTCCCCAGAGGTGGCAGGATAGAGGTAGGACTCCATCCAGGGATTGAGGCAGAGCTGGGAAAACACAGATTCCTTGCACCTGCCTGGGCTGTTCTCACACTTTCACACCCTGGTGTCTGAAGGTCACGTGGGATCAGGACTTCAGACTGGGCAAGAGTTGCCTTGGTGTTATTTGGAGATCAGATAAGAAGTGACAAGTAGCAATAAGCTCTGTCTCACTGGAGAAATGGGCTGAGGACTTGTGGGATGTGGGGGTGGAACACTTTTCATTCTCCTGGGAGCAGGGGAGGAGGGTGTGGAATAAATATTTCAGCAAGCACTCCTTTCTCAGGGGAGAAAGGCTGACCCCTGTGCATCCCTGGAGCCCCAGCCTCTGCAGAGGGAAAATCTGTGTGATGAGGATTCACCATCCACAGCCACAGACCAACATGGGGCTGGGGAATGAGAGCAGGTAGCACTGCTGTTATCACCTGACACTCACTGAGCACTAGCCGTATGCCAGGCTCTGGGCGGGCTCTCAATTAACCTCCACAGTCTTTGAAAATTAAGGAGGGTAAATGAAGTGGATGTTACAATTGCCATTTTACAGATGAGGCAACTGAGGCTTAGGGTATTACAGAACTAACCCAAGGTTACACAGCAAGTGATGCAGCTGAAGTTCAAGTTCAGGTCTGAATGTAAGTCCCAGTTTCTTACTCACATGCCCTAATACCAAGAAAACTATGAATTTAAAAAAATCCACTTTCTGTTTGTTTTTTTTTATAAAGGTTTGGAACCCACACAGTCGACCATTGCCTTTTGCCCTAGAGAGGCTAAGAAACAGTGGTTTATTTCAGTGTTTCTCAAAGTGTGGTTTGTAGTTTTCTGGTGGGGCCTGGCCCCCAAATCTCCATATTAACACATGCCCTAGAAGATTCTTCTGCACAAAATACCAGAGAACCATTCGTCTTCTCAAAGCATGTAGTTGGTGTCCTGAAAAAATTAAGCAGTGAAGGAAATTAAACAGTTTCCCTGCAATTCCTGAATTTTCTTCTTAAAATATAGCCTCTCTCTTTTCCTAACACAAATTCCTAGAGCATAATATTAGGAAAAAAATGAGGATAAACATGCATTTCAAAGTCACTTGAGGAAGATTTGAAAATTATCCACCATTCGGTGTCATTTTTCTCTGCACCAGAGCATCCATAGATAACCCGGTGATATAGAAACAGCTGGACCAACCAGATGTTGGCATTTGTTAACTGCAGCCATTTCTCTGTTAGAATACCAGATGTCCCTATTTGGGGGGATTTTCTCTGGAAAATCTGGTGAACCACATAGCAGTTTCTCATAGAGCGTTCTAGGGACTGCCAGCATCCACAGCCTCTGTGGTGTTTGTTAACGATGCGTATTAGTCCGTTTTCATGCTGCTGATAAGGACATACCTGAGACTGGGTAATTTACAAAGAAAAAGACGTTTAATGGACTCACAGTTCCACGTGGCTGGGGAAGCCTCACAATCACGGCAGAAGGCGAAAGGCACGTCTTACATGGCACAGGCACAAGAGAATGAGAACGAAGCGAAAGGGGAAACCCCTTTAAAAAACATCGGAACTCACCACACTTATTTACTACCATGATAATAGTATGGGGGAAACCACCCCATGATTCAGTTATCTCCCACCAAGTCCCTTCCACAACACGTGGGAATTGCGAGAGCTAACATTCAAGATGAGATTTGGGTGGGGACACAGCCAAACCATAGCAAGATGCAAGTTCCCAAGCTTCACTCCAGACCTACAAATCAGATATTCTGGGGGATGGAGTCCTGGAATCTGTAATTTTCTTTCTTTCTTTCTTTCTTTTCTTTTTTTTTTTTTTTTTTTTTGAGACGGAATCTTGCTCTGTCACCCAGGCTGGAGTGCAATGGCACAACCTTGGCTCACTGTAACCTCCGCCTCCCGGGTTCAAGTGATTCTCCTCCCTCAACCTCCTGAATAGCTGGGATTACAGGCACACACCACCACGCCCAGCTAATTTTTGTATTTTTCGTACAGACAGGGTTTCACCATGTTTGCCAGGTGGGTCTCGAACTCCTGACCTCAGGTGATCTGCCCGCCTTGGCCTCCCAGAGTGCTGGGATTGCAGACATGAGCCATCATGCCTGGCCTGGAATCTGTATTTTTAACAAGTTGTCTGAATTATTCTTACACACACCCAGATTTGTAAATAGATCTAGTGTCCATGGTAGAAAAGAGCAGGGCTTCCCAGTCACGTGGACTCCCAATCTGTAGAGCTCAGAACCAAGCTCTGCAACTTGAACCTTCCTACACTGCTTGCTGTAGGAAATGGCAACTTTGAGAAGCAGTTTGACAGTTTCTTATAAAACTAAACAAACACTTACTATGCAGCCCAGCGATTCTACTTTTAGGTATTTACCCAAGAGAAATAAAAACATGTTCATGCAAAGATTTGTGCATGAATGTTTATAGCAGCTTTAATCATAATAGCCCCAGACTGGAAACAACCCAAAGTCCATCAGCAGGTAAATGAATGAACAAATGTTAGCGTCCACACATTGGAATACTACTCAGCAATAAAAACAAACAACTAGTGATGCACACAACAGCAAGGACCAATCTCAAAAGCAATATGCTAAGTGAAAACAATCCAGACACAAAAGACTACATACTGTGTAATGCCTTTTAAATGAATTCTAGAAAAAGCAAAACTAATCTATAGTGGCAGAAAGCAGGTCCCTGGAATCTAGACCATGGGTGAGGGGGAACTGACTGCCAACGGGCTTACAGAAACTTCTGGGGGTGATGAAAATGTTCTACATCCTAATCTTGGTGGTGTTACAAAAGGGCATACATTTGTCAAAACCCATCAAACTGTGCATTTAAAATGAGTGTATTTTATTGTAAATAAATTATAACTCAGTAAAACTGATTTTACGTTCAAAAAAACACCATCATTTATTAGCTATGGGGCCTTGGCCAAATTACTTCTCTGCTCCCTTCTCTTCTTCCCAATCCAGAGTAGTTTTCAATCTTCTACTGTGCTTTTCACCCCAAAACTAACCTTTCTACTTTAAAAATCTAGAAGCCCCATTGATTATATAAAGCTAACTTTTTAAATAAAGAGGTAAATGTCATACTTAAAATGTTTATATCAATTTTTAAATGTTCCTGGTGTTTTAAGGACATATTCACCATTGATAATGTGATCCTGGTGACAAAGAATAGCAGTGAGGCCACGTGCCGTCAGTAAGGATTTTAGGTGTTTTGACAAGTAGTAGTCAGAGGCCATCTTTGCTTGGGTTTCATTTTTGCTTGGCAGGAGGATGGTGAAGCCTCTGGAGAACAGAGGTTAGCTGGCAGTATCTAAGTGCTTACATATTTTACAGATAGTGAGCTATAACACAGAGGATTTAAACTACTTATCTCAAATCACCCAGACAGGTGGCACCCTATGTGAGAAATAGAGGTTTCCTTTACCTTTCAGTTGCAGCAATTTCATTCATGTATTCAATAAATTCCTATATCACATGTATTTAGAATATGTGCCAGGACAGTCATTGGATGTTCAAAAATGAATTTTAAAAAAAGGTCCCTGATCTCTAAGAGCCAAAGTTTTTAGGTACACAAATACATAGCAAACCAAGCAAAAGGAACATTTTCAATGTTATAATGTGGATAGGTACAAAATGCTGTGGGTCACAGAGTAAGTCCGACGGATCAGCTTTTGCTTGGAGGAAGTGAGGAAGGCTCCACAGAGGAAATGACATTTTAGCTGCACCTGAAATCATAATCAGGAGAAAGGTGGAAAAACCACTTCAAGCACAAGGAATAGCATGTGGAAAGGCACAGAAGCCTGAAAAAGTATAATACCAGTGAATGCAAAACCTTGATGGTGAGAGTTAAAACTGAAGTAGACAGCAGTAGAAGAAAGGCCTCTTATGAGGGTGTAGACACCCTTTGATATGCAGGGCTCCATTTCATGCTTGCTGCAGATATTGGCGTTGAGGAGCTCCCACTTGCACTCCTTTCTAGAAGTTGTCCTTGGCTTTCCTGGAGATGCCTGGGCATTTTTCCACATGGCAGGAATAATACCTGGAGCCAATGGGTAACAACCGTAGCTCTTGAGCCCATCCCCCTTGCCTCTGGGCAGAACAACCTCTGTGGTACAATCCCAGCTCCAGAGCTCTTCCTGGGATCCGACTGGGACTACAGGTCTCCTGAAACATCGTGTCTCCTTCTTCTGAACTTTCGACTCAAGAAGAGACTAGGTCTTGTGAACCAAAACAATGTGAAGAAGAGAGAATGACAGACTCTTACTAGCAACTAAGGAAGAATGCAACATTAAAATGTCATTTTAATGACAAAAGGGGAGTAAAAAGGGAGAGAGAGACAGGCCGGGAAAAGAAGTGGATCTGGTGAGGCTGCACGTCTTCCAGAGGGCATCAGTTGGACTCCAGTCACTGGTGCTTTGGAGCTGTGAGCCAGAAGTGAAGTCTTCAGGTACCAGAATTACTCTCCAGGGCCATGTCACTATGCCCTGCCATAGAAAACACAGCCCAGGCACAGTTCTCTCTCAGGATTCATGTGGGATTGGTTCCAAGACCCCAATTGGTACCAACATTTACAAAAAATGCTCAGGTCCCTTATATAAAATCATGTAGGATTTGCAAATAACCTATGTACCTCTTCCTGTATACAGGACTACTTGATCCATAAGCTATAGAATGGATGTTGTGTTAGCAGGCATGAAAAAAACATTCATCTCCTTGCACACCTCCATCAGAGCTCTTGGGTGACCAGGAGTATTGTCAATGAGCAGTCACCTTTTGAAAGGTATCTTTTATTCTCAGGACTAGTTCTCAAAAGTAGACTTAAAATATTCAGTAAATCATGCTATAAACAGATGTGCTGTCATCCAGGGTTTGTAGTTCCATTAATAGAGCAGAGGCCGAGCAGATTTAACATAATTCTTAATGGCTCTATAATATTTGGAATGGCAAATGAGCATCGGTTCCAGCTTTAAGTCACTGACCGCATTAGCTCTCAACAAGAGAGTCAACTTGTGCTTTAAAGTTTTGAGGCCAGGCATTGACTTCTCCTCTCTAGCTAAGAAAGTCCTAGATGGCACCTTCTTCCAATAAAAGACTGTTTTGTCTACATGGAAAATCTGTTGTCTATAGTCCCCTTCATCATTTATCTAGCTAGATCTTCTGGATAACTTGCTGCAACTTAACTTCTGCATCAGCACTTGCTGCTTCACCTTGTACTTTTTTGTTTTGGAGGTGGCTTCTTTCCTTAAACCTCATGAATCAACCTCTGCTAGCTTCTAACTTTTCTTCTGAAGCTTCCTTACCTCTCTCAGATTTCATAGAATTGAAGAAAGTTATGGCTGTATTAGCCCATTTTTATACTGCTATAAAGAAATACCTAAGACAGGGTAATTTATAAAGATAAAGAGGTTTAATAGACTCACAGTTCCACATGGCTTAGGGAAGCCTCACAATCATGGTGGAAGGCAAAGGAGGAGCAAAAGCACATCTTACATGGCAGCAGGCAACAGAGTATGTGCAGGGGAAGTGTAATTTATAAAACCATCAGATCATGTGAGCCTTATTCACTATCATAAGAACAGCACAGGAAAAACACCCCCATAATTGAATTACCTCATGGGGATTATGGGACCTACAATTCAAGATGAGATTTGTGTAGGGACACAGCCAAATCATATCATTCCACCCCAGTCCTTCCCAAGTATTAGGTCCTCTCATTTCAAAACCAATTATGCCTTCCTAACAGTCCCCCAAAGTCTTCACTCATTTCAGCATCAACTCAAAAGTCCACAGTCCAAAGTGTTGTCTGAGAAAAGGCAAATCACTTCTGCCCATGAGCCTGTAAAATCAAAAGCAAGTTAGTTACTTCCTGGATACAATGGGGTACAGGCATTGGGTAAATACACCCATTCCAAATGAGAAAAATTGGCCAAAACAAAGGGGCTATAGGCCCTATGCAAGTCCAAAATCCAATGGGGCAGTCATTAAACCTTAAAGTTCCAAAATGATCTCCTTTGATTCCATGTCTCACATCCAGGTCACACTGATGAACCTCATGGTCTTGGGCAGCTCTGCCCCTGTGACTTTTCAGGGTACAGTCCTGCTCCTGGTTGCTTTCATGGGCTGGTGTTGAGTGTCTGTGACTTTTCCAGGTGCACAATGCAAGCTGTCAGTGGACCTACCATTCTGGGATTTGGAGGACAGTGGCCCTTTTCTCACAGCTCCACTAGGCAGTGCCCCAGTGGGAACCCTGTGTGGGGGCTTCAGCCTCACAGTTCCCTTCCAAACTGCCCTAGCAGAGGTTCTCTATGAGGACTCTGCCCCTGCAGCACACCTCTACCTGGACATCCAGGTGTTTCCACACATCCTCTGAAATCTGGGTGTAGGTCCCCAAACCTCAATTCTTGACTTCTGTGTAGCCACAGGCCCAACACCATGTATAAGCTGTCAAGTCTTAGGGCTTGCACCCTTTGAAGCAACAGCCTGAGCTGTATGTTGGTCCCTTTTAGCCATGGCTGTGACACAGGGCACCGTGTCCTGAGACTGCACAATGCAGCAAAGCCCCGGGCCTGGCCCAGGAAGCCATTTTTTCCCACTAGGCCCCCAAGCTTGGGGCTGCCATGAAGGCCTTTGACATGCCCTGGAGACATTTTCCCCATTGTCTTTGTGAATAACATTTGGCTTCTCGTTACTTATGCAGATTTATGCAGCCGGCTTGAATTTCTCCTCAGAAAATGGATTTTTCACATATTCAGGCTGCAAATTTTCTTAATTTTTATGCTCTGCTTCCCTTTTAAACATAAATTCCAATTCCAAACCATATCTTTGTGAATGAATAAAACAATGCTTTTAAGAACAGCCAAGTCACCTTTTGAATGCTTTGCTACTTAGAAATTTCTTCTACCAGATACCCTAAATCATCTCTCTCAAGTTCAAAGTTCCACAGATCTCTACAGCAGGGGCAAAATGTCTCCAGTCTGTTTGCTAAAGCATAGCAAGAATCACCGTTGCCCCAATTCCCAATAAGTTCCTCATCTCCATCTGAGACCACCTCAGCCTGGACTTTTTAGTCAAAACCATTCAGCAAGTCTCTAGGAAGCTCCAAGCTTTCCCACATCTTTCTGTCTTCTGAGCCCTCCAAACTGTTTCAACCTCTGCCTGTTACCCAGTTCCAAAGTTGCTTCCACATTTTCGGGTATTGTTACAGCAGTATCCCACTCTCTGTGGTACCAATTTACTGTATTAGTTCACTTTCATACTGCTATGAAGAAATACTTGAGACTGGGTAATTTATAAAGAAAAAGAGGTCTAATGGACTCAGAGTTCCACATGATTTGAGGAGGCCTCGCAATCATGGTGGAAAGTGAAGAAGAAGCAAAGGCACATCTCACATGGCAGCAGGCAAGAGAGCATGTGCAGGGGAACCACCCTTTTTAAAACCATCAGATCTTGTAAGTCTTATTCACTATCACCAGAGCAGCACAGGAAAACCCACCCCTGTGACTCAATTACCTCCCACCCATGTCCCTCCCGTGACACGTGGGGATTATAAGATCTACAATTCAAGATGAGATTTGGGTGGGGACACAGTCAAATCATATCAATGGCCTTGCTCTGGATTAGGCTTTGGCTTAAGGGAATGTTGTGGCTGGTTTGATCTTTTACCCAGACCACTCAAACTTTGTCCATATTGGCAACAAGGCTGTTTCACTTTCTTATCATTCACATGTTCACTGGAGTAGCACTTTCAATTTCCTTCAATAACTTCTTTGCATTTGTAACTTGACTGTTTGGCTCAAGAGTCCTAGCTTTTGGTTGGTCTTGGCTTTTGATGTGCCTTTCTCACTAAGCTTAATCATTTCTAGCTTTTGATTTAAAGTGAGAGATGTACAACTCTGCGTTTTACTTGAACACAAAAATGCCACTGTGGGGTTGTTAATTGGCCTAATCTTAATTTTGTTGTGTCTCCAGGAATAGGGTGGCCTAAGGAGAGAGAAGGAGACTGGAGAGGAACAGTCAGAACACAAACAACATTTAGTGATTAAATTTAATACGGGTTTGGTTTGTGGCGTCCCCAAACAATTACAATAGTAACATCAAACTCCACTGATCACACACCACCATAAAATATATAATAATAATGAAAAAATTGAAACACTACATGAATTACCAAAATGTGACAGAGACAGGAAGTGAACACATGCCATTGGAAAAATTGTGCCAATAGACTTGCTCAAGTCAGGGTTGCGAAAAACCTTCAATTTGTTAAAAAAAAAAAAAACCCACAGTATCTGAAAAGCTCAATAATGCAAGGTATACCTGCATTTTAAATCATCTCTACATTACGTATATTACCTCATACAATGTAAGTACTAGGTAAGTAATTGTTATACCATATTGTTTTTAAACTTGTATTATTTTTATTGTTGTATTGTTATTTTTATTGTTGTTGTAGAGGTTCTTTTTAGACTATTTTCCATCCATGGTTAGTTAAATCATTGGAGGCAGAATCTGCAGATGCACAACACAACTCGTGGGTATGTGTGCCACTATCCAACTTGTGCCCCCTCCACCCAACCCTTTAACAAGGTCCCACCTAAACCACTCCAGAGCTTCTGGCAATCCATTTCAGTCTTGGAAAGGGAGGGTCAAACAATTCCCATTTTACTCTTGGGAAGCAGATCCTGCAACCTGTACTTTTTTGTGTCCAGCTGCAGATTGTGCCCCCTTCTTTCTTCCTAAGTGGGAATTTGAGGACAGAACTGAAAATCTTCATCCTCAAACTGAGCTGGGTGCTAAATTCCTCCATGAGTTATCTGTAGAATGTAGTGAAATAAAGGCTTTTGTTGACAAGGGTGCATCCTGCATCATGCTTCTGGGGGATCTGCCCTCCTCAGCCAGTCCCCATGTCATTTCCCGGTGTATGAATCTCTTCTCACACTGCTAATAAATACATACCTGAGACGGGGTAATTTATAAAGGAAAGAGGTTTAATTGACTCACAGTTCAGCATGGCTAGGGAAGCCTCAGGAAGCTTACAATCATGGCAGAAGGGGAAGCAAACACATTCTTCTTCACAAGGCAACAGCAAGGAAAAGTGCCAAGCAAAATGGGGAAAAGCCTTTTAAAAAACCATCAGATCTTATGAGAATGCACTCACTATCATGAGAACAGCAGCATGGGGGTAACTGCCCCCAAGATTCAATTACCTCCTACTGGGTCCCTCCCATGACACATGGAGATTATGGGAACTACAATTCAAGATGAGATTTGCATGGGGACACAGCCAAACCATATCACCTGGGACTATGGAAAGATCCTCTTACAGGTCGTATTGCCTGTTTTACCAGCATCACCCTAGTGGATGCCGAGGGCAGGTGCTTCCTCTCCCCATGGCTGGATAACAGCTGTGAATGCTAACATGAACATAGCAAGTGCCATGTGCCAGGAACACATCAAGGTGCTTCACATGATTAAATATATATATATATAATATATATAAGTATATATAATATATATTTAATACTATATATTTATATATAAATATATATAATTCTAGTATCCATCTCTTAAGGATCTCATGATGATGTCATGAGTTTATATGTGTATTTACATATATATTTGCATACATATATGTATGTAATATACTTACATACAATATGCATATACATATATGCGTGTAATATACATACAATATGCATATACATATATGCGTGTAATATACATACAATATGCATATACATATATGTGTGTAATATACATACAATATGCATATACATATATGCGTGTAATATACATACAATATGCATATACATATATGCGTGTAATATACATACAATATGCATATACATATATGCGTGTAATATACATACAATATGCATATACATATATGCGTGTAATATACATACAATATGCATATACATATATGCGTGTAATATACATACAATATGCATATACATATATGCGTGTAATATACATACAATATGCATATACATATATGCGTGTAATATACATACAATATGCATATACATATATGCGTGTAATATACATACAATATGCATATACATATATGCGTGTAATATACATACAATATGCATATACATATATGCGTGTAATATACATACATATATGCATGTAAAATGCATGTAATATACATATATACATATATGCGTGTAATATACATATATACATATATGCATGTAATATGCATGTTATATACATATATACATATATGCATGTGATGTACATATATACATATATACATATATGCATGTGATGTACATACATATACATATATGTATGTGATGTACATATATACATATATACATATACATATATGTATGTGATGTGCATATATACATATATACATATACATATATGTATGTGATGTACATATATACATATATACATATACATATATGTATGTGATGTACATATATACATATACACATATACATATATGTATGTGATGTACATATATACATATACACATATACATATATGTATGTGATGTACATATATACATATACACATATATGTATGTGATGTACATATATACATATATATACAATATGTATATACAATACATATATACAAATATAAAATGTACATATATATTTACATACATATATATGTAAATACACACATATAAACTCATGACATCATCATAAGATCCTTAAGAGACAGATACTAGTATCATCCATATCTTACAGAGGAAAGCTCTTTGATTCAGAGAGGCTAAATAACCTTCCCAAGTTCACATGGTTATAGGATGGCAGAGCTGAGGTTTAAGCTGGCAGTCAAGGTATACAGTAGTGCTCCCAACCACCACACCTGTCACACCTTTCCAGTCCCTTCCCCAGCCAGTCTCTTCACCTCTGCTCTTCACTCCACCTCCTCCAATCCAGCCAGCCTGTGCACAATGGCTCTCACCAGCCATGGACACCATTGTGTTCTTCTCCAGGCAGGAGCCCACTGTGACTCAGTCTTGCCAGCCCACACCCCAAGCATGGGGATCAGGGTCCTCGTTTCCCTTCCTTCACCCAGCACCCTCCCATAGTTTGACTCTAATACCAAATCAAGCCGGGCCATTTCTGGGGCCTTCGACTTCCCACCATGTTACCACATCCCTACAATCTGGGTCAGAACTGCTGACATCACGAGCAGGGAGATATGACCAAGCTTGCTTTGTCCCTCCTCGCCATTTACCTTTCAACTAATTGTGTCATTATGTGACCATGCCCTGGTTTATCTCATAAATGTTTCATATAAGAATTCTTGGATCTGTTGTTTTTTCTTCCTTATTAGATTGCAAGCTTTCTAAAGGAAAGAGATGTTTATCTTTCCTCAGCAAGGCTAATATAGACCCTCCATGGTATAATTCCAGGACAATGAAGTTCTAGCCCATCAATGACTAAAATTCCACCATTAGAGATTCATTTCTTTGATGTGTCTTTGTCTTAAAACGAAAATGCCCTTAGGAGTAATGACCAATTGAACATTTCTAGTTATTTATTCTTAGAATTGGTAAGCTGATCAGCTTCCAAATTGATATCAGAGTTTGGAAGGAGGGAGGGAAAAACAGAGACGTGAAGAGCAAGAAGGCACCAGCCTTAGGAATTGGAGAAGATGAAAGACACTATCAAGGAAAGAAAGAGGGATAGAAAGGGGATGCTAGCACTGCCCCAGAATAAATTATCTGTCCAATGGTTTTGTAGTTTCATGACACACTAACTTGCCCTGTTTCTGCCACTTGCATATTGAACTCAGCATTTTGGCAAAGATTTTCTGAGGGATGGGTCCATGTTGTTTTTCCTTCTGACTTGCACTCCTTACCCTTCTGACAGCTGATGCAGCAAATCTAGGGCCACAGTGTCAGGGCTTGCACTGGCCACCTGGGACTATCAGCCATTGGTCTGCTGTCTATCTGCCTGTCTGGCCACCTGCCCATCATCACCACTCCTTGGACCTTCACTCACTTCTGGCATTTCCCTAACTGGACTCTCTGAGAGGAAGGCTTTTATTGCAAGCTAGAGTTTGTGGCATAGAGCCTGGCATTTGAAGTTCTTCATACAATCTATTGTTTAGACGCTTTCATTTCCAGGAACAAAGGCTGTCCTACCCCCACCTCTCTGTCCCTTCAAAGGGCACCACCGTGTAGCAACAGAAGCACATCTTGATATCATTTCTGATATCCATAAGTTTCAACAATCAGTAACTGGGTTTTGTTCCAGGAAAAAGCAATATTCTTTGACAAATAAGCCATTTGCCGAGCAGTGTAAATGACATTGCAAAGAGTGACACTACAAACCGATGAGCCTGTTTTTCCCTGCTCCTTTTCACTGTGAAATGGCTAATGCCCCAGATAAAGAGTGCAGATCACATGTGACTTATAACATGAATACACAGCACTATATAAACAGCCTCAGGAAAAGGCAACCCTAGTCAGTCATT
The DNA here is from genome assembly GCF_007565055.1 of Rhinopithecus roxellana. Taxonomy (NCBI): domain Eukaryota; kingdom Metazoa; phylum Chordata; class Mammalia; order Primates; family Cercopithecidae; genus Rhinopithecus; species Rhinopithecus roxellana. Next base: position 69,328,916 of record NC_044556.1, read on the forward strand.
CTGCTTATGAGAGTCCCAACCAAGCTGAGTCTTTTTCCATACAATCTTGGAATGAGAAAATATCACCCCTCATCCTTAACGGTTTTCTTCAATGGCTTCCATTCCTTAGACCATTCTCTTCTCATTATTAATGTGGCAAAACCCAGGTGTCTGTAAGCCCTGGAACTATTGTGGCCGGCTTTAATGCGGGGCGTTTCCAGGAGGCAGATGTTTAGGTACCAGGGGAAAGAAAGGTCTGTTTCTTATTGACGGAACCCTAGCATGTGTAATAGAACTTCAAAGATGCGAGGCCAGATTGGGCAGGCAAGATCAAAAGCTTTTGACTGGTGCTGAGTAAACTTTGTACTCTGACATAGAAGTTCTTATCTATTCTGCTCCAGACTTGAGAGCGGGAGGCTGCATCTAACCAAATCACATTGTTTTTCCTCACAGCTGCCAACTTGGAAAAATATCAGGGCACAAAGGGACCATTAAAAAAAAGAAAGAGAGAAAGAGAGAAACACACACACAGAGACATGTTTTTGTTAGTTCCTAAGCAACACGATATTACCAAGATGGGGGCTCTCAGGAAAACGAGAAGACATTTGCTACACTTCCTAGTGGGGCCACTCACTTATCCCAATTTTTATCTCTTTATAAAGAAATTAACAGTATATGCTTGGATAAAACCTGCATCTCCTTACCATCCATCTCCTGTCACGATGGCTCCAATTCTTTGATAAAGATTTACTTTCTAATGAGGCCAAATCAATGGTTTAATTAATATCTAAGCTCAAACAATGAAGCTATTTCCTGTTTTTTTTTTTGAAAAAAAACTAAATTTGTTTATTTTTAAAATTGTTTAACGAAATTATATTCACTTTAGATAACCGGCCCTTTCCATTATTAAAAAAAAAAAAACAACTTTAAAATGTGTTTCATTTCAACATAACTGGAATATAATAATATTTCCCCAGTCTGGGAACCAGAGAAAATCAGAAGAACCATCTTTTTATCAAAGATGAATGTGCTTCCCTCATGTGCGTTTGTTTCAAAGCACCAGGTTATTTCCTCTGAGCATGTCTATGTGTGTCTATCCTGCGGAAGGGAGGAATAGTCCCTCAGAAGGAAATTAGTTCTAAACCTGGGATTTTCCTCCTGCATTGGGAACACGTTGATTTAATCACTGAGTCCTGAGTGTCTCGCGTGTGGGATCTGTCAGCAATGGAATCACAGCTCCAGCCTTCCCCTCCATGGGGCTTGGCCTCCGAGACCTCTCTGAAGCAGGCAGCTATGTCTGCCCATCCCTCCACCTTGAAACTCACTACTGACTTGGACTCCATGGCCCAGCCCCATCCTGATTTTGTCTTGTCTCTCTGCATCCCCTCGAGATGATGTTATCCACATCTAGGGAAGCCTAAATGAAACGTCACAGAAATCAGTGCAGCGATGCTCAACCTCTGGAGAAATTCAGAAACCCCAAGGCCATGTGACGCTAAGAGTGGTTCAAGGCCCAGCAGCGTCAGCATTCTCTGGAGCTTGTAAGAAATACAGAATATCAGGCCCTTCTTCAGACCTACTGAATCCAAAATGGCATTTTAGCAAGATCCTCATGGCTCGGGTGCTCATAAGGTTTGGGGAGCGCTGCCCCAGGCTTCAACCCTGAGGTATTAGTTAGGACCTAAAGTGACATTTTGAATTCTGCATCTCAAAAGTGCCTCCAGTAATTCTGCTCTGCCCTAAGTCTAAGAACTGTGGTGTGATGCCCAGATGCATCAGCTTTGGAGTCCAGCAAACAAACCTTACAAATTTGGCTTCGTCACTTATTAGCCAGACTGAGCTGGTGAGAAGCGAGCAAAAGGGACACAGAGATTGTAAACATCCAGGGAACTATTTGCACTGAGGTCCCTAAGAAAGCCTGGGGAGTGGCTATCTCTGAGGCCCCTTCTTTCCTTCTATCCTTCCCCATCCATGCCATATGCTTGACCCAGAAAACTCTACCCTATCTCCTCTCTCTTCCCAAGACCCAGCCATCTACAAGGTATTTTGAGAAAGCTGACAACTCAAGGCCTTCTCTACCTCTTATTGCCCCCAGACCTATCATAGCCCCTTCCCTTCCCAGATGTAAGTTCCCTACGGGCAGGGATTGGCAAAGCTGTTTCTGTGCCCCCTTCAGTGACTGGCTCTGTTCCCTATGCTGAGAAGATACCCAATAAAAATCAGTCGAGTCAAATCAGTCTCGCAAGTTCCTTTAAATATCATTCCCAAAAAAAATCCTCCATTTTACAGATAGAGACAGGGAAGAAAAAGGTATTTCTATTTAATATTTGTCTATAAAGGCCACATCTGTACAGGCAAAAGCAAGCAGAATATTGAGGCAATTCATCTCTTTGGTAAAGCAATTATTAAACCAAAAACCTATAATTGAGAGACACATATGCATTTAAAGACTGATTTATTTAACATATTCTGATGTCAAGCCTGATAGTATTAATTATCAGAGTATGACATTATTCTAACTTTGGTTTCCGACATAAAGAGATATTTCATAGCATCTTTTACTCACTGGTGCTGGAATAAAAGAAGTCCAATTTGGTCTGCCCCTTCTGGTTAGGCTGGCTTCATGGTGACAAGGAAGAGGAGATGAGATCAATGTGGAAGGGTGTTGTGCCCCTCAAGTGGTGCGAGGGTAGGGCTGGGTTGCTCAGATTCATTAGATAATTTCTCACCCTCCACACCATTTGACCTGGGTCAATACATTCCTGACTCATTTGATAAAAAGTGGACAACTTGCTCTGGGTGACTCACAAGCCAGATGAGACTCACCCAATGACCCAGAGGCCCTGTTTCAATTATACAGGAAATGAAAGGTTCCTCACTGGCAAAGAATGAAGTGTTTCCCGGGGGGATTAAAAAAACTGGTAGCAAATGTTCTATCCTGGACATAGAATGCCATGATTGCTACAACTCTCCTGCAAAAGTGGATGCTTCTTCAGGAACCATGAGGAAATGGGTCTGTTTTTTAGTTGGGGCATGGGTCAGTAACAAGGGCAGAATTAGACCCTCAGAGCTTTGGTCTTCTGAGCAGAGTGGAATGCTCTCTTTGGTCAGTGGCACCCAACTCTTTCTTTTTTTGAGTGATTACAGCACGCCAGGCATTTCACATACACAATCTCACTTAATCTTTACAATAACCCTAAGGTTAATACGATGATTATCCCTTTTCGCAAATGAGAGAACTGGAACTCAATGAGGTTTAGTAATTTGCCCCAAATCATTCAGCTAATAAGTGACAGAGCTGAGTTTCCTACACACACAGGCTTCCCAGCTCTGCGTCGTAACTAGCCTTCTTGGGTAAAGTCACCAGCGTTTGAACAGTGTCACCTTTTCTTCCTTACTCCACGCCCTCCTAAGCAAAACTGTACAGGTTACCCCTCACATTCCTGGCTCCAAGTCCAATTGCTTTCTAAGAGAGCCACTTCCCTTGCTCTTACATTTATCAATCAAAGAGCACAATGACTTCAATTAACTTCCTATAGGAAGGATTTGGGTGAAGTCTTTGATCTCCTTGAGGCAGTATGCTTTAGATTTCTTTGTAGCCCTGCCCAACACTTAGAAAACATCTCAAACTCACCTCAAGTTCTCAATACCTGTTTGTTGAATGATTAAATGAGGGAATGATGGCTGAATGCTATTCAGGTAGTAATTCCATGTTTCTGCCCTGACCACAAATGATCTATTTACTTGATTTTAGTGACTCCACAGTAGCTGTTATATTACCTCACAGTAAAATTACTCATTTCTTGTTTCTAAGACCTAGTCATTTATATGCTGAACATGTAATAATCTATTATATCAAACACCAACTCTTATTGAAAAAAAAAATAGCTTGCTGCCGAGCATAACAGCCCTGGATACACAAAATAAGTACAGGTGACTTACGAGTTTACACAAAAGAGCCTTCTGTTCTGGATGCAGCTGTTTCAGAAAAACACAGCTAAGAGGATAGAAGGAAGCTGGGTAAGTAAATATTAGGAGAGGCCTTTAAAAGCAGCCTTGATCACTGGATCCTTAGGATGTGTTTGTTAGGCAAGGATGCCCTAATAATGCTTAATATTGAAACAGCATTTACGATACAACAGACAGGTAATGGGAAGGCTATTTTTCTGAAGATGAGCAAGTGGAAACATGATAGACCTAAGGCAGAGCTAAGACCCACTAGGTTTTAGCTCACAACCTTAGACCAGTCGGCAAGGCACCCAACAGCAAGGAGCAAAGACCCAGGCATTGAACGACTGAGACTGCCTGCCTGAGTACCTAAGAAAGCACAGCCAAAGGGAAGTGAAAACTTTATTCCCAAGCCCAGAGTCCCTGACCACTCCACCCAAATGCTACAGTGGGTAGAAGTGTACTGGGGAGGGAGGAAAGAGAGTTAGGTGCTGGATGAGGGCACTCTGTGCTCTCCTTCCCACTTCCCTGGATCTCTCAGGCCTGATGGTGCTGCTACAACAGTGGCCATGGCAGTTACTTCTCACTCGTAATTGTTGGCAAGGCCCAGGACAATTTGCAGAGTCTGCCTCTTTTCCATCTTTTCTCCTTGACTCACGATTCCCTAAATCAGCACTTGAATATGGAGCACTAGTCTCTGTTTCCTTACCACAGTCAAGGAGAAAAAGTCCCAGCTTTGGAGTCAGGCTCCTCTGGGTTTGAATGCAGGCATCGTTATTTGCTAACCTGTAACACTGAGCAAGTGACAATCTTGCAGGGCTTTTGTTTCCACCTCTTTAAAAGGGGCATGATATTGTCTACTGCAGAGAGTTACAGTTAAATGGTACGAGACAGACTAAGAATCTAACCAAATACCTGGCCCTGGAGAACATGCTCTATAAATGGTAGTTCCCTTACCTGTTGGTCTGACTCTTTGTCCCCCACTAAGCTGCTCCATCTTCTATTGGAGTATAACTAGGAGCAGCTGGGAAATACTTAATGAAGTTTTACTATATTCCATATGTCCTTGAAATGAATCTTCTGTCCTCTATACTCCTCTTCTCACCATTAAGCCCCCTTCCTTTCATCTCCGGGAAATCTGGAAACCAGAGGATAGTCCAGCCTCCCATTGAAAAGACTGGCACTGATCTGGTTAATGACATCCCAGAGCGATCTGCAGAGCAAATAACATCCTAGTTTGCCCAGAATTTTCCCAGTTCTAGCACTGAAAGTCCCATGTCTCAGGAAATATCTTATCCTAGGCAAACCAGAGCAACTGGTTACTCTATCTTCACAGTCAAATAGAAGGCTCATCATTTTTCAGATTTACTATTAGGAGCAAGTGACTTAAGTAAAACTTAGTCAAAAATCAGCATGAAATAGAGGAGTCCCATGTTCCTGTGGATGAGTGTTCTTGTCAGCTATCAGAGTGTCACTTGGTAGTGGTCCCATATAGGACATCAAATGCTGTTCTTCCAGCCAGTCCACAAGCTGGACCTGACAGGCAACTGGAGAAATCCAAAAGCCTCCTCAAAGACATACCCAGAAATGAGGTTATTACAGGACAAGTTTACTGACATTACTGACCCAGGTAGAATAACTTTCCCAGACCAGGGATGGGTTTCTCTAGCCTTGCAAGACAAGGGAACAAAAGCCTAAACATTGGAATCATTCAAACATTGGGAGAATCCCAAACTCCATTACACTTACTGGCTGGTAAGACCTGGAGAAGCTGCTAATCCCTCTACAGCTGGATTTCCTGCAATAATAATACATATATTACAGGGTTGTGAAGAATTAATACAATAATCCAAGTGAAATGCCTAACACAACTTTCATTTCTGCTATTGTGTGAGATCAGATTACTTCAAGACCCTCCAAATATTAAACACCTAGAAAATGCTGAATAGGTTATAATGAACCTTCTTTTAAAAGCAATAATTGGAAAGTGAGGGAAATTTCCAGAGACCCAAAACAAAGGAAGAACTGAAAACTAGAGAGGAACCCCAGAGGTGATACTGCAGCTACCTGTGGGAGAGCTGCCGGATTGTGTCATGTAAGGGCTTAAGCGTAAATGTCCACATAGAGTCGGGAGATTAGGTCTTGAGCCCACATGATACAAAGAAGTGAAATGCACATCTCATTTCCCCCCAATATAAAGCCAGAAGCCTTGCAGCACTTCCTTAGATGTAGGATGAAATATTCACAATCCACACTCAAACTCAGAAAGATGTTCAAAAAGCTTAGCTGTCTCATACTAGGTTCTGGATGAGGGAAAAAAATAGTCTCTTCTGATAATACATGATCACAGGTGTGACTTCATATGGGCTTGAGTTCAACTTTACTCTAGATGCATGTTCTAGAAATTAATATAAAAAGTAACTAGGACCCATTACCTTGATGTGCCTGATAAAAACAAACGAAAAAAATTTCTCTGAAGGGAAATAATGTTTCTCAAGCTAGAGGAGTCCTTCAGATAAATGTCCACCAACCATACATTACAATCCAAATTTAAAAAAAGAGCACATAAGGAAGCAATCCACAATGAGCAAAAGAGTCAGCAGACACAGCAAATAACAGAATTTTAACTCCTGATAACATCTACTTAAAATAAACTATCAGAATTCAGCTAAAAATAAATGTTTAAAATGATTAAACATTTAAAAGAATCAAAAAGACAACACAATTAAATGACAATTATACTGAGAAAGGAATTAAAGGGAATTTCTAGAAATTTTTACTCCATTTCATTGTATTTGCTTTATCACATATCTATCCATCTCTGCATTCAACCAACAATCTCTCATTTGCTTTTCTTGTTGCTCTGTTATTTGGGGTGTTTGTGTGTGTGTGTTTCACAGCAAATTACACACATTTCTACACCTTCTCTCTCTCTTTTTCTTTTTCTTTCTTTTTTTTTTTTTTTTTTTTTTTTTTTTGAGACGGAATTTCACTCTTGTTGCCCAGGCTGGAGTGCAATGGCATGATCTCAGCTCACCGCAACCTCCGCCTCCCAGGTTCAAGTGATTCTCCTGCCTCAGCCTCCTGAATAGCTGGGATTACAGGCATGTGCCACCATGCCTGGCTAATTTTGTATTTTTAGTAGAGACAGGGTTTCTCCATGTTGGTCAGGCGAGTCTTGAACTCCCGACCTCAGGTGATCTGCCCGCCTCGGCCTCCCAAAGTGCTGGGATTACAGGCATGAGCCACTGCACCCAGCCTACACTTTTTCTTAAATCTTTCAGCAAGGATTTAATTAATGAAGCTTGATATTTGTTTGAGATGTTTTCTTTTTATATCAAATTTGCATGCAATGAAATATACTAATCATAAGTGTACATTGGTATGCAACTCAAACACGTATCACATATAAAGTAGTACCATCATCCACAGAAAGTTCCCTTGTGTCCCTTTCTAGTCAAAATCCATCCCTATTCCCTTCAAAGTCAACCACTATTCTAAAGTTTTTCCACTGTAGATTAGTTTTATTGCTCTAGAGTTGCACATAAATGGAGTTCTACATTTTTGTGTAAGACTTCTTTCACTTAGTATACTGATTTTGAGATTCATCCATGGTGTTACACGTACCAGTAATTCATCCCTTTTTATTGTTGAGTACTTTTCCATTATATGAGCACACCAATTTATTCATCCATCCTACTGGTGGACATCTGGCCTCTTTCTACTGTAAGGACATTGTCAATAAAGATGCTGTGAACTTTCTTGAACAGTCATTTTGTGAATGTATTTTTTTGTTTCTCTTACTAAATACCTAAGAGTAGAATTGCTAAGTCGTGGGGTAGGTGTACAATTATAAGAGACTGATCCCTTTCTCCAAATTTGTTATACGATTTTACTTTTCTAATATATGAATTTCTGTTGTTACACATCTTTGCCAACATTCACTATTAAAAACAAAATTTAGTCATTCTGGTGGAAGTTTAATAGTACGTCACTGTGGTTTAAATTTAAATTTCTTTCATGACTAGTAATGTTGAACACCTTTTTAATGGACTTATTGGACAGTCATATGTCTTGCTTTATGAAGTGTCTATTAACAACTTTTGCTGACAACACACTTTTGAACAGCAACACGATAAAACAGAAAACAAGAAAGTAACATTTCATCAGTCAGGGTCCAGTATGGAGACTAAAGCCATATCAGTAACTTAAACATGAAAAAATTATTATGGTGAATTTGTAACTAATAAAAGGTTGTTAACCATCAAACTGGGCAAAGCAAACCATAAGGTATAGGGAGGTAGGAACCACAGAAAGAAATTACTAACCTTTGGGCTGAGAGAAAAGTGAGCAAGAAGAAACTTAAAAATCTCAGAGAAGGGGATCCTGCAAAGTTGAAATTTAGACCTCTGAGGAAAAGGGGTAGTTGTCAGAGGAACATGGTGCCTGTTGATATGGTGACAAACTGACCACTACCGAGCTATGAGAGCTGAGAGCCACTTTCCAATGTGGCAACAAAGAAACTGACTGAAGGACACCACAAATGAACAAGACACCTACACCCTGATCTGCTCATTGCTGAACTATGAAACAGAACACCAGAAGGAACAAAGTTCCCTCTGCCTTCTTTTCCCAGGCTTTCAATGTCCCTCTTGTGCCCTCTATTGGCAGAACCTAACACTAAGCCATCTATCAAGAGAGAAACGTAATCTACAGAGTTTAGGTCCAATATCACAAAGTTTGGCAAAGTAGGGTGGTTTCAGAGTTAGGAAGCAATACATTAACAACAAACACTAATATCTTCAAAGTGCTGAGAAAAAATATGCCTGTGTACCCAGAATTTTATACCCAGTTAACTTATCATTTAAGAGTGAAGGCACAATAATGACTAAAAATGATTTTGTGTTATACTTTATACAACACATATAGGAGAAAATATGTAACATATAGGTAAGTGAAGACTTTTTCAGACAATCAAAATCTGAGAATTTATTACTAACAGTAATAAATGCAAGAACTATTATGGTACTTTGCCTCAAAGAGAAAATTGAATCCAGAAAGAAAAAGCAAAATACAAAAAAAAAAAGGAAAAAAACTTGGTTAATGTATGAGTAAATAAATGGTAAGCAAAGAAATTGGTAAACTTATCAGTAAATATAAATGGAAAAGTGCAGTAGGAATAATTATAAAAATAATAATTAATTGAGTGTATAAAAGTAAAGAGCAATGAAAATACTGGCCAACCATATGAAGATGGAAAGAAATGATCAGAATTAAAATGTTTTAAGCTCCTTGTATTTTTGGAAGGCAGGTAGAACTCAAGGCCTTACTCCTTAACAATCTAGAAATATGACTGGTACTCCCTGGAAATGTACAACACAATCCTATATAATATTTTCCAAGTCAAGTCTTTACGATATAATGTTATGTTTATTTCTAAAGAACAGAGGTAAAATGAAAAACCTTAAAATCAGTAGAATACAGAAAATAAAGTTTTATCAACTCCAAATAAAGTCAAAATGAAGAGTAAAAGAAAAAAAAGTTTAGCCAGTTTAGCCACAACAAGTGAGAAACACAAACTCTTTGGAGAAATAAATCTAAATGTATCAGCAATTGTAATAAATATAAGTGAACTAAAATTCCAAAGTAAAAGACAGAGATTTTCTTATTGCTTTTTAAAAAATCAGATATATAATCTGTACAAGGGATGTGGCCAAAATATAGCAGCATAAAATATTAAAGTAAAAGAGTGGAAAAAAGATATAGTAGGTATATATCAACTGGTAGAAACTTGATGTCACCACATTGATATCAGATGAAATAGACTTTAAGAATTATTAAAGAGGGGCTTTTTATAATGGTAAAAAGAACAATTTATCAGGAAAATAAGACAATTGCAAATGCTTATTCACATAATAACATAACTCCAAAATACGTGAAACAAAAATTAATGCACTTTCAAAGAGAGATTGACAAATCCAGCAACATGGTAAGAGGTAGTATATTTCTTTCAAGGAGTAAATCAGGCAGACAGAAAAATGAATAAAGATATAGAAGATTCAACAACACTATTAACAAACTTTAAAGACATAAAGAACTTTTCAGGGCAAGCCATGGTGACTCACATCTGCAATCCCAGCACTTTGGGAGGCCGAGGCAAGAGGACTCCTTCAGACCAGGAGTTCAAGACCAGCCTGGGCAACATAGTGAGACCTTGTCTCTGCAAAAAATTTAAAACTTATCTAGGTATGGTGGCATGCACTTGTGGTCATAGCTACTTAGAAAGCTGAGGTGGGAGGATCACCTGTGCCCAGGAGTTCAGGATTACAATGAACTCTCATTGCACTACTGTACCTGAGCCAGGGTGACAGAGTGAGACTGTCTCTGTGAAGCAGAACTTTTCAGGAAATTTCATAGAATATATTATTTTTAAGCACATATAAAGCACTGATAAAACTTGATCATATGCTGGGCTGCAAAGCAAATTTCAATACTAAAACTGGGTATCAAATAGACCAAATGCCCTGACCATTATACAAATAAATTAAAAGTTCATTATAAAAAGTCTGTTGACATCAAAAGCATGCTTTTGTTTTTGTTTTTTTTTTGTTTTTTCTTTTTTTTTGAGACAGCATCTCACTCTGTCGCCCAGGCTGGAGTGCAGTGTCATGATCTCGGCTCACTGCAAGCTCTGCCTCCCGGCTTCACGCCATGCTCCTGCCTCAGCCTCCCGAGTAGCTGGGACTACAGGCGCCCGCCACCTCGCCTGGCTAATTTTTTGTATTTTCAGTAGAGACGGGATTTCACTGTGTTAGCCAGATTGGTCTCGATCTCCTGACCTTATGATCCGCCTGCCTTGGCCTCCCAAAGTGCTGGGATTACAGACATGAGCCACCACACCTGGCCTCAAAAGCATACTTCTAAGTAAACTGCATAACACATCCCAAGACAGAGCATAAGACCTTTAACAATACTAGTCTTCATCCAACTAATTGACATCGCCAAGCCCAGTTCTTCATTTTACCAACAGCTAGCATTTTATAGATGCTGCTCAAGGTCAAAGTTAAAATTAGTGGCTCTACAACAGAAGGAAGGAATCTGGCCTCAAAGGATATTGAATGATATCCTTTGATGTCATTCAACCTTGACTCTACTGGGCTTGTACCCCCAACAACTGACCTCCAGGAATTTAAAAGTACTTTAATCTGGAAAGTTTGGCTTATTATATTTTATATTATTCCTGGGGTAGACATATCCAGGTAGAGTTTCCCTTCCGCTGTTCCAAAGGACAAAGTAACTCTCTCAAAGCTGAATTGGGCTATCTGCTCTCAAAAATATTTTAATGAAAAGGAGCTGCTCAGTGGGGCTGGGTATGTATTAATGGGTGAGTAAAGGGGACCCAAATACCCAAAATGCTTCACTGTTTGTCCGAAGTTGACCCCAAAGAAAAGGGTACTGATCCCAGAAAAGAGAGGAGAGTGGCACATTGTGCACAGCTTGGACTCAGGGCAACGGTGGTAAGGCAGCCCAGCTCTGTGTACCCTCATCTGCATACACCTAACATCCCTTTGCTCTGAACACCTGACATACCAGAGGGCATCACTGTACAAATGACATAGGAAGGAATTCCACCTTAACTAAAATATCAGCCTGCTTCTGGTGAGTTTGGTAAATATGACTCTAGAACATCCATTCTCAATGGGGGTAATATCACCCCCAAGAGGGCAAAATTTGGTTCAGCGTAGTTGGAAGGTCAAAAAAAAATCAGCTATTACAATGGTTTATGGCTTTCCAAAGAACCACAGCACATAAATAGATATACAGTATATCTGTGGTGTAAAATTTCATGGGAAGGGGACACAATTCGGGAAAAAATTATTCAAAGGCTCTATAAGGGGGAGTCATGGGGATAAAAATGTTGAGAAACACTGCTTTAGTAGATAATACTCCAGAGTACACGTATATTTGAGACTGGTGACCAGACCCTGCTCTGAGGTAATCCTATATGTAGGCCCCTAATCAACTAACCTCTCTTTCATTGCCAGTTTATAAATTTCAAGGAAAGGCATCAATCATATTAATGAGCGACCATAGAGCCCAACTCTCTATTTTCCAATCAACCTCTTAACAAATATTTATTTGGTACCTTCTGCAGCTATGCTGTACAATGTGGCAGCAACATGGAAGGATGAGCTAGTATCTCCATCTAGCACAAAAAGCAGGCTTGCCCACTGCTTAGTACGAAAGGGTGAGTTACACAAGCTCAGTGTTCCCCTGACTGTAACACAAATCCACCTCATGTGCCACATTCATCTGAGTCCTTTACATCATCCTCCTGAGATTTGGTGGGGGAAGTTACATTCATTTTCTATCACAGAGGAACAAATTATCACAAAATTGGCAGCTTAAAATGACACTCATTTATTAGGTCATAGTTCTGTCAGTCACAAGGCCAGGCAGAGTTCCCTACTCAGGGTCTCAAAGACTTAAAATATTGCCAGGCGGTGTTCTCATACGTAGGCTCTGGGAAAAAATTTACTTTCACAATCACACAGGTTGTTGGCAGAATTTAATTCCTTATAATTGTATATCCAAGGTCCCCGTTTTCCTTACTGGCTGTCAGCAAGGTCCACACTCAGCTCAGAGAGGCCACCTGCATTCCTTGCCACATGGTCCCCTCCATGTCAAAGACGCCACGTCTTCTTTGACAGTAAGAAATGGAGAATTTCATATTGTCAAATCTCTGCCACATTTTTAATCTTTCTGATTTCTCTGTCTCTGACCTCTAAACCCAGGTTTAAAGGGGCCAGGTGAATAGGTCAGGCTCATCTACTTAATCTCCCTATTTTAAGGTTACCTGACTTGAGATCTTAATTATATCTGAAAAATTCCTTTACAACAGCATTTGATTAAATAATTGGAAGAAGGTAGGTGTGTATCAGGGGCTGGTAATCATTGGGGCCATTTAGAATTTTCTGTGTTACAGGAGACCAGGGGAACTAAAGCAAACATGTTGACGTTCATATTGCTTGCTGTGTCATGAGTAACAAAGTCCTTTATCTCTGAACCAAGGGTTTCATAATCTCTTCTGTCAGCATCCGTGAAATACTATAAGTAACTTATTAGAAGGATGAAGTAAAATACCTGCTATAACATACACATTGGATTTCAAAGACTTAATATGAAAAAAAGCCTAAGTATGTAAAACATCTCATTATAATTTTTATGTTGATTCCATATTGAAATGGTATTTTGGAATAATGGGTTAAGTAAAATATATTATTAAAATTAATTTTACCTGATTGTGTTTACTTTTTAATGTGGTCACTATAAAAAAATTAAATTACATATAGAATAGGCTTGTATTATTTTTCCATCCAACAGTGCTGATCTATATGCCTAGACAATACTAAAGTCCCAAGCCCTCGGGCAAAGGTTGCAGTACAAAAGCCAAAGCCAACTGTGTCCTACAGATGTTTTGTTTGGCCAGCACAGTGTCCAAATTTTGTTGTTATTTAAATGCCTTCAGGTGAGGCATGTATCATTTAAACGCCTTCAGGTGAGGCATGTATCTCATAGTATGTTACAGATCCTATCATTCTCCATTGTTTTCAACTGGCTCATTTGCCAATTTATTTTATCTAACTGACTTCTGTACACACTTAAATGTTGTGGCCCTCACAGTCACACTTAAACTTTTGCTGGGCATATAACAAGATACTAACACAGGAGGACTGACAAAGGACAACATTCAATCAAATGTTAATTTGCATTGTTCCAAAGGGTTATCCAAGCTTCAAAACAAAGGGTCCCCACTGGGCGGTGTGGTGGCCAGGAGTCAGGAGAGCTGGTTCTAGACCAAGCTCGGTCGCTAATTCAGTGGGAGACCTTGAGCAAGTCAATTCCTTCCTGTGTGCTCTGTTTCCTCAATGGCAAAGTGAAGGATGAAGCTAGAGGGCATCCAACTTCCCTGTGAAGATTTCAATTTGATGGTTTTGCTGGCTATATCAATCAGAGAGAGTTTCCTAGAAGTACAGGACTTGAAGATATGTGCTTCTCTGTTCTTTGTACTGTTAAAAGAAAAAATTAGACTAATTACATTTAGCAGAGTTTAATTGATCAAAGAAAGATTCAAGAATCAGGCAGCCTCTTGAACTACAATATGTTTAGAGAGACTCTGGAGCTACTGCATTGTTTAAAAAGATTTATGGACAGAACAAGGATAGTAATGTACAGAAAACAGAAGCGAGGTGCAGAAACAGCCAGATGGGTTACAGCTCCGCGTTTGCCTTATTTAACACGGTTTAAAAAGTGGGCCACTTTTGATTGGCTGAAACTCAGTGATTGGCACAAGAATAGGTTACAGTCTGTTTACACATCCAGTTAGGGTGCAGTCCACTATGTATGGAGAAACTTTTAGGCCAAACTTAGAACATGTCAGAAGGCAGCTTCAGTCTAAACTTATTTTAAAAGTACATGATTTCCATTGCTGTCATTGGCCAGAAAGACAGGGAAGAAGAGTCAAGAAGAAGACTCGAAGGCCTGAAAAGCTCCAATGGGTAGTTTGTGAAAAAAGGAAGTCAAAACATTTGGCTACAGTGTTACTTTGTGCTCGCTACGGATGTAGAGATCATTCGCATTTTGGCCCCATACCCCAAATGGTAGACAATCAGGTGCTGGCAGCATCCTGATACCTACATCTGCTCCTTACTCCCTTCCTCTCCTGACAATGGCATTTTGTAGAATCCAGAGGCAGATGCCGCAAGCCAGGGCTGAGTGAGTGTGAGCAGGGGTTTGTGGTTGGCAAGTTCCCATTATCTCTACCCATGAGATCTTTTTCATAACCTGAATTTCTTTAATTAAAAAACACCTGCCAACTCCTGTTATCTGCAAAGATGTGCCATAGCAACTTTCACTGCAAGCCCCTTATGTAGCTGATGCAAACAGGTGGAAGAAAAGCCTCTGTAAAGCCTCCCAAGTTTAAAGAAAGGGAAGAAAAGGAAGCTCACCAACATGTGTGTGTGTGTGCATATGTGCGTGTGTGTGTGTGTAACATGGAAGGATGCAGATAGGTAGATCTCTCTTGCAACTCATCCTTCTAAAAAGTTTTCCTTCTCTATCAGAGAGGGTTAGGGGAGTTAGGCAACATGAGCAGCATATCACAAAATATGACGGGCACCTCGTAACAAACCAAACCCATTGAGAAACAATTCCTTGTGCTCAGCCTTATTTGTTAGGATTTTTATTACATTTTGATTAGAGTGAGTCTGATGGATGCAGTGGAAAGAGGCAGCCAGATCTCCACTACCTTTGTCCTCTGCCCCATGAACAATGACATCTAAAAGAAAATCCTCAACAATAACCTTAAGGAGGAGAGACAACACTGGCATGCCTAGAGCCACAGTACAAATGGAGGCCACACACTCCAAGTCTAGCATATATCAAGCTAACATATTAAAATACTCACATATTAAATAAAATATTTTGTATCCTCATGCCTCATAAATACCTTCAAATCAACCTAGAGGGCCAGTTTCACATTTCGAATTCTCACACTCCTTAGAGCTCTGCACTGGACATGGAGGTATGGCGTTAATCCCAGGGTTCTATCCTGCCTCCTCTTCCCTCTCCAGCATGGCTATGTCCTGCACAGCACAAGCCTCCCACACTTGCAGATGCTGCAGCCCACACACCCAAGCTCCAAATATGCCCTCTACAAACAGCTGCCCTGTAGCCAGCATGCAGACTTTATGTGTCTTCCGACTTCTGGAGGCCTGACTTAGGAAAAAGGTGATGCCAGACCTGGAAACTCAAGAATTCTGGGTTGTTGAACTCAGAGCATACACTAGAAAGTGGGAGTGGAGAGGTATGAGCTCAAAGTGGGCACTCGTCCTTCATCCTGTGGTTGCCTCACCTTGCATAGAGAAGCAGTCAGAAGATGGCTGAAGCAGGCCCCTAAAAGTAGAGGGCTAAGGTGAGGAGCCGTCTAGTCTGGGTCTAAGACAGTGCTGATCTCATTCTCTTACTTCCATCCCTGGGCCTCCTCACACAATAGATCCACAGGTCTCTACCTGCCCATCAATTCCTAGAGAATGCTCCTTTCTCCTACTGTTCAGTCCTAGGAAGACTGTCCCAATTCTGAGAGAGGGAATAACCCCCCACTCCACCTGGATTAAATGAGCTCCATGACTGGCTCCACAAATCTACAATGGAAATATGACAGAAGTAATGAATTATGCCCTCTATCTCGGGGTTAGCCTCCTGACCTGAGAGTTTCCAGAGGGCAAAGGCCTTTGTGTGTGCTTGGGGCTTTCCCTCAGTACATTCTCTACCATGGCTCAAGGTGGACAATGAAATTTAAGCAATACCTTTTAAAACAATGTTTTTTAGAGGATGATAATGTCTGATGCCTGGCTTGTTTCGTTAGCAGTCCTTAGGACAAACCTCTAAATCTGTAGCCAAAAGATCACTTGCCTCCAGGGAAGCCCAGCAATTATCAGGCAAAGATAACTGCTTAAAAATTTATTCATATTCTTAATATAAGTTCCATCCACCAATTCTCTTCTGTTCTCTGCAGCGGCAGCCTAGGTAAGCCTGCTCCCTCTGTATAAATCTTAACAGCCCTTGTTCTTTAACTTCTCAAATTGCATGCGATAGCTTGTATAAAGAGACTAATGCTGTGCTTGTTACATACTAGACACTTAAATAATTTACTATTGTTACTATTGCTAATTTCTTTCCACTCTTCCTTAAAAGGCTTAAAAAAGTAAAAATCAATAAATACAGATAAACTCCATTCTTTACATGCTTCTCCACCTTTTTTCAACCCAGTCTGCCTCCCCTTCCAATTCCTCCCCACATATTGCAGGGTACAGCAACAGAATGGGGAAAATATGCACATTCTTGTCTTAAAATCCCAACTCAAACTTGACTAAGGACAAAATATTTACCCTAGTGGTAAAAACATCCAATAAATCCTCAATGATTTATTGGATTATTCAACTACAAGGTGTCAAATATTCTAGTTCTCTTCTCACAGCATCTTAAATTATGTCACCAACAGTGAAGACTTCATGCAATTCTAGGCAGTGACTCTGATTTTTGAAGAAGGAGATTAAGTTGTAAGGGGACTGAAGACATGGAGTCTCATACCCCATTCTGGCCACAGAGGTGAAGAAACTCCAAGCCAACCTTCCCAAGCATTCTTAGAGAAAAAGATGAAGGAAAAGGAGCCAGGGAAAGGGTTAGAAGTAGAAAAAAGAGTTCAAGAGAAACAAACTGTGGTAGAATAGAAAGAAACTGTTGATTTTACTTGGAGAGAATTAAGTGAAATTCGTTTATAGAAAGTCCAAAATAGTATCTCCTTGGATTCCTAAACACACTTAAGAGTAAACACACTTCACAGTACCCAGCACAGCACTACAGCCTGTTGAAAGAGAAAGAAAAAGAAATATTACTATTCACGACTAGTAATCAACCAACTGATATAAACATTAATAAGAAATAGCACTACTCAGAAGGCAGAGATGGGAGGATCACTCAAAGCCCAGGAGGTTGAGGCTGCAGTGAGCAAAGATCTACCACTGCACTTCAGCCTGAGTGACAGAGCAGGACCCTGTCTTAAAAAAAAAAAAAAAAAAACAAAAACAAAATAGCAATAATGAAATATTCAAACAATCCCCAGAACTTCCCAGAGCTGCAAAGCGCATAAAATGGCAGAAATACATTATTAACAGATAGATATCTTCAGCAGCACTACCTAAAAGCTCTACCATGTGCTTCCCTTGCTAACACTGTCAACTGCCAAGGGCCTTGCTACCAGGGAGGGAGTGGGCATGGGGGAATGGGGTCCTAGTTTGTTCTGACTCTTCAATGGCACTTTCAAGTTGCAACATTTTCAAACATTTGTTCTTTGTAGTAGACTTTTGGATGATCTTAGCAAGACTTTCTGGGTAAACTGTCCTTAAAACAAGTTGAACACCTGATTTTATGATAAGAGCTTTCTTCTATGAATAGGTGTGCTTATGAATGGCTATCATGAATGAAATACCACTTCCCACTCCCAAAGCTAGTCACATAGGCTCATTCATGAATGTTGTTTTCTATACTTTGCACTTTAAAAAATTCTATCCTTATATCATATTTGCCAGGATTCTTCTATAAAGGTGAGGGAGGGGTATGTCCAAGTCAGCAGTAGAAATTCTGAGTGGGAAAAAATTTATTAATACTTATTATGTTATAATGAAATGCATAATGGACCATTTGAGTATAAAAGACAGACCCTAGAGTATGTTCTAAAAGGAGAGACCAGAGCAAAGGAAGCACTGAATGAATATCTCTGCATCAGGATATAAGAGAAATTTTTTCTGTACTTATAATCAGAACGGTGGTTAAACAAGTAATTCAGAGACTGGAGACCATTCAGAAGATGTAAAGGAGAGAGGAACCAGGTACAAAAAGTGCAACATGCAACACGGAGATAGAAAAACAGGGTGGCTGCTGAGAATTCCAGGTTCTGGGTATGGCTGAACAATTTCAATCATGATATTCAGAATTAGAAAAAAATTCTAAAATTAATTTGGAACCAAAGAAAAGCACCTAAATAGCCAGTGCAATCCTAAGCAGAAAGAACAAAGCTGGAGGCATCACTACCTGACTTCAAGGTATACTACAAGGCTACAGTAACTAAAATAGCATGGTATTGGTACAAAAGCAGACATATAGACCAACGGAACATGTTAGAGAAACCAGAAATAAAGCCACCCACTGATAAGCATTTGATCTTCGACAAGACAATAACAAGCATGGGTAATGGACTCCCAATTCAATAAATGGTGCTGGGAAAGCTGGCTAGCCATATGCAGAAGATTGAAACTGGATCCCTACCTTTCACCATATACAAAAATCAACTCAAGATAGATTAAAGACTTAAATGTAAAACCTAAAACTGTAAAAACCATAGAAGAAAACCTAAGAAATACTATTCTGGACATCAGCCCTGGCAAAGACTTTATGATGAAGACTTCAAAAACAATTGCAACCAAAAACAAACATTAACAGGTGGGGCCTAATTAAAGAGCTTTTGCAAAGCAAAAGAAATTATCAACAAGTAATCAGACAACCTACTGAATAGGAAAAAATATTTGCAAACTATGCATCCTATAAAGGTCTAATATCCAGAATCTATAAGGAATTTAAATCAACAAGCAAAATACAAACAACCCCACAAAAAAATGTGCAAAGAATCTGGACAGACACTTTCCAAAATAAGTTATACACACAGCAAACAAGCATATAGAAAATGCTCAATATCACTAATCATTAGGGAAATGCAAATCAAAACCACAATGAGACAGCATCTCACACCAGTCTGAATGATGATTATTAAAAAGTCAAAAAATGACAGATGCTGACGAGGTTGTGGAGAAAAGAAAATGCTGATACACTGCTGGTGGGGCTCTACATTAGCCTAGCCACTATGGAAAGTACATTGAGTACTATGGAAAGCAGTCTGGAAATTTCTCAAAGAACTTAAAATAGAGGTGCCATTTGATCCAGCAATACCATTACTAGGTATAGTCCCAAAGAAAACATAAATCATTCTACCATAAAGACACGTGCATGCATATGTTTATTGCAGCACTATTTGCAATAGCAAAGACATAGAATCAACCTAGATGTCTATCAGTGGTGGCCTGGAAAAAGAAAATATGGTAAATATATACCATGGGATACTATGCAGCCATAAAGAATGAAATCACATCCTTTGCAGCAACATAGATGGAGCTGGAGGCTATGATCCTAAGCAGATTAACACAGGAACAGAAAACCAAATATCGTAAGCTCTTACTTGTAAGTGGGAGCTAAACATTGAGTGCACATGGACACAAAAAAGGGAACAATAGACATTGGGGCCTATGTAAGGGGAGAGGATGAGAAGAGAACGAGGATTGAAAAACTACCTATCAGGCATTATGCTGATTACCTGGGTGACAAAATTATCTGTACACTGAAGCTCTGCAACACACAATTTACCCATGTAACAAACATGCACATGTACCCCCTGAACCTAAAATAAAAGTTGGAAAGAAAAGGAAAAAAAAAATGGTAATATCTGCTATTACACTTTAAACCATCATGGGGTACCATACTGCAACCTCTCTCCCATGCCCCAAACCTCAGTGGATCAGTAGTGCTTGAAGGTAGAAGAGAGAGTAAGAGGGGTGGGAGATGAAAGGAATTACAAGAAAAAGCAGGCTACATTTCATGTTTGCACCTGCTTTCCTCAGAGTAGTGATCAAAGATTCACTGGACACAGGAAATTCTACCTAGAAGTGACTAAGAAAAATATAAGCACCTCCACTTCCAAAAATCTTCAGAGGCGTTGATGGTAATATTGAGTGCCACATGGAGATTGAGGCTTTATGTCAGTTTAAAAATATATATTAAAAACAAGCCACAGCTGGGAGAAAATATTTGCAAAAACATATCTAATAAAGAATGGTTACCCAAATATACAAAGAACTCTTCAAATTCAATATTAAGAAAATAACTGTTTTAAAAAATGAACAGATATCTCACCAAAGAAGATATATAGATGGAAAATAAGATATGGAAGATGCTCAAAATCATATGTTACTAGGGAAATGTAATTAAAACAATGAGATACTACTATACACCTATTACAATGGCCAAAATCCAAAACACTGACAAGACCAAATGCTGACAAGGATGCGAAGCAACAGGAACTCTATTTCATTGCTGGTGAAAATGCAAAATGACACAAACCCTTTGGAGACAGTCTGTCAGTGGTTTGTTGTCTGCCTGTTTGTTTGTTTGTTTATAAAACTAAACATACTCTTACCACATGATCCAGCAATTACATCACTTGGTATTTACCCAAAGGAGTTGAAAACTTGTGTCCACACAGAAACCTGCACACAGATGTTTATGGTGGTTTATACATGATTGCCAAAACTTGGAAATGAATGTGATGTCCTTCAGTAGGTGAATGGATAAATAAAGTGTGGTACATCCAGATAGTGAGATATTATTCCATGCTAAAAAGAAATGTGCTGTCAAGTCGCAGAGATGGAGGAATCTTAAATGTATATTACTAAGTGAAAGAAGCCAATCTGAAAAGGCTACATGCTGTATAATTCCAAACTATGTGACATTCTGGACAAGTAAAAACTACAGAGACAATAAAAAGCTTAGTGGGTGCCAGGAGTTGGTGGGAGAAAGGGATGAATAGGCAGAGCACAGAGGAATTTTTGAGTGATGAAAATACTCTGTATGATGCTACAATGGTGAATACCTGTTGTACATTTGTCCAAATCCATAGACTGTGCAACACCAAGAAAGAACCCCAGTGTAAACTATGGATTTGGGTGACCATGATGTGTCAATGTAGGTTCACCAACTGTAAGAAACGTACCACTTAGGTGCTGGGTATTGATATTGGGGAAGGTAGTGCCTGTGTCTGGGCAATGTATATGGGAACTCCCTGTACTTTCTGCTTAGTTTTGCTGTGAACCTAAAACTATTCTAACAAATACATACATATACATACATGTACTGTGCTTAAGAAGTGTAGAACACAGGAAGTCCCAGATGGCTGACACCTGGGTCAAGATACCAACACTCATGGAGAGTAGAGAGAAATGACTCACCAGTGGTCAAAAGTTCCCGAGCACTTAGACTTTACCCAGGTACCAATGTGAAGGGCTCCTTTACTTCCGGGTGCACTTTCCTTCCCTCTTTTGGCTGGGCTGAACATGTGACCAGTTCTGGGCAATGACATGTAAATGGAAACAGCCTATGTCCTTGCCAGAGCCTTAAATCAGCAGTACCTGAATCTCCAGGCTTCTCTGTCCCTCCTGTGGCCACCGTACAAGTGCATACTGGGATGGAGATGCTAAAAGGTCAACGCAGTCTGGATGTCGGACTGGAGACCTGGAGGGCAATTGTTGTGGCTATTCAGCAGCACCTATGGCTTTGCATGAACAAGAAATAAAAAATTCTGCAGAGTTCAGCCCCTGAGGTTTAGGGTGGTTTGCTACCAGAGCCCAACCTGACCCAGCCTGACTGCTACCCCAAGTTACATTTTCAGTTCAAGTTCATTGAGGCCTGACTGGTGCACCTAGGCAGAGCTCTCTAACCTAGCAGGAAACCTGGGAACAGCAGGATGCTGAACCCATTGTGGAGAAAACCATAATAATTTTTAGGTGAATTCAGTTTTGAGGTTTTTCTCCAATCTAAGCAACACTCAGGTCAGGGTTACAGTGCCCATTTCGCTTTTTCCGGTTTCCTGGAGAATGTATTTTTAGGGGGGGAGCAGAGATGGTTACCATCCATCATTTTGGAAAGTCATGAGATTTACAGAGATAGATGCCTAAACAAAGGACAAGCGTATTAACAAATCGAGCTGTCCAAAAGTCAGGGCTAATGTTAACCAAGATGAGCATTACTGCGATTCCATCAAGATGTCCTGTTATTTATTTAACTTTTCCATTTTCATTTTTTATTTGGGTAAGATAATTGCTTATGATAAGCCTCGGGTGTGGAGATCCAGTGCATACAGAGTGGTGAGGCAAGCTTCAGTTTGCAGTCTTGGGATGCACTGGGGAAGCGAATCGATGTATTAACATATTGAAATGATCTCAATTAATGTCCTTTAGTACTTTTCTTTAAAAAACGAGGACCTCTCCAAAGTGAATGACCTACTGCCTACCAACAGGGAAAAGAAAGCCTGTTAGGAGAATAATGTGCTTACCTGCCTGAGGAAAGAGGATCTCTTCTGAGTCAATTTCATGAGAAACAAAAATAGATGCAGTGTTTCTTCTCCCTGGATCTGAAACCACAATGTTACTCATGTATCTCACTTCATAATATCTATGCCTGTGCCTCCCATTGCTTCTTGCCAAGACCGTAAATTGGACAACACTAGGGCATTGGTGCCATAGGTCCTAAAATAGAACTTCAGTAAATGAGAGCTGTTTATTTAAATGACTTCAGCACACAATTATGACTATTTCAATGGAAAAGGAACCATGACATTCAGGCTCTCATGTGCCTGCTGTGCACCCCTCGGCCCCTTATCTCCTGATGCCCCTCTCGCCACTGCCGTCTCTCTTCTGACCTGAATACCCCAGAAGCTTAAGTAGAAGCAAACCTGGGTGTGGTGGTTGCTTCTGTGAAACTGGCAATAGTTTGGGACCTATTTTAGTATTTTCTCGGATAACAATAAAAACAGCCACTGGAGTTGGGTGGTGCTGATCATGAGCCCCAGAAATAGTATTGTTATCCTCTTTCTTATAGGTGAGAAAACTGAGATTTGGAGAGTGACTGCCCCAGGGTCACACTTCTATTGAAACTGCTGAAACCAACAAAAAAGATGGACAGGAGATATTGTTAGAGGCATTGTTCCTTCCTTAACATGACCTGCCTACCAAAAAAATTTAAAAATAAAAAAAAAAGAAGAAAAGAAAAGAAAAACTCCTGCCTCCTTCTTGCCCTACTTTGATGAATTAAAAGGTAGAAGAGAACATTTTTCATTAACACTTCTTTATACTCCTTCTGATAATGATTGACCTTAGCAAGGGACATGACCCAAAAGAGAAAACAAAGAAGTAAATCATATCAAAAGGATTTTGACTCTTCAATCATCTGTTCATCTAAAACAACCAATAATTTACAATCCAGCTAAAACCCTAGCTCCTCCAAGAGCCTTCCTTGGTTAGTCTATATGGAATTATTTCTCTCTCCACCAAGGGCCTTCCTTCACCACCTAAGATTTTCTCGGCCTTGGTGATCCATTGATTGAGGGGTCCCTGCCTTCTGCACCCCAGAAGTCATGCCCCAGTCAGTTTTGGATTCACTGCACCACACGCATAAAAATTAAGAGGGATGATCATAAATTCTAAGGAGGCACATTCTATCTCCTGAGCCCAACGACTCTGGGGGACTCCCATTGTGGGAAATGGAGCCACCAGAAGCATGTATTCAGCCTCCCTTTGTGGTAGGAGCTGGAGCAAGCAAGACAGATACAGGCTAAGGGGATGTCACAGTCCATGAGAGTTTCCCTCTCATAAACAGGATTACATTGATTTGCTCTAACAGCATTTTATTTCTAGTTGACTTTAACTTACAACTCTCATGTGGCTTTGTATTTTTAAAAGTTATGAAATATATATTGAATGCAATAAAGTATATAAAGCATATATGTACAGTTTCAAGAATTATAATAAAATGATTTCCCATGAGCCCACCATCTAGATTAAGTCATACAATATTACTAATACCTGTGTGTCCCTCCTCATCCCAATCCTACTTCTTACTCCACTATCCATGATTTACATTAACCATTTATTTGCTTTTCTTTTTTCTTTTTTTGAGATGGAGTCTTGCTCTGTCACCAGGCTGGAATGCAGTGGCACGATCTAGGCTCACTGCAACCTCCGCCTCCCAGGTTGAAGCGATTCTCCTGCCTCGGCCTCCTGAGTACCTGGGACTACAGACGTGCATCACCATGCCCAGTTAATTTTTGTATTTTTAGTAGAGATGGGGTTTCACCATGTTGGCCAGGATGGTCTCGATCTCTTGACCTCGTGATCTGCTCACCTTGGCCTCCCAAAGTGCTGGGATTACAGGCATGAGCCACTGCCCCCAGCCTGCTTTTCTTCATAGTTTCACCACACACATATGCATCACTGCAAAATATATTGTGTGGGTTTGCCTATTTTTTCTACTTTTCTATAAATGAGAAATTAATTTATGTATATACCTTTCTATAAATGAGATGTCTTCTAACTTGCTTTCTAAAATTTATTTGCCCAACATAATATCTGTAAGATTCAACCACATTGAAAGTTTAATCACTTTCTGTAGTTTAATCACTTTTACTGCTCTGTAACTTTGTATCATGTAAATACACCACAATATTTTTATGCATTCTATTTAATTGCAAACTTACTTGCAAAAACTGCAGTTACTTTTGCATCAACCTAACAATTCTGGTGGATATGAGGGCTAATTCTACTTTTTTGGCACTTACTATACCAACAATACTTCTATGAAAATCCTTGTACACATGTCCTGATGCATATATACTAGTATTTCTCTAGAGTGCTGTCTTACTCTGTGTTGCTATAAAGGAATACCTGAGGCTGTGTAACCTGTAAATAAATGAGATTTGTTTGGCTCACAGTTATGCCAGCAGTACAAGAAGCATGGCAACAGCATCTGCTTCTGGTGAGAGTCTTAGACCGTTTCCACTCATGGTGGAAAGTAAAGGGGAGCAGGAACCACATGGCAAGAAGAAGGACAGAAGAAAAAGGCAGGA
Organism: Rhinopithecus roxellana; assembly: GCF_007565055.1. Taxonomy (NCBI): domain Eukaryota; kingdom Metazoa; phylum Chordata; class Mammalia; order Primates; family Cercopithecidae; genus Rhinopithecus; species Rhinopithecus roxellana. Next base: position 69,354,186 of record NC_044556.1, read on the forward strand.
GCAGGTGCCAGGCTCCTTTCAACAATTGGATCTTGTGGGAATTAATAGAGTATGATTTCTCTCACAACCAATAGGACAACCATTCATAAGGAATCTACTCTTATGACCCAAATACCTCCCGTCAGGCCCTACCTCCAACACTAGTGATCAAATTTTACTGTGAGATTTGGAAGGGACAAATATCCAAACTATATCAGGTGCATGCTATAGGAGTGGTTCTTTTTGTTATTGAGACAGAACATCTTCAGTTTTGCTAGATAATGTCAAATCGTTTTCCAAAATAGTGGCAGAATTTGAGACTCTCCCTAGCACGGTATAAGAGTTTCTTTTATTCCACATTCTCACCAGCATCGATACTGCCTGTGGCGGGTATTTCTAGGTAGAAGCATTTAGACATGTTAAATATAATGAAAAAATATAGAGACAGGAAAATCAATCTGTAAGGCTTTAAAGTCAGACTCACATGTAAAAATATATCTGGATGTGCTATTTTATTTATTAAAAGAGTATGGTTGAGGTCAGCATCAACAGTCATAAATCATGCTGATAGCAGGTACCCTTACTATGATGTGATGAAAATGGTACTTCACCCCTGCAGTCTTCCTCCCAAACTCCATAACCTCAGTCCAATAAAAAAAAATTCTAATAGAGGAACATACTACAATAGACTTGAGCGCCGTTTCTCAAAACTAGGAAAGTCTGCAAACCTATCACAGTGGAGAGGAACCTAAGGATAAATAAATGTAATGTAGTATCCTAGATGGGATCCTGGACAGTAATAGAACATTAGCTAGACCCACGTGTGCATGCCAAGGCCATGGCAAAGATCTAAATAACTGATCCAGTGGAAATTGAAATAAATGATGGACTGTAGTTAATAATAATGTATCAATATTGATTCATTAATTGGAACAAATGTACCATACTGAGGCAAAATGTTAATAACAGGGGAAATAGTGTCAGGGGTGGTAGGAGGAAGACATGGGAACTCTCTATACTATCTGTTCAATATTTCCATAAGTCTAAAACTATTCTAAAAATTAGGCCTATTAATATTTTTAGAAAAATAATGCAGCTTCAGCTGGGCACATAAATCCTAACACATAAAATTCTAAATTTATATACTTAAGAGAAGTTAGGATAAACTTTTATGGTGCACAAGGACTCATTAGTTATACATATAAAACGTAATAACATATGTTGGGTACAGCCACATCTGTCTACAGATACATTGGGTCTCTATGCAATGAGAAGCCTTTTTCAAACTCTCCCTCCTCTTTTGAATCAGTTACTTATCCATTTGTCCATGAACATGGAATGCCCACATGGATCTAGCCAAGTGAATCAGTGATGCCTCCATCCTCACTGTGCCTGCTGACAGTAGAATATTCTTCTCATGGTGAGAACAGACTCCACTGAGAGATCAGCTTTGTGCCTATGGAAAGGAAATTCCATGAGGGAGAGGCAATGTCTGCTTCCCTCATCACCATACACTTAGTTCCCAGCACAGTGCCTGGCAGAGGAAGTGCTCAACAAATTTTTGTTGAATAAATAAATTGCTACCCAAAAAACAGTACATTTCATATATTGCTCTTTAGTTCATGTGTTCTGATTATGGCGGAGACATTTACAACGCTCCTGAATAAAAGAAGCGTTCACTGGGATCAAGCGCATGGCTACAGGGATCCCATGGAAGAAGCCCCCGCCTGAGAGCTGTCCAGGAACAGACACAAGAGAAGTGAGACTGAGTGTGCACAGCATGGTAATAGTTGGGGGGTGGGGGAAGCTATGTTGGTTGTAGAGAAAGAACAGAATGTGGGAGAACTTAGAAGCAGATCTCTTCCTCACGGAGCCCACACAATCTAAGATACTCATATGAGTTGAATTGTGTCCCCCAAAATGGTGTGTTGAGGTCTTAACCCGCAGTACCTCAGAATGTGACCTTATTTGGAGATACGGTCTTTGCAGAGGTAATCAAGCTAAAATGAGGTCATGAAGGTAAACCTTAATCCAATGTGACTGGTGTCTTTACAAAAAGGGGAAATTTGGACACAGAGAGAGACACTCACAAAGGAAAGATGATGTGAAGAGGCACAGGGAGAAGACTGTCATCTATGTCATCTGCAAGCCAAGGAGAGACTTGAAATAGATTCTCTCTTTCTCTTTTTTTTTGAGACTCCCAGGCTGGTGGCCTGATCTCGGCTCACTGCAACCTCCACCTCCCAGGTTCAAGCAATTCTCCTGCCTCAGCCTCCCAAGTAGCTGGGATTACAGGGGCCCACCATTACACTCAGTTAATTTTTTTTTTTTTTTTTGTATTTTTCATAGAGATGGGGTTTCGTCATGTTGGCCAGGCTTGTCTTGAACTCCTGACCTCAGGCGATCTGCCCACCTCAGCCTCCCAAAGTGTTGGGACTACAGGCATGAGCCATTGTGCCCAGCCGAAACAGATTCTCTCTTACAGCCCTGAAAGAGCCAACCCTATAGACACCTTGATCTTGAACTTCCAGCCTCCAGAACTGTGCGAGAAAACATTTCTGTTGTTGAAGCCACCCAGTCTGTGGTGCTTTGCCACAAAGTCCTCAAACACTCAGATACAAGTGTGATGCTGATGAACTGGCCACATTCTTCTGACTTTGCTCCACTGCTCTTCCAATGTTCTCTTTGGAGACAGAAAGACTAGGTCAAGAAGGAGTGAGAGAGGAGGCCAAAGGAGAATACCTTCTAAACAGAGAAGATCCTCTAAGGTGAATAGTGAAGGGGGCCACATAAGCTTTCTGAGAACCACAGTGCAGAAGTGGGAGGTCAGGAGGCTGACACCAGAGGAGGAAAGGGCTGCCATGACATGCGAGCAGAGCCTAAACTCAAAGGCTCCTCAGAACCCAGGACAAAGTATGTTGTGAAAAATGTTGTGCGCAAGGATAACCAATATACAGCTCCATGGGAGGGAGATAGGACAAGGTGCCAAGAGGGAACACACAAAGGGGTCACGGAAGGATGACTGGATCCTGGACCTGGAGCAAACAGCCACAGCAAGCCCTGAGCTGGCAATGGCAACAGAGACACATTCTAAGGTTTTATTTTTGCTTAGCCATTGTATCTTTAAATTCCTTTATAGAAAAAGTGTATAAAGAGTCACCCCTAATAATCTGTGAAATGACGTTTCTGCTAGTGCTGTAATCATGTGCCAAATGTCTCCTGGAGGTTGTCCTTACTCTCTCCTTGACCTCACTCTGCCATCCTGGGTCACAAGTACCACTCCCCTTTCCCCCTACCTCCTGCTGTGGAAGGCTTCTCTCGCCTTCACTTTCTGCAGGCTTCCCTTCTGCTCTTTCTCAGGTCAGTCCTTCCATCCTTCCACCCAACCTTATGTGATATGTTTTTACTCCGTTTCTTTCCATTTCTTTCTCCTTCTCCTTCTCTTCTTCCCCTCCTCCTCTACTTATCATCTTTTCTTCCTTTTTCTTTCCACACTTGTCCTTCTCTTTGAGTGTGTGTGCATTGATGTGTTTTGTTGGATATGTTGCAGATGATGAACTAGTGTCTGCCAGACATAATGCACTGAAATGCGTTACTCAGCCCTTCATTAATCATTCTAGTGCTGCTGGAAAGTTTAGCAGCTAAGTTAGATCTTTTGTAAAATATGTGCTTGGAGTTTCCTGTCACAGCCATCCCTAAGCCAAGTCTATACTCTGTGTCTGCAAGAAGCAAAGAAAACAGGAACAGGAAAAAGACTGGAACCCTGAAGTAACTTACACATAATAATCTCAAAAAAATTCTAGCCGAATAAAGTGGACTCAAGGATAGAGGAATTCTTTATTGGGAGAATTGTTCTGAGCTGGGTTGGTTTCCCAAGGAAGAGAAAAGGGATGATCTCTTCTGCTACACTTTTTGAATTGAATACATCCTCGTTTATCCTGGGTGCTTTAAATTTGGCATGGATGATGGCTAAAATCAGGAAGCTGGACTTCAATCTTCTAAGGATCCTCCCGACTCCAATTATTAGTCATCACCTCAATCTGAATACTTCCTCCTTGTTCAAATCCCAACCTAAGCTGGAAATCTGGAAGCCATGGGTGAGTTCTCCCTCCCACATAGCCCCAAAACAGTCAGTTAGCAGATCCTGACCTGTCTTCTGTCTTCTCGTGTTTTAAATTCTTCCTCCTCCTCCCCTGTTGCCTCTACCTTTGTTTAGCATCTGGGTCACTAAAAGGACTCCATGCCACTGGCCTCCAATCCATCCTTTGCTGCTGCTACCTCAGTGATGTCATCATATCTTTCCTTGCTCACCTGCTTCTGCAGCTCATCGCAGCCCTCACAGCCAAGCCCAACCCAACTTTTCAACAAGACTCAGTGTCATTTATGAGCATCTCTAGGCTCATCCGTAGCCACTTCCCAGCTCCCCTGGCTATACCCATGTGGATGTCTTGCAGTCCTGAATGGGCCATTCTCACTTTCCTCTTTGGCTTTTTATTTGCTGTCCCTTTCTCCTGAAGGTCATACAAATCTTCATCACCCAGCTATTGCCCCAGGTCAGCTGTCCCTGCTCCTCATTCTCCTTAACAGAGAGCATTAGCAAAGCTCCTGTCCCACTAGCATAAGGGCTGGTTTGCGTGGCCCCCTCCTCACCTGAAATTTGGGGGACCCAAGCTATATCTTTCCAGTGAATTACCTGTGGGATTTAACTGCCTGCTCATGCTGGCACATAATCGTGTATTACCTAGCAAATAGCATTCACAATAATCGCTATTATATGGTGTTAAAAATTACTACAGAATCTATACACATTGTTGAAATAGCATACTTTCTTAACTGTGTCCTGAATGCTTGCCCTGTTGCTCTGAAGACATTAAGAAACCCTTAAGAATGAGACAATAAGGGACTCTTAAGTTATACAGCATGCCTAGTTTTTTTGTTTTACCTCTCATCATCTCTGTAGCTCATGATGCCTCTCACAGGGAGAATGAAGAGGACTCAAAGTCAAAAATTTAGAGAGAAAGAGCAGCATACCACTGAGAGAGAAAGGACACAACCAAAGCTGGAGATAGGAATTTCTACTTCTGGGGATGCCACCTGTGTTACACCACTCACTGCAATGGCCTATCCCATCCTTCTGAAGATAGGGACACTGGCTCTGTCCTTGTTCTCCCCCAGCAGGAGGGGGACTCTCCTCCCTGCAGAACATATGTGCCCAACAAGATGAATGAAGAGTGACTGGAATGGACATAGCAAATAACTTTTCCCTCATGTGCTGACTCATTGGTGGAAGCTTCCTGGAACACTGTGGTAAGAAAGATTTAGGGGCTGAGTCAGGGCTCAGCACACAACATACCAAGTTAATCAGCAATGCCTCCCATAGACTTACGAAGGAGATGCTGTGCCACAGAGTCACTGTCCTCACGTGGAGACTTTTATAAGTGGATCAATTATTCCTGATCTTTCAACATTCTCAACGGAAATGTATTAAATCGTGTCTCCCTATCCACAGAGGGAGGCAAACAAGGTGGAAAGGAAGAAGACAAAGTCCCAAATTTGAGGGCTAAGGGAGCAATCTCAAGAACACAACCTACTCTAGGCTCAGGAACTCCTCCATGAAGCTTTGACCCCAAAACTGGAGATCCCCTGCTCCACCTGGCAAACTTTTGCTTAGCCTGCAGTACATGTTCAAAGGTAAACTTTCCAATAAAGTTTTGCCCAGGCCCTCCCTTTCATGCTGTCTGTTCATGGAGCACAGGCCCATGTTGCTAATACACAGCTTGTGCAATGGGTCATATACCATTCCTAGTCTCCACATAGCTGTCTCTCCCACTAGACACAGCACTCCTTGAACATGTGTCCTTTGTCTTATTTGACTCTGTGTTCTCCAAGATTCACCCAGGGCTTTTAATGGTTTGTGGTTATTAAATGTAAGTTTCCTCAAAGGATAGTCTCAGGCATTGTGGATTTTTTTTTTAAATCAGTGAGCATTACGGATACAGGAATACCTCTTTTATTGGACTTCACATTTTTATGCTTTGTAGACACCGTGGGGTTTTTGCTGTTTGTTGGTTTGCATTTGCTTTAACAAATTGAAGGTCTGTGGCAACCCTGCATTGGGCAAGTGTATTGGTGCTATTTTTCCAATAGCACATGCTCATTTTGTGTCTCTGTGTCTCATTTTGGCAATTCTCACAATATGTCAAACACTTTCATTATTATATCTGTTATGGTGATATGTGATCAAGGATATTTGATGCTACCAGTGTAATTGTTTTTGGGGCTCCATGAACTGTACCCGTATAAGACATCAAACTTTATCGCTAAATGTTGTGTACCTTCTGACTGCTCCACTAACCAGCCATTCCTTGTCTCTCTTCCTCTTCTTCAGCCTCCCTGTTTCCTGAGACACAACAATATTGAAATTAAGCTAGCTAATAACCCTACAATGCCCTTTAAAAGTTCAAGTAAAAGGAAGAGTTTCCTGTCTCTCACTTTAAATCAAAAACTAGGGATGAATGATTACGTTTAGTGAGGAAGGTATGTCCAAAGTCAAAGACAGGCTGAAAGCTAGGTCTCTTGCACCAAACTGTTAGCCAAGTTATGAATGGAAAAAAAAATCTCTTGAGGGAAATTAAAAGTGCTACTCCAGTGAACACATGAATGATAAGAAAGCAAAACAGCCCTATTGCTGAAATGGAGAAAAGTTGAGTAGTCCAGATAGCAGGTCAAACAACCACAACATTCTCTTAAGCCAAAGCCTAGTCCAGAGCAAGACTATAACTCTCTTCAATTCTGTGAAGGCTGAGAGATATAAGGAAGCTGCAGGAGAAAAGTTGGAAACTAGCAGAGGTTGGTTCATGAGGTTTAAGGAAAGAAACCATTTCCACGACATGAAAGTGCAAGGTGAAGCAGCAAGTGCTGATGGAGAAGCTACAGCAAGTTATCCAGAAAATCTAGCTAAGATCATTGATGAAGGTGGCTACTCTAAACAACAGATTTTCAATGCATATGAGATAGCCTTCTATTGAAAGAAGATGCCATCTAGGACTTTCATAGCTGGAAAGAAGTCAATGCTTGGCTTCAAAAAACGGGCTGACTCTCTTGTTAGGAACTAATGCAGCTGGTAACTTTAAGTACAAGCCAATGTTCACAAATCCTAGAGTCCTTAAGAATTATGTTAACTCTACTCTGCCTGTGCTCTATGGATGGAAAAACAAAGCCTGTATGACAGCACATCTGTTTATAGCATGGTTTACTGAATATTTTAAGCCCACTGTTGAGACCTATTGCTCAGAAAAAAAGTTATTCTTTTCAAATGATTACTGCTCATTGACAATGCACCTGGTCACCCAGGAGCTCTGATGGAGATATATAGGAGATTTATGTTTTCATGCCTGCTAACACAACATCCATTCTGTAGCTGATAGACCAAGGAGTAAAGTCAACTTTCAAGGCTTATTATTTAAGAAATACATTTCATAGAGCTAGAGCTCCCATAGACAGTGATTCCTCTATTAGATCTGGGCAAAGTAAATAGAAATCCTTCTGGAAATGATTCACCATTTTAGATGTCATTAGGAACATTCACGATTCATGAAAGGAGGTTAGAATAGCAACATTAACAGGAGTCTGAATGAAGTTGATTCCAAACCCCATGAATGACTTTGAGGGTTCAAAACTTCTGTGAAGGAAGGACCTGTGGATGTGGTGGAACTAGCAAGAGAACTAGAATTACAGGTGGAGCCTGGAGCTGTAACTGAATTGCTGCAAAATCTCATGATAAAACTTAAATGGATGAGGAGTTGCTTCCAATGGATGAGCAAAGAAAGTGATTTCTTGAGATGGAATCTACTCCTGGTTAAGATACTAGGAATGTTGTTGAAATGACAAAAAAGGATATAGAATATTCCATAAAATAAGTTGATAAAGCAGTGACAGGGCTTGAGAGGATTGACTCCAATTTTGACAGAAGTTTCACTGTGGGTAAAATGCTATCTAACAGTACTGCATGCTAGAAATAAATTTTTTTGTGAAAGGAAGAGTCCACTGATGTGGAAAACTTCATTGTTTTCTTATTTTTAAAAATTGTGACCAGGCATAGTGGCTCGTGCCTGTAATCCCAACACTTTGGGAAGCTGGGGCAGGCAGATGGCTTGAGCTCAGGAGTTCAAGACCCACATTGGCAACATGGCAAAACCCCATCTCCATCAAAAATTTAAAAAAAAAAATCAGCCAGACATGATGGTATGTACCTGTGGTCCCAGCTACTCGGGAGGCTGAGATGGGAAGATCACCCGAGCCCAGGAGGTGGAGGTTGCAGTGAGCCAAGAGCACACCACCACACTCCAGCTTGGGTGACAGAGGGAGACCCTGACTCAATCAATCAATCAATCAATATTGCTCATGTAGTCTGGACAACATGGTGAGACACTGTTTTTAAAAAACTTTTTAAAAGTTATCCAAGAATGGTAGTACATGACTGTAGTCCTTGCTATTTGGGAGGCTGAGGCAGAAGGCTGAAGCAAGAGCATTACTTGAGCCCAGGAATTTGAAGTTACAGGTGCTAAGATTGCACCACTGCACTCTAGCCGGGATGACAAAGCAAGACCCATCTCACAAAAAAAAAAAGGAAGAAATTGCCACAGCCACCCAAATCTTCAGCAACCACCACCCTGATCCGTCAGCAGCCATCAACACGGAGGCAAGACCCCCCAGCAGCAAAAACATTATGACTCACTGAAGACTCAGATGATGGAAAGCATTTTTTAGCATTAAAGTATTTTTTAATCCAGGTACGTACATCTTTTTTTAGACAAAATATTATTGTACACTTAACAGACTTACATAGTGCAAATATAACTTTTATACATACTAGGGAACCAAAAAAATGTGTGTGACCTGCTTTATTATGATACTTGCTTTATTGCAGTGGCCCAGAACTGAACCTGCAATATTTCTGAGATATGCCTGTATTTTCTTACTGAGTAAACTGAAACTCGGATCTCTTAATCATTTTGCCCTGATCATTTTAACCAATGGGACTTATTGATCCAATGGATCCAGTCCAGTAGATCTACTCTCCTGCTGTTCCTCACTAGAGACAGCTGAGCATGTTGTGCAAGAACAACTCTTAATTTGTGCTTTACTATGTCTATTATTACTTGCTCCAAATAGCACAACCACAACTTTCCCCAGTGTGCATCTGCCTCCCATCTCACTCTGTGAGGACACCACAGGCAGAATTGAGAGCCCAGTCTGGAGCAGGACCCACAGAAAGAAGACCCCAAAAATCCTATTTACCTTCCAACTGGAACGGCTCATGGAAAAGAAACTGCTGTGCTTTGGGTCAGGCAAATGAAGTGCAGCAACAGCACCAACCACAGAGAGGGATGTTAATTTCCCTAATTGACGGGGAGCTTCTATCATTTCAGAATATGCTTATTTTTCTGCAATGAAACCAGGCCAATTTATTCCACTGCTTACAGTGTCAATGTGCATTTGTAAAGTGGAGGTTTTCTCTGGTCGCTGACTTCTGGTGGGTAGCCCATCTCCAGGAAGCTGGATGGATATCAAGGGTTGAGATGAGAGTTCTAAAGCTGGCAGTTTTACCAATGAGGGAGCAAAAAGAAACAGGCCTGCCTTCATGCAGACTGCATGCTAGAATAGGAAGCCTGATAAGTAGTCAGGCATTCATTGAGCATCTTCAGTTACCCAATATTGCAAAAAAGCCATGGACTGTGTCCTTTAGTCAGTCACCTCAACTTTCAAAGTCACTTCATTAACATGGCACAAGTATACATATGTAATAAACCTGCACGTTATGCACATGTACCCTAGAACTTAAAGTATAATAAAAATATATATATATATATAAAAGAAAAAAAGAAAAAAAAAGTTTATAAAAAAAATGGGGATAATAATATCTGTCCTGGCTCCATCAAAGACTTGTGGTATAGATGAAATAGTCAATATAAGAACATACTGTAAACTACAACCCTAGCACTCTCTATCACAGAACCCTCTCTATTTCCTTCAAAATATGTATAGAATTATTATGGCCCATAAGTATTTTACATATTCCTGCCTTGTTTAATGTCTATCTCCCCCAGTAAAATGCAAGTTCTTCAGAGGCAGGACGAGTACTAGTGCACAAAGCAAACTCATACTCGATGGGTACCGTCATTTTCCTCCTGCCTCTCCTCAAAACAAACTCATTCCTACCGGCACCCTCTGCCCAAGCTGACCTTCTGCTCCAGAAACACCTTTCCCTCATCCTTACAGCAACTTAACCCTATTCTTCCCAGAAGGGCACTTAAGAGTACTACCCCTTCTGTGAAATTATTTTCTCAATCTACCTTGAAATCCTCTTCTTGCCAGGCCATTCTTCACCACCACACACACCACCCACAGCCACAGTCACTGCTCCCTCAGCATAGGTGGGATCATTTGATAGGCTTTTTTCCTGTCTTCCTCAAGCCAATGTAAGACTCAGCTAGGCTCTGATTCTGTACTACCTAATAAGAGATTTCTTACACAAAGAACAAGAGAGTATATCCTAGAAGAGTCATAATCAAAAATCCTAAAACATCCAGGGTTGAAGGAGATGCTGGGCCCAGGAGTTAACGCTGCAAATTTGCCACAGGGTTGACATTTCTTTCCTCCTCAGTTATCTCACCAAACTGAGGTTTATTGACCCACCAAACCAGGGAGCCAAGGATCTTCTCAAAGGAAGGAAGTTATTCCTGCTATTGACCTGGGAGGGAGCTGACCTTCCCTGTTAATGGTCAGATGTCGGGATAGGAAAGACTCCTGGGAGTTCCAGTTCCTCCTGATAGGACCATGCTCTCTTCCCCCTTGGACTCCCTTGCTTCAGGTGGATCCACCCCAAATCAGAGACTGAGGCTTCCCTCCTGTAATGAGGTCCCAGCCTTATTATTCTTCATACCTAATCTCTTCTAACAAAGAAGAAAGCCAAAACGTGACCAAGTTCATGAGAGCTGATAGATTTATGCAAAGCACCTGGAACCTCATTTGCAGGTCATCAATAATCTGAACATCTCAAGCAGTCAGAACGTTTTTAAGCATGAAAGTTATGGGAAGCTCCCAGAGGTAAATATCTAATTGCCCCCAAACACAGCAGCCAGTTTGCCCACAAACTCACACACACACATTCCCTGTGGGCCTAGAATTCTGGGTAACTACCACCGGGCTGTGGTGGCTTCTACTGTATTAAGAGGAAAGAAGCTCACTTGGGACTCCAGCTCAGACTCCTGGTAGGTAAGATGACAAAAGGACCATGTTTACAAAGGTTTCTGTGTCAAGCAACAGGCATTGCCACATAATGTGTCTCATTGAGTCTTCATAACACACCTGTGACATGAATGTTATTATCCCAGGTTTGTTTGCAAACAAGTAAACTGAGGCTCAGAGAACTGGACAACACACAGCTAGTATGCCGAGATTAAGGTTACAGCCAGCGTTCCAACTCTCAAGTCCAACCCCCTTCCAATTATGCAAACCAGCTGCAGGGTAAATGCTCCCAACAGCAATAACTTAAGCATAGCCTTAGAATGGATTGGCCCTATATGGCAGACTCACCTGAAAGTGTTTTCCAAACTGGGGAATCCAGGAGTGGCCAACCCAGAGATTCACTCCTTGTCTATGAGGAACATCTGAGTCCCTGCCTATTGCCTGGAGCACAGCCGTACAGAGAACTGAGGCCCTGAGTTTTGGATTATATGAAGATTGCCAGGGGTAGGCCATTAAGGGGAGGGTTTGAAGTGAAAATATTAATATAAATTGCATGCTGTTTGCAAGCAGTTGCAGCTCGTCTGTCCAGTCCATTGCCACTGGACCATATGTAAGGTGGATATGTTGTCCAGTCTACCACCAGTGGATTATAGGAAGGCAGATATCATGTCTAGCCCACCACCACTGGACCAATTCTGTATATCGGGTAGTTCTCCTGTTCAGCCTGCCCCCCTTGGACTCTCCCCTGTATGTGAGCCCCTAATAAAACGCCATGCCTCCTTTGCTGGCTCTGGGTCTTTTCTTCAGCCTCTTGAACCTGGTGCCTCTCTATTGAGGTTAACAGGGGTTTGGCATAACACCAGCCTCCTAGTTGGGGGCAGTGGAGCAAAGCCTGCGTATGTCAAGGAGGAAAGAAGATGGTAGCTAGCTCTCATATGCTTTCCATCTGCTCTTACCCAACCTGCCGCCATCCAGGCCCAAGGTATAAACACACACACTCAACGGCACACCTTTTATCAAGGTAGGATGAGTTTGCCCCACTTTTCCTGTCTTACTCTTTGTTCATTAATTTATTCAGTATTTGCTGAAGGCTCACTATACCCCAGGTGTTGTCCTAGGCACTGGAAACCATGCACCACAGACCGAAGACCTCTGTCCTCATGCAGTTTATATTCATTAGCATGCTTTGAAACTGTTTTGTTCATTTACTGATTTGCTGATTGTCTGCCCAATGCATAAATTCCGTAATAGAAGGGACACTATCTTTTTCTCCACTGCAGCTCCAGTACCTAGAATAACACTGAGCCCCCAGAAGGTATTATGTAACATAACCTTCAAAAGGGGAGCTGTTATTTTAGGCTTTTCCCTTTAAAATCATCCTCCACCCGCTTTGGATCATTTACTCTGTTTTATGTAGCATAAACAGACTTGAAGGGCCGAAACACTTTGTATCATTTTTGATAACCCTGAACTTGATAGGAACGTCCAGAACTATCTGCCAGATTCTTTGGCTTCATCTTACATATGCCTCTAGCAGATGCCTCCTAAAACACAGACTGGAAAAAAAAAAAGTGTTTATAGTATTTGACAAGCGAAGGGAACACTATTGGCTGCCTTCTCGGCATCCATTTCCCTCCTCTTCCAGGCGGAAAGAACCTCAGCTTTGTTCTCGCTTGGTAAACCCAGGCAGCCAGGAGCCTCTTATCACCCCGCCCCCAGCTCTCAGATTGGTCTAAGGGCAATCCTATTCCACAGTGATTGGTTCAGGAATAAGCATGTGACCTGATCCTAGCCAGTGACACAAGAGGGGGACTCCTCATGCCTAAAAGAGACCCACAGGAAGAGATGTTCTCTGGTTTCCCCTGGGCATTGTTGTCAGTGGTTGCCTGGAGCTGTTGCAGCCCTTTCGTGACCAGGCCAGGAGAAAGCCAGCTCTAAGAATGGCGGAGCAGAAAGATGGAAAGAACCCGGCTCCTCAAAGACATTGCCAAGCCACAGATCTACAACCCTGAATCCTATATACCCTGGGGATTACCTGTTTTATTAAGAGAAAAATTCCAGTGGGGTAAGGGTCAGAGGGAGGCAATCGGCAAAGATACTATGCTGAGGACAAGCCACAGAGGATATCAGACTGAGGAACTCCCAGGGCCCCAGGCAGGTGTGATGAATACATGTCTCTAGACTTAGATGAGGTGGGGGGCCCTGCAGTGTTATTATGCTTTCTCCTTTCCAAGAATGAAAGCTGTATTACTCTGCTTTCCATTCTCTTCTGGCCACTTGGAAGCTCAACACCAAACCTATTGCTGCATCACAACTGTTTTAACCTGTGTTGTTGGCAATGCTTGCCTTCTCTTTGTCTCAGCCAAGATTTTTCTAGTTTTATTCTGTTCCACTCACCTTATTGTATATGGCCACTTCAGATTCTTCCTGAAAAGAGATGTGGTATAAATAAATGAACTGATAACACAGCCATGGGCCCAATGTCTAAAGAGGAATTAATAAAATGAACCTCCATATGGAGCCTGCTTGACCTAAGTTGATCAGCTTTCTTAATGCAAAACGCACAAATCCCCCTGATGTCAAACCACTAGACAGTTTGCGGTGTCAGTAGGATGTAGGGTACCTTAGAACTCTTCTCAGTGTTGATATAGTATGTCCTCAGTGCGAACTTAATCATAGGATTAACCATGATTGGGGAGAAGGAAGTGGTAGTGACGCTGAGAGCATGGAGGAGGAGAATGTTACCAGCAGGCTCTGAAATCAGGGTAGCTGTAGCAGGCAAAGACTTTATGTATGAAGTGGGACTTCAGAAGAGCCTTTTCTATTCTGAAGTAAGAGCTTCTTAAGGACAGTGAATAATACTTATTTTTGACTGCTCAACTCCTAGCACAGTGCCAGGCATACCCTAAATAATAAATTGTTCATCTCTTAATGCTATTTTTTATTTTTCTCCCAAGTTTCGAGCATTGGGAAGCATATCAGTTCATATTTCCATGGAAGGAAAGAACTCTGGGCTAGAAATCAGGAGACCTGAGTCCTGGGCCCCACTGCTAAGGAGCTGTGTGGTTTGCACACAGGCAGAAGAGCAGCGGTTGAAGGATGCAGGTTAACTCAGATGATCTGGATTTGAAAACTCGCTCCTTTTTCTACTCTATCTTTAGGAAGCCTGGTAACCTCTCTGTGGCTATTTCCTCATCTATAAAATGAGGGTGAACACCAAGTGGATGTTGTAAGGATTAAATGAGTTACTATATAGGAAGTGTTTAGAATACTCCCTAGCACATACTAAACATTCATGTTAGCTTTTGTAATCTTCAATAAGGCTCTATGTTTTTCTAGGCCTTAAATTTCACATCTTTAAAAGTCAGGCTTGACCTGGATAAGAGACTTCAGATACACAGCAATCACTCCTTTCCCATTCTGTATCTGTGACAGACATCACTAATTGATCACAGCACTGTCTTCCACTGAGTCCAGTCACAAGCTTAAAATTCTTTTCCAAGACAATACACTAGGCAGCCACTGTCAGTTTTTCAGACGTTATGCAAGAAATGAAACCTATTTGCTATCCTGGAAAGAGATACTATAAGGATTCTGTGGTCGCCAAAGAACGTATCTGAGAAAGGTGGGCAAGTCACAGAACAGGAAAGGAGTCTGCCTGGATGAGACCTTCAGTGCCACTCCAGGTCCCTTCCTTGACTGACTGGCCCCCTCTAGGCACACAGTGCTGAGACTTTGTTATTCCTCAGCTTCCCCTGGGACAAATGGCTGGACTGTTTTCTCCCTTTGCAGTGTAATTGCAGTGATAAAATGGTGTGTAGCTAATTGCTGGGTAGGCCACAAACAGAGCAGCCCCACATGTAATTTCAGACTGGCAGAGACTGTAAATTATTCAACATGATAACCAAAAGATCATAGCAACGTGTGGAAGTGGAGAGAACGTTTCAGGGAAACAAGAGGCTGGCTTTCAAGTGAGGGTAGTCCAAAAAACCTTGTATGAAAGTGAAGAGTGTACTTTGGACAGAAATACAATGGGGCAGCTGAAGCTCGGGCCTGGGAGAGTTCTGTGTGTTCTCATTTACCAGGAACGTTAGTTTCCTTGTGAGAATAATAAACCGCTACAGAAAGTTACAGTTATCCATGTTCCTTCCAGAGAGACAGGAATAGCCTGGATCACAAGAACCCACAAATAGTACAAAATAATAGGTACCATATTGATTCCTGCGACCCACATGACAGACCTTCCATCAAGCTAGAACCTCTTGATTCTCGTTTCTCTGTTAATGGCACCATTATTCTCTCAGTTCCTCAAAAGTCTTCTTTTGCTCCTCCCTCTGTCCAAGTTCTCAGCCTGTCATCAGTGCATCCTAGCGAAGGGCTTCCCATTCACCTTTTCTTTCCATTTCCATTGCCGCTGGCCTCAGTCTGGCATGCACCATCATGGCAGCCCCTGGACCCTGACTCCCTGGTTCTGGCTCTTCCTGCATGTTGCCGCCTTTTCCTAATTTCTCAGGGAGAGCTCTGATCGAAGCACTCTGTACTCAAAAACCTTCCACAAGCTCCCACTGCCTGCAAGTGAAGACTGAACTTCCCCCGGCAGCGTCGGGGTCCTGTGTAACACCGTTTGGGCCTCACTTTCTGCCACTTCCTTTCACTCTCCCTCTGCTCTCCCCAGATGGCCTATAAGCTGCTCCAGGGACACACTTTCCTCTCTTGGAAACTTTGCATGGCTGTTCCCCACCTCAACAGCCTTCCGCACAGTCTCTGTAGGCCAGGCCTAGGTGATTCTTTCGAGACATTGGCACATGCTGACAATCAGCCCCCTTGAGTTCCCAAATCCATGATGCAGTTGCTTAGGCAATAGGACACTGTACATCCCCCCTGAAGGCCTGCAAAGAGCCTGCTCCTAGGTCTGAGATAACTGCTCACTTGTGTTACCAACCATCCATGGCAAGGGCTCCAGCCATGCTCTTATGGCCTGGTGGCAGGAGGATTCTGTTAGTCTGCTGTTAGCATAGCTGGGGTACAGTGGAGAATTGGGAGGAAAAGGGTTCATAGTAAGCAGAAACCTCTTTAGGATCCTTTCTTGTCCTTCTTTATCTCCTACTATCTTCAGTGTTGTTCCCTGATTTCTCAAATTACTTTTAAGGCCCTGAAAGTCAAAGCCACAATATTCCAATGGGTTCCAAACGACCTGTTTTTTCTCCAGAAAACCAACCCAGCCAACTGGGTGTGGGCTAAACCGTAAGCCCCCTCCGCTCCCCCCTCCCCCTTAACTCCTGACCTATAAATCTAAGACAGAGAGAGTTATCCTAATGCATCCGCAGTTGGAAATCAAACCCTCCCCACCATCACTTTATGCACCTTCAGGATGGGGCTGCCTTGGCCGCTCCCCACCCCTTCTGCCCATCTGCTGGGATGGCTTGGTGCCCGCTCCAAGTTGGTTGGATCCTATGGAGGTGCCAGGCAACAATGTGTTTTGATGGGCGGCCTGCAGAAGGTGGCAATTGCCATCTCTTGTGAGTGAAGGCCATAAGCACTGCCAGCCCTGGCATGCCAGGTCTCTGTACACTTGTTCACACCTGTTGACTCTCCAGTGCCAAGAAAAGCATACTCGAGCTGGGGACGAGGATAGGGGGAGATGACACTCTCCAAGCACCAGCCTCTTTGGGTTTCCTTGTGGGGACAGATAGAACTTAGGGAGATTTGGTCAGTGAGTTTCAGAACCATACCTAGGTCCAGCACTGGAATTGCTCAGTGGCTCTTTGTCCTCTAACGTTAGTCTGTGCCCACTCAGGTAAAGGTGCCCAGCTGGGAAACCGCAGCACAGGTACAATTCAATACATACACAGCCTTATCTCCAAGCCAGAGAAAAGAGGAAAAGAGAAGGCCATGCTGAGTTTAGGAAACTTCTTTCCACTGGTAGCTCAAAATGTTTTAAACGCTGATATGTCTAAGTCATCAGGAGGCTTCCGCTTTCTCGCTCGTCCAGCTGTCCTGGAGAATTGCTGTTTTCTAGCAAGGACGGAGATTAGCTCACACTCAGGCAGAACTGGTTATGTCGCTGAGCTCCATTTATTGACCCAGTGACCTTGAGCAAGTTACTGACATTACCCAAGCTGTAGGCTCATCTCTAAAAATGGGGGTAACCACACCTGTCTCCTTGGATTGTTACAAGAATGAAATTGGACAACACAAGCGAAATGCCTAGGGTGGTGCCTGACACAGAGTAGGTGCTTGTCACAAGAAAGCTTCCTCTCCTGTCCTGTCTTCCTTCTGCATTCCAAATAAGAAAAGTGTTTCAGGAGCCAAAATATATTACAGGTATCAGTCCAGGAATAGGTCATGGGACTAAATAGCAGAAGAAATTTCAAGAACAGTTGCGGCGGGGGGTTGGCAGCAGGTGACAGGAAAAGAAAGAGATGGAAACAGGAGAGGAGGGAACCAGGGTTCCCTTTCTAAAAGGCACCCCTCAATCTCTGCATTACCATGTCAATGCCTCATTCCAATAATGGCTTGGCTGTGAATTCCATCCCCACCTCAGCTCAGCAATGTCTTCCTATTCCTTCATTCTAAGTCCTCCATAACAGCTGCCTCAAAAAAATAACAATTAGCAAGCAACATATATAGTGAATTCTCATGATCTAAGTGTCCAATCTGTATACACAAGACATTCCTCCCCAAAGCCCTTGACATTCTCTTGTTCATTATTCTGCTGTGTCTGCAAAGCATCAGTGGCAGGACTGAGCAGAGTGAGGGTGACACAAGGCATGCCTTGCCCTGCCTTTCAGGCTTTCTGGTCAAGAGGCAGAAAGGAGCTCAAATTAAACAGATGGAGGCTCCAAGCAAGTCACAAGCAAGCAAATCTGGGGAAACATGACGTTAATGGATCTCTGCCCTCCATGTTTGGCCAGCACTCGTGTGCCAGTTTCAAGAATCAGGTCCTCCTCCTGCTATAAGGCCCTTGTGAAAGTAGGACCATATGCATTCCAGGAAGAGGCCATGCTTATGGATGCATTTATTAACGCTGAGAGCCTCGTCTGCATCAGAAACATGAGAAGCCATGAGAACTCTATTTGGTTAGCTGTTCTGACTCTACTAGAGCTACATTAGTGGAGGCCCATTGAATTTGAAGGTTAAGTGACGTAGTTGGTGACAGACCTGGAAGCTGGAATGTCATATATAGGAACAGGACCTTATGTCTACAACTGAAAGCCTGAGAGAAAATTCAGGTATGCCAGAGGTGCCCAAGGCATTTCCCTGAGTAACTGCCCTAAGTATTGGATGACGTAGGTGAAGAAGAAAAGCAGCAGCAGCAAAATACTGGAAGGAAATGCACAAGCAAAATCCTGCCTGCTTCATAAGGTAGGGGACATGGAAAAAGAGGAGATGTGGGACAGGCCAAGGGATGAAAATGAAAGAGCTAGTCTTAGAAGTGGAGGAAAATTCTTTTAGCGGCTGTTCCTGGATGCTCAGGACTTGCAATAGAATGTGGGCCCTCAAAGCTCTAAGGTGTACAAAAGGTGTTAAAATAGAAAAGATGGGACGAATCTCCCAGTCTCAAGCAAAATCTAGCTTTCAGTTCCACAGGAGACCCAGAGGAGAACTGGCCTACCAGAAACTAATCAATTCAATTCACAAAACATTTAGTATATTCCTACTGTGGGTCTCATGCCAGGGATCAATGGTGAGCTAAAACACACACAGTCCTGACTCTCATGAAGCTTAAAGTAAGCCCTGGAGTCAAGATGCCTGCATCCAGAGCCTGGCAACCCCACTGAGTAGCTGGGTGAACCAGAATAAGTTTAGCAAGCTCAGTTTCCCTATCTGTGAAATGGGAATAAAAGTTCCCAATTTTCATGCTTGAATAAACATCTTTGTATGTGTTTCTGTGTGTATGTGTATGACTTTGAAGACTTGTACAAGGATCACTTCTTCGAGCTGAAATTGCCAGGTTAAAAAACACATATTAAAAACATTTTTTAAAGTACTATTGGTCTGGCTGCTCCATCTCAGTCCCATCCTGCATCATGCTCCCCTTGCTCTCAGCAATTCCTGTACTCTGGCTGTTCATAGACCATGAATTCATCCAATTCCCTACCACCATGGAGGCTCCACACTCCACAAACTTCTCATTTGAAACATTCTTCTTCTTTCTTTGCCTTGTTAGCTCTCCCATGATCCCCCAACTAAGTCAAACCCCTTTCCCCGTTATATTTTCTTAAAGTACTGTGCGCTTCCCATTTATGGCACTTATTACAGTTGTAACTTTATACTCTTTGTGTTATTAATTGATTCATGTCTGTCTCTTCCAGTGGATCATAAGCTTAAGAAAGGCAAAAATTGTGCCTGATTTTACTCATGGATGAGGTTCCAATGTTTAGTTCCTAATATCTAGCCCATAGGCAAAACTTTTCTGTATATCACTTGAATGAGTGAATAAATGAATGAATGCTTTAATTAAATTCCTACTTGATTCCTACCCTGATTCAGAAGTCACCAGGGTATTTTCCAGGGGACTTCTGAAGTGCTCATGGATAACAGCACCCAAACATTTCTCCTTCAACACTTCAGTAAACCAGACCCACTGTGGTTTATTTGTTGCTCTGGCCTCTCAATCATGAGGCTGCTTGCAGGATGCAGGGTGAAACCCTGTCCAAGGGTAGGGGAGCAGGCCTAGATAAACCACAGAAGTCAGGGCTGGCAGGATCTGAGATGACATTAAATCAACATCTTCATACTACCAATGCTGCTACTAAGGCATGAAAAGAGGAGAAAGCCACAGAGAGTGGAAGGAGCAGAATGAGGACCCATATTTCACAATTTGGGGCCAGTGCTCTTTCTACTCCTTTTTCCCAATGTCAAGAGCACATTGTACCAAAAAATCAAATCGTACCCCCATGAATACAGTTGACCTTTGAACAACACAGCTGATATGGTTTGGCTGTGTCCCCACTCAAATTTCATCTTGAATTGTAGTTCCCATAATCCCCATGTGTCGTGGGAGGGAGCCATGGGAGGTAATGAAATCATGGGGGCGGTTACCTCCATGCTGTTCTCATGATAGTGACTGAATACTCACGAGATCTGATGGTTTTATAAGGGGCTTTTCTCCCCTTTGCTCGGCACTTCTTGCTGCTGCCATATGAAAACGGATGTGTTTGCTTCTTCTTCCACCATGATTGTGAATTTCCTGAAGCCTCTGCAGTCATGCTGAACTGTGAGTCAATTAAACCTCTTTCCTTTATAAATTACCCAGTCTCAGGCACGTCTTTATTAGCAGTGTGAGAACAGACTAGTACAACAGCTTTGAACTGTGTGGGTCCGCTTATACTTGGATTTTCTTTTGCCTCTGCCCTGAGACAGCAAGACCTACCCTCTTCTTCCTCCTCCTCCTCCACCTACTCAGTGGAATGACAACAGGATGAAGGCCTTTATGATGAATCATTTTCACTTAATAAATAATAAATATATTTTTCCTTATGATTTTCTTAACATTTTCTTTTCTTTAGCTTACTTTATTATAAAAGCACAGTATATAATATAACATACAAAATATATGTTAATCATCTATTTCTATCATTGGTAAGGCTCCTAGTCAATAGTAGGCTATTACTAATTAAGTTTTGGGGAAGTCAAAAGTTATATGCAGATTTTCGACTGTGTAGGGGGTCAGTTCCACTAACCCTTGTGTTATTCAAGGGTCAATTGTATGTACAATTACAATGTGTCAGTTAAAATTTTAAAAAAAGAAAAGCTAAAAAAATGAAAGCATCAAAAGGGTCTGAAGATTTGCAGAATGGGAATGTTCTAGGAATTGTGTTCAGTTTCTTTGAAGCACTCTCCATATTCTCCAATAGCATATAAGCTTCCTTAGTATGATGCTACCCACCCAATGGTTGTAGGAATGAAGTCTGGGTTCTGGTCTCATTGTGATCACAAATCCCATGAGATCGTGGAAAGACAGTAGGTCTGGGAAGCACACCTGTCACTGTAACTGTTACTGACTCTGGGGTTCTAGCCAAGCCTCAGTTTCCTTGTTCTATAAAGCAGGTTAAACCTCTCTGCTCTATATACTTGCAGATAATTGCAAAGATCAAACAAGACCAGAATTTAAAATGATTTATAAACCATAAAACACTACAAACTGTAAGGTTTCCACAGGAGCAGTGCCTAACCCATCTCTTAACCCTCCTCTGCATTGTGCACAGGTAGTCATCAGGCAAAGCAAGTTAAAGAGATGCTATTCCAGACGTCTACGAGCTTTACAAATGCAGACTTTCCAAATATTCATTTGACTTTGAGATGCTCAAATTTTGGAACCAAGTCTTATTCATATTTACAGCACCTTCCACTTTTTCTCCAATGACTTGCCCAAGGCATCTCTTTCTGACAAATGGGGTGAGGCTGTGAACAGATGTCAATTAAGCCATCCAATGAATTGGCTCAGTACCAGAAAACCTCAGGATGTCATACAATTGTGGAAGGGTTGCTAGTCTAAATTAAAGAAATATTTTTAAATCTGGAGTATTGTTTTAAAGAAACGCAATTTTTATTATTCTTAAGAACAAACAGTAACACAAATTAGGCTAATAACAGTATTTCCAAATAAAACTTTTGCCTCAATTTCATAAATTGCCTTTACATCCATCCTGTCCCCCTATCTGTCCTATGAGGTAGATTACAATCCCCACTTTATAGATAAGGAAATGGAGGCTTAGGGAGCAGAGGACTTAGGTTCACACAGTTTTAATGGTAGAATCAGGACTGAAACCCTCATTTTGGATCGCTGTGTCATAATGATTTCTAAGCTATCATTCTTTCCAACAGATTTTATTCTTTGAGCACACATACCTTCATGTTTCACACCCAATCTCCCTCCGCTATGCTTGCTAGGCAAAATTCCAGCCCTAGTTAAATTCAATTCTCCTCCCCTCCTATGCTTCACCCAGACAGCTGAACCTAGCTGGGGTGAAACATCAACCATGCTGACTGCCTTACTCTAAGTTCTTAATTAACCAAGCTCAAGTGGCCCCTCAGTATGCCCAGCAATCCTGTCTACTACACTTCCTTCATCCAGCATGCTCTCTCGCTCCCAACCAACAATATCACATGTGCTCAAATCTGTCCACTTTCCAACAACCCTCTGGACTCTCTGGTGATAAACTTGGTTCACTAACAAAATACTGCAAATGGAAGAGAATATGTAAACATTCAGGCTATCACACCTTTCCATCTACCTGCATTTCCCCCAAGTAATCTGTGCCTTCCTCTCTTCCTTACTTTAGGTCATCACTCCTGGAATTATCCTTTTGTTCTCCTGCAGTTTTCTCACTCTGCTGGACTATTTTTGCCAGCAATCAAGCATGCCATATTATCTCCCATTTTTTAAAAATCAACAAAGACCCTCCCTGGACCCCACATCTCCCTTCAGAATAGCCCCACCCTTTCTTCCCTATCAGCAGCACAATTCTTTAAATAAGTCATTTATACTCACTATTTCTACTTTCTGTCCTCTTGCTGTCTCTTGGACCCAATCTACTCAGGCTTGCCCCCATCACTCTACTGAAGAAAACCCTTTCAAAGAAACCAGTGCCCCCTCGCATTGTCCAAGGGCAGCGTCAGTCCTCAGTCCTTACCGTCCTCAGGCATCAGCCCTGCATTTGCCAAGGCTGACAATCATAATCACTCCTTTTGCCTTGAAACCCTTGCTTTACTTGTAACCTGAGACAATGTTTTCTCCGTATTCTCCTCCTACCATGTGGCTACTTCATTTTTGTTTTCTTGGTGGATTTCTCTTCACCTTCTGACTTCCAAGTATGGCAGAGTCTGAAGGCTACCTTGGGACCTTTTCTCTTTATCCATCCCAGTCTCTGATAAGATTATCTAAGCTTCCTGGATTTAAATACAAATGTATTATAACCCCAGCTGGTACCTCTCTTTAAACTCCAGACTTTCACATACAGCCGCCTACTTGATATCACTAATTGAACATCTAATTGCACAAAACATCAAAACTCCTGATTTCCTCCCTAACCTTGCTTTACTTTAGTCAGTAAATGGCAACTCCATCCTTCTGATTGCTACGCCTTGCACTTTGGGGTCACCCTTAATTCCTCTCTTTCTCTTACACCCCCACAGCTGATATTTCAATAAATACTATCTCTCTACCTTCAAAACATACCCACAATCCAAGTGCTTCTCTCCACCTACAGTGTTCCCATCCTGATTCAAGCCACCAGCTTTTTCCTGGTTTAGTACAATACACTTCTAAGTAGCTTCTCTATTTCCACTTTGCCCTCATAGCAGCCAGAGGAATCTCTTTATAGCTCAGGTTAAAATCATCATTATCATCATAACATTTACTGGGTGTCAGGCACTTTACCTATGTTAAGCCATTTACTCTTCCTAACAACTCTATAGGATAAGATTTGTTATCCACATTTTGCAAATGAGAAAAGGCAAAAAGTGGTTTAAGTAACTTACCCAAGACCGCACTGCTAGTAATGTAGGAGAAAATTTAGTGAGAATTGTGAGAGGCTCAAAGTGGGGAGTTGTTAGCTCTACCTTTCCAAGGTGATTAGCTCTTGCCATGTGTAGATCAAACAACTTTATAGGAATAGCTATGCTTCATAGGAGCAGCCATCAGGTGCAAGTGGTAGGCACTGCATGAAGTGCTCTGCACATATGATCTCTTTTCTCATCTTGGGATAGTCCTGTGAGTAGGTGGTATTAACTCCATTCTACAGATGAGAAGACTGAGTCTCAGCATTCTGAGCCTTTATAGTAAGTGGCAGAGACAGGATATGTGCTTTGGTTTTTGAGACTCTGAAGCCCATACTTTCCCCACTGGAGAGATAGGTCCTCAATGACAGAAGAAGGGTATCCAAGGGCTTTAGATGAAGCTTGGAAGGAAAGTGTTGTTTCTCAGTTCAGAGTTCTTCTCTCAGAAGTGAAATTAGTCGATCTGCTGAGCCAGAGGCTCAGGCCCCTGGGCTGGGGCTGGGGCTGGGGCTGGCTGCTCCTTCTGGGGGGAGTAGGAGACCTGGCTGATGAGATCCATGTGACCTTGTCAGACAGCATCACAGAGCTGCCTGGCCTGGGGTAGGACAGGGCCTCTGCTTTCTGGGTGATGGTGAGGAACAGGGAAGGAAATGCACAATGCTATTTTATTCCCAGGTCTGGCAGCATGCCTGGGTTCTGCTGGCACTCAAGTGGCTTGTGAGTTCCAGATCACGGTGGAGCTACGCTGGGCGTCTCCGGCAGCCATGAACCTGCTGTGGGCAGAAAAGCTGGTTCTCCCAAGTCTTTTCTCAACCTCATTCTGACATAATAGGACCATACTGCCCCTTTTTCCTGCCTCCCCAAGCTTCCTCTTTCTGTCCTACGCTCTTTGGGAGTCACCAAAAATCTTTAGGGAGATCAGCCTCCTGCCGTGACTTTGTACTTGTCTGAGGGGTGTTAGACAAGCAGCCTCCTCTGCCTGCAATATGTGTGTGCCTTGCTCAGTCTTACCCCTGTTCCCTGGTGAATGCCTGAGAAGCAGCTCTTGGTTCTCCGCTCCAACCAAGGCTCTTTCCTCAGTGAAGCCCTTTCCAATCCCCTGATTAGATTGGGGTGCAGGTTTTCACTCTCAAGTACTGTAAGTGACTTCTGCTAATGGTGCTTCTTAATTACCACTTACAGCAGTTTGAATTACACTTTCTGTGCCTATATTTGATTAATTTCTGTAACCCCCATTAAACTTTGAAACTAGTAATAAAAAATAATGGTCATAAGGATAACAATGACAACAACAACAAAATTAGCAGCAAACATTCACTGAGCCTGTGTTCACAGTGCTAAGATTTTCTGTGCACTACCTGATTAAATTTTTAGAACAACCCTGTGGATTGTGTATTATAGGCATACTCCATTTTATTTTACTGCATTTTGCAGACATTGTGTTTTTTAGAAAGTGAAGGTCTGTGTCAACCCTGTGTCAAGAAACTCTCTTGGTGCCATTTTCTCAGCAGCCTGTGCTCATTCCATGTCTCTGTGTCATGTTTTGGTAATTCTAATATTTTTAATTTTTTCATTATTATTGCTGTTATGGTGATCTGTGGTCAGTCATCTTTGATGTTACTAATGTAATTGCTTTACAGCACCACAAACCGTGCCCATATAAGACGATGAACTTAATCCATAAAAGTTGTGTGTGTTCTGACCACTCCACTGACCAGCTGCTCCCCCATCTCTCTCCCTTTCCTTGGGATTCTCCCTTTCCTAAACACAACAATATTGAAATTAGGCCAATTAATATCCCTACAATGGCCTGTAATTGTTCAAGTGAAAGGAAGAATTGTGTATCTCTCACTTTAAAGCAAAACCTAGAAATGATTAAGCTTAGTGAGGAAGGCATGTCAAAAGCTGAGCTAGACTGAAAGCTAGGTTTCTTTCACCAAACTGTTAGCCCAGTTGTGAATGAAAAGAATAATTCTTTAAGGAAATTAAAAGTGCTATTCCAGTAAACACACCAATGATAAGAAAGCAAAATAGCCAACTTGCTTATACGGAGAAAGTTTTAATGGTCTGGGTAGAGCAAAGAAGCCAAAACATTCTCTTAAGTCAAAGCTTGATCCAGGAAAAGAGCCTACTGTCTTCAATTCTATGAAGGCTGAGAGAGGTGAGGGAGCTCCAGAAGAAAAGCTGGAAGCTAGCAGCCATCTCCATAACATAAAAGTGCAAGGTAAAGCAGCAAGTGCTGTTGTTAGACGATGTGGCAAGTTATCCGGGAGATCTAGCTAAGATCATTGATGAAGGTGGCTACACTCAACCAAAGATTTTCAATGTACATGAGACAGCCTTCTATTGGAAGAAGATGCTATCTAGAACTTTCACAGCTAGAGAGAAGTTAATACATGGTTTCAAAATTTCAAAACACAGGCTGACTCTCTTGTTAGGGGTTAATGCAGCTGGTGACTTTAAGTGGAAGCCAATGCTCAGTGACTATTCTAAAAATCCTAGGGCCTTTAAGAAAGAATTATGCTCAATCTACTCTGCCTGCCCACTATCAGTGGAACAACAAAGACAAGATGACAGCTCCTCTGTTTATAGCATGGCCTAACTGAATATTTTAAGTCCACTCTTGAGACCTACTGCTCAGGAAAAAAGAGAGTCTCTTCAAAGATTATTGCTCATTGGCAATACATCTGGTTACTCAAAAGCTCTGATGGAGATGTGCAAATAGATGAATGTTGTTTTCACGTCTGCTAACATAACATCAGTTCTGCAGCCTATGTATCAAGAAGTCATTTGACTTTCAAGTCTTATTATTTGAGAAATACATTTTGTAAGGCTGCCATAGATAGTGATTCCTCTGATGAATCCAGAGAAAGTACATTGAAAACGTTCTGGAAAGGATTCATCATTCTAGATGCCATTAAGAACATTTGTGATTCACAGGAGGAGGTCAAAATATCAACGTTAACAAGTGTTTGGAAGAAGTTGATTCCAACATCATGGATAACTTTGAGGGACTCACAACATCAGTGGGGAAGTAACTGCAGATGTGGTGGAAACACCAAGAGAACTAGAATTAGAAGAGAACCTGAAGAAGTGATTGAATTGCTAAAATTTCATGATAAAGTTTGAATAAATGAGGAGTTGCTTATTATGGATGAGCAAAGAAAATGGTTTCTGGAAATGAAATCTACTCCTGGTGAAGACGGTGTGAACATTGTTGAAATAACAACAAGAATTTAAAATATTACATAAATTTAGTTGATAAAGCAGTGGAAGGATTTGAAAGGATTGACTCCAATTTTGAAAGACATTCTACTGTGGTTGAAATGCTATCAAACAGTGTTGCCTGCTAGAGAAATCTTTTGTGAAAGGAAGAATCAATGGATGGGGAAACCTTCCTTATTACCTTTTTTACAAAGTTGTCACAGCCACCTCAACCATCAGCAACCACCATCCTGATTAGTCAGCAGCCATTAGCATCAAGGCAAGACCCTCTATAAGCAGAAAGATTGGCTCACGGAAAGCTCAGATTATCATTAGCAATTTTAAGTATTTTTTAATTAAAGTTTGTACATTTTTAGACATAATGCTATTACATACTTAATAGACCACAGTTTAGTATAAACATTAACTTTTATATGCACTGGGAAACCAAAAAAATTCATGTGACTTGCTTTATTGTGGTAATTTCCTTTATTGTGGTGGTCTAGACCCAAACCCACACTATCTCCAAGGTATGCCTGTAATATTCAGTTGTTAAAGAATAATGAGGTAGATTTACATGCACTAATATGAAAAGATACATCATTAAGTTAAAAAAAAAAACAAATTGTAGTACAGAGCATATAGAATGAAGATAATTTGCTTTTAAAATGTGTATTCATATCATGTATTCCGCATACTATATACAATACACTAAGTATAGAAACAAATCTAAGACTATACACATCAAATGGCTAACAATGGTTTACTCTGGGGAGTACGAATGGAGAGGTAGGACTTCTATGTTTTTCTTACTATTTGTCCCTAATATTTGAATGTTTTTTATAATAAACAACTATTTATTTGGCAATTTAAAAGGAAATAAATGTTTGTTATATTTTGTTTTGTTTTAAGAAAGAGAGCACACACTCATCTTTTTGAAAATCCACCAGTAAACCTAAATGAATCCCTAGGTTTGTGCTTACTTTGTTCAAGTAGACAACCATCCTAAATCAGCCCTCACCAACTACCTGTCCTCTTTCTTGCCTTATCTTCTCATGGGTTTGGTAAGGATGGAAAGTGGGTATGGGTCAAGTCTGATAAAAAGAAGAAAGGAAGGAAAGGAGGGAGGGTAAGGGAAGAATGGAAGGAGGGAGAAAGGAAAGAAAAGGAAAGAAAGAAAAGAGCCCTTTTAAGTCCCTTTCTCACCCATGTGTCCCTTCAAGGGTCACTGAGTGATATGGTTTGGCAGTGTCCCCACCCAAATCTCATCTTGAATTGTAGCTTCCATAATTCCCACATGTTGTGGGAGGGACCTGGTGGGAGATAATTGAATCATGGGGGTGGTTTCCCCCATACTGTTCTCGTGGTAGTGAACAAGTCTCATGAGATCTGATGGTTTTATAAGGGTTTCCCCTTTTGCTTGCCTCTCATTCTCTCTTTTTGCCTGCCGCCATGTAAGAAGTCTCTTTGCTCTTCCTTTGTCTTCCACCATGATTGTGAGGCCTCCCCAGCCATGTGAAACTGTGAGTGCACTAAACCTCTTCTCTTTATAAACCCAGTCTCAGGCATGTCTTTATTAGCAGCATGAAAATGGACTAATACCCTGAGGCAGGGTCATTAAGAGCAAGAAGGAGACAGGTAATGGAATAGAACAAAGTTTGGACAGAGAATAGGAAGAAGCATTGGTTTGGATCTCTTACATACATAGCTCAAGATAAAGATGTTAATCCTTTATTCCATGTTTAAAAGGCAGAAGCTCTCAAAACTGTAACCTTTCACCACCTCAGTATTCTCATCTGCAGTGTGGGAAAAACTTCCTAGCTCAAAGACTTTTCTGGAGTTCATATGAGATCCCACATAAATAAAAGTATTATTTATGCTACAATTGATATTGTTATCGTCACTTCAGCTACTGAGCCAGAGCTGACAATCAATGCTCACTAGCATGAAGTGCAGTCATCCAGTATCCAGTGGTTACCATGTGGCTGCTCTTTAGATCTGCTGAAAAAATGGTGACTGTGGAAATAATTTTAGTCCCATTCACAGATTTTAAATAACTGACTGTATGCAGGGGAGAGGATTTGGCTGTGGGGAGGGGTGGTCTCTAGTAACACGCAGCTGCTATGGCTGTGAAAATTTAACCTCAAGCAGCCTAAACATTCATTTTACAATGTACACTGCTGATTACTTAATTATGTCTAAAATATAAGTCAGACACACTACAAACCCCAGGGAGTAAATTACACAGATCCATGAAGCAACATCTATGCACTCATTCTGGTCTCACATTTCTGAATTATCTTTTCCCCCCAGTGAATTTGAAAAACCTCTTTCTTTTCTGCAAAACGTATGGCTACTGCAAACAAATGACCATTTTCTCAGTTTTATAAGCTCGGTGTGGGAGAGCCCATCCTCAACCTAACATTACGGACTCTTACCAACAGGTTCTTATCTTTGTGTATATTTGAACTAGGAGATCTACATATGCTTGATCTCAGCATGAACCTCCGTATGACCTGATTTTGTTACCATGGTCACCAATTAGATGAGTCTTGTTGACTGCAGAACAACAGTCAAAGGATTTCTATTAAGTTCCAGGGTGGAATAACAGTCATATTTTGTGAACACACTTTATAGGTTATTTTTCCCACTTGCTTGCCCCAAGGTCTACCTCCCTCTATCTGCTGAGAATGCAGTTGTTATATAAAATTTAGAGAAAATGCTTCCTGGAGCCAGTAATTAAATTTTCTTACAAAATGAATGGGTCGTCTGGGATATCCCTTCCCTTCTTCTCCTTCTGGGATGTAGATGTGCAGGTCTTACTCAGAACTCACCTACAATCATCCTTTCCTAAATAAACTCATCCCCATTATATGGCCCCACATGGATACACATATGTGAAAAAGCACTATTTCCTTTATCAGTATCTACCATCTATATATGCATAACACTGAAGGGTATTTTTGAAAGGTTCAGCTGGGCGAGGTTTTTCATACACTCATTCCAGCTGATGAGTGTGGTCCAGTGATCCAATGATCTCAAAAAATCCATGTCCAGTTATTCATAAATGTTATTCATAAATTGAATCATGGGGGTGGTTTCCCCCATACTGTTCTCGTGGTAGTGAACAAGTCTCATGAGATCTGATGGTTTTATAAGGGTTTCCCCTTTTGCTTGCCTCTCATTCTCTCTTTTTGCCTGCCGCCATGTAAGAAGTCTCTTTGCTCTTCCTTTGTCTTCCACCATGATTGTGAGGCCTCCCCAGCCATGTGAAACTGTGAGTGCACTAAACCTCTTCTCTTTATAAACCCAGTCTCAGGCATGTCTTTATTAGCAGCATGAAAATGGACTAATACCCTGAGGCAGGGTCATTAAGAGCAAGAAGGAGAAAATAACTTTGTGACATTAACAGGTCACAGGTGGGTACTGAATGTTTTATGATGTTTAGTTTGCAGTAGTTGCCATAACAAATCACCACAACATCAGCGACTTTAAAGAACAAATTAATTCTCTTAAAGTCTGGAAGCCAAAAGTCTGAAAATCAAGGTGTCAGCAGGGCAGGGCTCCCTGCAGAGGCTCTAGGGGAGGATCCTTCCTTGCCTCTTCCAGCTTCTGGTGGCATCAAGTGTTCCTTGGCTTGTGGCAGCATCACCATAATCTCTGCCTCCATCTTCACATGGTCTACTGCTTCGTATCTGTGTCTTCCCTTCTGTCTCTCATGAAGATGCTTGTTATTGGATTTAGAACCCACTAGATAATCCAGAATGATCTCATCTTGAGAACTTCAACTTAATTACATCTGCAAAGACTTTTTCCAAATAAGGTCATAGTCACAGGTTCTGGGAAACAAGGACATATATTTTAGGGGCCATCATTCAATCTATTATGACGACAACATAGACTTCTCTGGAGGTTTTTTAAAAATTGGAATTTTTACATGTGCAATGTCAGGTACTTATGATCAGTTTGAACTTACTACAATGCCAAAGACTACTTAGAAGAATATATGTCTTCCTCAGCATTTATTTATTAATCAAAGGCTAAAAATTTGATTTTAAGTTTGTGAATTAGGTGTAAGAATGCTGAGAAGTCACAAAGAAATTAAAATGAGACACTTTAGGATTTGTCAAAATAATCTAAGACCAAAATAAACCAGGAAATGTCAAAGGCATTCTGAGAACAGTAAAGAATCAGAAGAATGACTGGAAATGAGAAAACTATTGAAACAGCACAGGGCTAATTAAATGGATGTGCTGGCTGACAACAACCAACAAACCATAAGCAACATGGAGACACAGCACTTGGCAATGTACGTGAGTACTCCACTGCAAGATTCCATCACAAAATCTATTCTACCCATGGCTATTAAGATGGCTAGAATGCTGCATATCACTGATAAAGCTACATATCAGTATTACTTTGTGTCATTGCACCACTTCTCCACTTTGTACGTTATTATCTTGTTCTTGTGATGGTTGCTTTTGATCATATATCTTTGTGTTTCAAGCTATTTCAGGTATAAATGTATTTATCCTCCTCTGTTAAAATGCTGTGCATGCCAGGCACTCAAATGACAAGTTTGGGTTTTGTGTCTGTTTGCTTGCTTTTGTATTTGTTTCTTCTCTCCTGCTAATGCCATCAGTCCCTGAGAATGGGATTAGATTGGGAGGCTAAAGTTTGTGTACTCTCCAAAAATTGTAGAGTCATTCCTTTTTGTGCCTATTTTCTGCCACCCTAAACCCTTAAGAGAAGGAACTGTGCTATCTCTTTCTTCAATAGTTCTACCACAAAGTCCCCTGACCACCTTGGGTACTATATTAATTTTCTCTTGCTGCTTATACAACAAATTAGCGCAAATGTGGTACTTAAAACAGCACATTTATTATCTGGTAGCCCTGGAGGTCAGAAGTCAGAAATGGATCTCACTTGGCTAACAGCAAGGGTCAGCAGGACTGAGTTCCTTTCTGGAGGTTCTATGGAACGAATCCTTTCCCTTGCTCTTCCCACTTCTAGAGGCACCACATTCCTTGGCTCATGGCCCTCCTCCTTCATCTTCAAAGTCAGCAACAGCATGGAGGTCTCATCACTTTGCAACACTCTGACCTCCTCTTCTGCCTCCCTCTTCCATATTTAAGAACCCTGTGATGACATTGGGCACACCAGGATAGTTCAGACCAATCTCACCCATAAAGTCTCTTTTGCCTTGTAAGATAACATATTTACAAGTTCCAGGGATTAGGACATGCTTATCTTTGAGAGGGTCATTCTTCCTACCACAGGTACAAAACAGATCAAAGAATCAAGGTGGGCTGACTTTTTCCAGTTGACTCAGAGGCCACCCCTCCAGGTTTGGGCACATCTCCTCTGTCACCAGTGTTTTGAACGAATTCCTATGTCCTGGCAGGGTAACTGGGTGGCAACTAGAGATAGATGGTAAATGGTCAGGTCTTTGGCAGTTGAGTCTCTGTAGTTTACAAGGACAACACTACTTCTTCTCAAATGATTGCCATAAAAATTTCACCCCAGATAGAAAATGAAGCACAGGTGTGCCTCATGACAAGGAAATGCCATATAAGGAAATCTGCCCTTAACCACTTGGATAATTTGCCAAAGCACAGAATCGCAGCACTGAAGTCCACCAACCCTAATCCTGCTGGAACTCCAGCAGTTTGTACCATGTAAACGTCGACTAATGGGCTAAAGCAGTTACTAATGGGCTAATAAGATGGCCATTAACAGCTTCTTAAGTAGCAGGCTGGGAGAGCTGTGTGACTCTTATTACAGCCACTCAGAAACGGCTGAGTCTTCTCAGTTTATAAAAGACCCCAAATTGAGGTAAGAATGTTTTTCCCTAAAGGTTGATTCACTTGGCTCCACGTATGAAGGCAGCAATTGTTCAAGTTACCGAAGGCTTTCTCTTTTAATAAAGATATTCGGCCGGGCGCGGTGGCTCAAGCCTGTAATCCCAGCACTTTGGGAAGCCGAGACGGACGGATCACGAGGTCAGGAGATCGAGACCATCCTGGCTAACACAATGAAACCCCGTTTCTACTAAAAAATATTAAAAAACTAGCCGGGCAAGGTGGCGGGCACCTGTAGTCCCAGCTACTCAGGAGGCTGAGGCAGGATAATGGCGTAAACCTGGGAGGCAGAGCTTGCAGTGAGCCGAGATCCGGCCACTGCACTCCAGCCTGGGTGACAGAGTAAGACTCTGTCTCAAATAATAATAATAATAATAAAGATATTCACTCTGAAGTTCCTTGCCAGGATCTGAGCATTTAAATGTTGATTTGCAAACCACAAATTATTTCCAAAGACACAAGGAATTTTTAAGTGCTGTGGTAAGACAGACCCTTCAAAAATTAATCAGGAATGAAGATAGAGCCTCATTACAATTGTGAATGAATGTCCCCAAGCATAAACATCTAAAAGTGCAAATGAAGTCAGAGTAACATTAAAAGGTGACTATTGCCATGCTATCACTATCTCATCAAGGCCTCACATGCTCATTCTGTCATTCAATAAAGACTTACTAAGCACATAGCGGGTGGTGTTCTGGCTGCAGGAACCTATCAGAGAACAAATGGGCAAAACTCTGTACCATTTATGGAGCTTACATTAGTGGACAGACCGAATATAAAAACAAGTAAATGGTATAATATATTAGAAGGTGACAAGTGCCTGGAAAATGATAGAGTCAGGGAAGAGGAATCAGGAATGCTGGGGGGAGGGACGATAGTGAAGGGACACCTCCTGGGAGAAGGTAACATTTAAACAAAGGCTTGAAGAAACAAGTATGAACCAGAAGGAAATCCAGGCATGGGCAGGACAGTCTCTAGTTTATTGGAGGAAAAGTAAGGAAGTCTGCGTAACTGGAGAAGGGAAAGTAGGTGAAGACAGAGGGGTGCCAGGGGCATGGATTATACTGGCCTTATTGTGACTTTGGCCATATCTCTGAAATGAATAAAGGGCTGCTGGAGGATTCAGAGCAGAGGGGTGAAGGAATCCCATCCCTACATCAGCATCTCCCCACTTGCTTTAGGGAACTCCAAAGCGATGCTTACAAGTTGGCTTGACAAGATACCTCTTCCCACCCCCACCATCAACACTATCCGCAAAAATGTCAGTGCCTGCTCAGTCTGCTGCTCCACAATGCTGCTGGATGGCCAGCCCCGGCTTGCCAGAGCAGGGCCATGGGGGCATCATCTCCCCTGCCCTCCGAGAACCGGTTCCCAAAGGCACACAGCTTCCACACACTTGCATAGTCTTTCAGGAGAATAGCGCCCCCAACTTTTGGTCTTTGTGTCAGGCTAGTGAGCCATTCCTATTTCTAAAAAAAAAAAAAAGACATTCCTCAACATTTTAAAATTCATAACAGATTTACTAATCCTATACAACAAGATTGTTGTTGAGTTGTATCATCTCAAAGCTCCATTTTCTATATTATTCCTTTGAAGTCCTGCTACATGACTTCAAAATCTGGTGTCTGTTCTCACTTCTCTTTTGGATTTCTCCTATTTTGGAAACCCCTCTGGTGAAAGGGAATTTGCTTCCTTCCCCCAGTACTAAGCACCCATCTTTGCACAGAGTAGGTACTCAATCAATATTGGCTCAATTAGTGTTTATTAATTTCCTATGACTTCAGCCCTGGCGTAGGCACCAAAGCAGTCAGAGAAGTAAAAAGGCATCCCCACTCCACACAAATAAGGGCTTATATAGTAAAAGGAAAGTCTGGAAAACAGCATCAAATGATGGTAGAATACAGTTAAGTAAAATAATTGGACATGACAAACTGTGGCTCCTGTGAATTCAGGGAGGATATGGGTAGAGTCAAACAGTGAAATGGTTTCCTAGAGAAAATAGGACTTGAACTGGAGACCATGAGTGCAGGGTCAAACCAGACTCACAGAGCCACTAAACCCCATTAAAGAGACAGACACAGAATAATTGTCAGCCACAATTTATATTGCTCAGTAACTGCAAAACCAAGGAGTTATTTTTACAACTAGCCCATTATAGCCTATGATTTGGCCAGTAAACCCTGCCTGGAGTTTCACAACATTAAGTTAGGGAGTATAGAATATACCTCCATGGAAACTCTATCAGTGTTTTATCAACAACAAAAACAAACTACACAGTACTTAATCTTCATCAGATGAGCTTAAATGACAAAGATGGAAGTGGATCTAACTTTTGGATTAAAGAAGTCAGGCATTTGGGGACACTGAAGGGCTTACTGGAAGTACTCAGGATCTGGTGACTGGTACCAGGAATTACCACAAGTACATAATGGAGGAAAACTTAAAGACAGGTACAGGTAATGCCTGGGGCTTAGGATACAACACAGCATGCAGTTGAAGCAGGCCCCTACCTTGACTGCTGTGCATTACATCAAAAGGCACAATGATGCTATTCCACCATCCCCTCAGCAATTAGCCCTCAAGTAAATGAATTAGCACCCTATTGTAAGTAGGAACCCAACAAGTTGTTAGAAAACAGGCAATCAAAGATACTGGAGACAGAGTTGTGAGAATCAGTCTGCCCAGATGGGAAAGAGACCAGATATCTTGCTGTTTGATAAATGTATAAACTTACTGACATTCACCTTCATTCAATGAAAAAAATTTCAGAGCATGTGCTTCAATAAAAGAGGTACATCTATCGACATAATAAAAGAGATAAAAATGGCTGCAAGAATCACAGGACACCAGTACCAAAACTGGTTATCTAACACACAAAAATGATTTTCATATGCTAGCATTAAAGTTTGTGTCTGCTGCAGGGGAGAACACTATAAAATGTATTAATCAAGATACTGCTTACCCTTTGATACCTAAGAATTGGCATTTCTTGGTTCAATTCTACACGTGTATATTCCAAGAGTCATTATTTGACTCTGTTGACTGAGCCCAAGTGGCTGCTAAGAAATTAAAGTTATATGAAGTGTAAAGACTTCGCATTTGTGCAACAGATACACTCTAGGCAAAGCTTGAAGAAATTAAATCCCATACAAAAACAGGTTGCTGGCTAGGAGTCAGGGAAGCCTTTTCATTATGGAATAATTATTTTGAAAATTGAACAATCATTCACTTATTTATCTAATATGTATGAATGAATTTCCACTTACTGTTTTATAAAAATAGAATTTATTTGCCTTTCTGGATTCTAATTCTTAGAAGAGAAAAAAAGGATCAACTATCTTTCTTTAAAGATAAAGCAATGACCAACCTCAAAAGACAGGTATAGACAGAACCCCCAAGGGGCTGGTTTTTCATTCTCCTTCCTTGCCTTAAGTCTTAGCCAGATTTGGTCTTTAGCTGCGTGATTTTAGGGTGATCATCTGTACTGGCTTGCCCAGGACAGTGCTGGTTTACATCTGATGTCCCAGCATAATTATTAAATACACCTTACTACCAAAATGTCCCAAATTGTGTGATAAATTACATGGTTACCTTACATATTATGGATTCGAAAGAACTAGGAATTTGTGTTTCAAAATCGATTAGAAAGCAGTATTTTGGACATCATGACATCACCTCCAAGGATGAGGCATAGCTTTTTTACAACCCACCTGGGAGGTTTTACTAAGTACTCAAGCCACTATCCATGAATTTGCTGAGTTAGAATTTCCAGTCTCAAGTCAAGATCCTGCCATTACCCTTTTCTCTCCAGGATCCACCTGCTAAACAGAATAGATATCATTTGCAGATTAGCAACTGAGACAAATCAACAATAATTTATTGAGCCCCCAAAAGACACACCTCAGATAACATGAAAACCCTGGTGGTGTCAATCATTTGATCAGATAATGATTCCTCACTTACAAAACTATTGTACTTAAAATGTTGTCTTCCTGGGTTATATGTGGAAATTGAGGCTTAAGAAAAAAAGGAAAAACTTACTGGGAGCATAGCCTAGAAGCAAATTCAAGCTCTGCCCAGCAACCATCACCCACAAACTCCTGTCCCAACACACACATACACACACACATACACCCCTTACCGGTGATGGCAGAGAACCTTCAAAAGCAACACAGCGTCATTTTACAAATGTGCTATTTTCTGGCTCTCCACTTTTTTCTGTGCTGAATTGGTAATGGAGCTAATAAAGGTTCAAGATTGCTCTTTCTGGGGGCCAAATTTTTCTTTTCTCCATGTCATGCTTTTTATTCAGAAAATCATTTTCTTTGCATTGTTTTCACAAAAGCCTTCCAACACCCCCAAATAATGCAGAGAAATTGGCTTTTATTTTGAACAGGCTTTTTCAATGCACACTGTATCTCTCTCAGCATATCTATTATATTAATCCAAGCCTTAATGATACAATGGGTAAAAACAGTGTACGGATGTGTATAAATGAAAAATTTAATAGATTTCCCTCTTAATGTAATAGAATTGGCATGAGGCATTGGGAACAGGAGTGAAAGTAGTCACTCAAGCATTGTGTTTACATGATATTTAAATACAAGTGGCTGGGGTATAAGTACTGCTAAGTACACCTGAAAGGGATGGTGCCTCCTAATCATTGTTTCAGCAATTGACAGTTGTTTACACAACAGCAGCACATTCGCTGCTGATTTGAATAATAAACATGCTTAAATACCAGCTGGATAATAGAAGGATAATTGAAACATAGTTTAAAGCTCTGATTTACAGGCATTGTAGCAATACTTTTATTTGCTGTACAATGCTGCACTTCTGTGCAGTTTCTGAAAAAAAAAATTTAAGGCATTGTTTCAAACATTGGGGTCTATTAAACTTGATTAATACACTCAGCATATGTATCCATAGCTCAAGCCATGCCTGGGCATACTTGAGACAGCTATTGTGCAATGTGTTTGATCCAAACACTCGATGCTATAATAGAACCATTCAGGAGGCCCGCAATGCGGTGCGTCCACCAGGGCTCTGAGCAGTGGCTGGGACCACAGACACCTGATAAGTTTCATGCTTCACAGTTAAAAAAATGAGAGGGTTGACCTGAATCATCTCAGACTCTATATTATGCTTCTAAACTATCTCCAATTTGCCC
This sequence comes from Rhinopithecus roxellana, assembly GCF_007565055.1. Taxonomy (NCBI): domain Eukaryota; kingdom Metazoa; phylum Chordata; class Mammalia; order Primates; family Cercopithecidae; genus Rhinopithecus; species Rhinopithecus roxellana. Next base: position 69,392,154 of record NC_044556.1, read on the forward strand.
CACTTTCTTTGCATGTATCCTTTTCCTTCTTTCCATGCCCCTTGCTACCACCTTAGTTTAGGCCAGTTTTACCTCTAACCAGGTCAACTGCAAGAGGCCTAACCTGGGCATCTGCTCCCAGGGTCTCTGTTTCAGCCCCCCACCCTGTGTTGCCAACACAATGGTCCCTTTTCAGGTAGGAGTACCAGAGCCAGGCAGGTTGCAGGCTCAGGTTGGCCCTGTGGGTTGGCAGTACCTGACAAGTGTTAGCTGCCACTCCAGTCCTCAAATGTGGGGATCCTAAAACATGACTGAACCTGTTCACTTGGAATAGGTTGTACTTGTGGAAGTTACTCGTGTAACCAAATTAGCAGGAGCCTAATTTGCCAACCAGAATGCTGATACATTCATTGATTTATCAATTTACTAGGGGAGATATATCTTACAGGATCATTCACATTGGTCATTCAGAACACTCTCTCCTGGAATGATTGCCTCAGAAGAGCAAATTATGTGTCAGAAAGTTGCTTAATGAACATAAAGTAAGAGCAAAAGGAATGGGATGAATTGCCACTTTCCACTCCAGGGAAAATGCTGCCTAAAAGTAATAGCACTCAGGCACCAAGCCAGACATCTATTATTGCTAATTCTTTTAAAATCCCCTAGGAATTATTATTCCTTTTTAAATATAAGGGACTGATCTAAGGCCACATCGTTGTTGAGTTATAGCATCGAAACCACATTACTTGATAACTAATTACGAATCATTATATTGATGGCCAAGAATAATTACCAGACATAGATACATTGATATCCAGATCTCCCTCCATCTCTGTCTCTTTCTCTATCTCCTGGATTGACTGGGTTCAGTAAAAACAGAGAGGTGTTTATTTTCTCACTCCTTTTTTAGTGACTCACCTGCACAAGTCATAGGGGTCATCTTCCACCCCTCTGCTAGACCTGGTGGGTGACCCATAGATGTTGAACTGAGTGAAAAGTTAAATGAACTTTAAATGATTGTTAATGTCAAACCTGTCTTTCTGAGAATACAGTCTGATACTTAGTGACAGAGTTTGGACAATCATTGCATCTCCAGTCTATTAAGATATGGTGTTGCTTCTGCAAATAACTAATCTCATCTGGTATGAGTGTTGCCCTAAAATTTAGTTTCCATCACAACCACATCCTGAAATTTAAAAGACCATTATCAGCATTCCTCCACGCACAAAATCCATTTCCTTCATCTTGTTACTTACCAATTCAAAACCAGGTACAAATGTAGGAGACTCATTTTCAGAAGAAACGACAGCAATGCCGAGAGTCTTTACTGTAGTACAAGATGGTCCCCATCAAGCATGGTGCCATCTTGCCCTCAGAGCCCCTTCTGAGAGAATTTATCCCAGTCACAGTTACTGTTGAAGTAGCAACTCTCTACCCTACTCTGGCTCCAGCTGGGTAGATGTGTGGGCCCCTGATTCAAGGAAAACAAACAAATGCAGATTCCAGCCAATAAGCTACAGGATGGCCTGACACAAAACAGAAACTAAGTCTCTCACTCTCTCTCTCTCTCTTTGATTAAAGAAAAATCAGGCAGTTGATAGTGAAGCCACTCCAGGTGGTGTTGCTTCTGCAAATTCTGAGAGAATGTACCCCAGTCACAGTTACTGTTGAAGTAGCAACTCTCTACCCCAGTCTGGCTCCAGCTGGGTAGACATGTGGGCCCCTGATTCGACAACAACAAACATATGCAGAAAACATGCATAAAGAGAGAAGCCATGAAGTAGAATAAGGACCACCAAGGATCAGAACAAGTCACAGTTAGATAGAAGGTAGGAAATATGAGGTAGAGAAACCAAAACAACTGTAGAGTGAAGTGGTCAAGAGCATGAACCCAGGCAGCAGCCTGCTCAGGTCTGAACCCCAGTCTGTCCTTTTCCTAGCAGTGTTACCTTGGGCTGGTTCCTCCCACCTCTAACAGCATCTGGCCCATGATGAGTGCTGTGTGCGTGCTGGCATGTTAGGTATTGCTATTGAGCACTTGTGATGTGCCAGCTAGTGTGCTCAATCTGTTACATGTATTAACTCAATTAATCTTCACAACAAAAACATGAAGATCTGTTATTATTCCCATTTTACACATCAGAAAACGGAGGCACAGAGAGATTAAGCAGATTGCCCAAGGTCATATAGCTGGCACATGGTAGGGCTGGGATTCGAATCCAGACAATCTAGGGAAATAATACATTCAAGAGGTCCTTTGGCCAGAGATTCAGTTCTAACACACAAGAATCCTCAGAGCTACCCACCTTCCTCTGCCCACAGTAGTCTGAGTGGTTCTTTTTTTCCTGAAACTGAAAGAGCCTGTCTACAGCTGGAATCAGTCCTGAATTGGGGAGAGTGAGGTGCATTCATGGAACACAGAATAGCATCTCAGGGGATACTTGGGGTAAGTGGAAGTGGATATTGTACAGTGACAGGGTGAAGGGAAACAAAGCCCCACAGGCTAGGTAAGTGATAAACACTGGGCTTTCATTGATAGACTCCAGTGACCCAGATCTTGAGTCCTCTAGATGGAGATTGTGGGGAACTTAGTGGCTTTGGCCCCAACTCTGGTTCACAGGATTAGGAATGAAGTAAAGATCACAAAGCAGATGAATGCTATGCACCATATCAGACAAGTTACAATGGGAAAAGGGCACCTCCCCTCCTTTCCTAAATAAGAAATTTTATGTTAGATACTCAGTTTTGCAGATCTCTAAAGATTAGAAGATTCTAGAAGCTTCCAGAGAGAGGGGGGGGAAAAGTTGCCTACAAAGGAATGAGAATAAAACTGGCATCAAATTTTCCAAAAGCAACACTAAATGATAGAAAATAATAGAAAAGAAAATACTTTTCAAAGTTCTGAGGGAAATTGAATTTAATGCCCAGTTAAACTGTTGACTAAGTGTGCCATTTTCAGATGTGCAAAGACTCTAAAAGTTTATCTCCCACACCCTGTACTAGGCAATTACTTGAGGATGTGCTCCAGCAAGACAAAAGAGTAACACAAGGGAAAGTTGTGGGGTTTAGAAAACATTGGGTATGAAAGAAAAGTGAAGTAAAGCCCAGAATAGCAACTATGGCACATAGAGAACAATACATCTGGATAGGACAGTAGGAAACAGAACACCAGAAGGGAGGAATCACAATAAAAAAGGAATTCCATATATTTGATATCATGCTTGAGAAGTTAAAAAAAAAAATTGTAAGGATAAGATTAAGGCAGACAATGCAAAAAAGCAATTATAAACTCAAAGAAAAACAAAAATCTATTTAAGAAAGAAATATAATCAGTTAACTACTTGACAATGATAGAGTTGTTTCTGTTATGTTCAGTAAATCTTGGACCCACCTCCCTTTATATTTTTCTATGTTCAAAAAGATACCTTCTTAAAAGAAATTATCATAATTGTATATACCTGGCATTTTTAACATAATATTATGTGAAAACCATTCTATATATAAGTATAGTTCTAATGCATTCTATTTAGTAAGTTCATAAGAGTCCACATAAATCATGATGTATTAATGTATTACCCTTTTGACGAACATTCAGATTGTTTCCAGATTTTATCAAAAACAATGCTATATAAATATCCTTGTACATTTTTTTTATACTGATACATTTATTTCTACAGAATAAAGTCTAGTAGTGGGGTGATTAGAATAAAGCTTTGTCATTTTAATAGATACTTTGAGATTATTTTTCAGAAAGTCTTAGCAGTTCACACTTGTACTGGCACCATACAAGGATATGCAGTTTCTGCATATCCTAACCAATGCTGGATGTCATCAATTTTTATTTGTCTGTTTGTTCATTTTTTCAATCTCTTGCATGAAGATTCTTGTTTTAGTTTTGGCAAGCAGACTTTGCAATGGCCCAATCTCTAGATATAGAAATAGAATGAGGATGTTTTTGGTTTTATGTTAATAGGCAGGAACATCTTTCATAGAACAATGATGTGAGAATAAGCATAAGTGTGAGAGCAGGCAAGGGGTGAAGTGTACTACATATGTCAATCACAGTGACAGCAGTGACTGCTACAGGCACCTTATCCAGAGCCCCTGCTGAAGGGGAATGCCTTGTCACCATGCTTGGCACCACATGGTCACTCCTGCCTACAAAGATTCTGTTGATTAAACCAGTGTGGATACCTGACCTAAGGACAACAGAGCCACAAGTTATCAGCTATCTCTACCATGGCTTGCTGGGAAAAGACTGACTAGGCTAAATAGATTTTTCACTCCCAGGAATTCAAATTGAGGAAACATGAAAAGAATCATGTAGCTCACTGTGGCAAGTGAAACTATAAGGCCAAGAGGTAGAGTTAAGGACCATGCATGGCAAACCAAAATTACAAAGGTGCTGCAACATATAAAGCAGAAGAGATGGAACAGCCATTAAGAAAAAAAAAGTTTGTGAAGTAAAAAAAGACAAAGAGAATACAAAAGAAAAAAAAAGCCACTTTTTAGAAAGAGGAAAATAGAGCATATGCAAAAAGGAAAGCAGACACCATAACTACATAGCTGCTTGATTATGGGAATAGGCAAAATTAAGCCTACTCTGATCAGCCTCAATTTCATATGCTTTCCTTGCTCTCTGTTTCTGTTCCAGTTTCAATCCATGCTTATTATAATAATTTTATTGGCTTTATTACCAAAGTAATTCACATTTATTATAGAATATTTTAAAAATGAAAATGAGTAGAACAGAACAAAATAAAGACCAATCCATAATTCTGTCATCCAAAGATAACCACTAAATATTCATCTTTCTTCCATTAATTTTTAGTGAACTCTCATGGTTTATGTTATTTTGTAAAATGATTTTTCATATTTTGACACATGAAAATATTAATGTTAAAAATGTAAACATATTCCATGTAATCTAGGAAAATGTATTTTTAATGACTACATGGTTTTCCTGATTTATAGATGAACCATAATTGATTAAACCAGCTCTCCTATTTTGAATTTTTACAGTGGTTTGTCACTCAGTAAATTTGATACATAAAAAGTGATAATCTGTTTTAATTTATATTTGGTGGATTACTGGAGATCCTAAACATTTCATAAATTGTCCATTTTATATCTTATTAATGTCCTATTTATGTCAGTTTTTACTGGATTTGTTTTCAATGATTTCTAGAAGCTCTTCATTTATTAAGGATATTATCTTTGTCTTATATGACACAAATATTTTTCCCAATTTACTTGTCTTTCAATTTTGTTTATTGTGGATTGGACATCCAAAAGCCATTCTCAATCTGTCACCCCAGTCTCACTCTAAGATAGAGAATGGAAGGCACCATTTTCCCAGACTCTTTTGCAGCTAGGAGTGATCATGTAACACATTACAACCAAAAAGATATTAATGAAAGTTGCTGGGAAATAATCTGGGAATTTTTAAAAATAAGGGATAGACTCAACTAGCATGCCTCTTAGGTATTTTGCCTGTATGCCTTCTTTCTGCCTGGAAAATGAATATGAGCCTAGGGGTACAGCAACAATTATGCAACCATGAGGTAAATTTTAGGAAGACAGAGCTCTACACAGAACAGGAAATGGAAGGATGGAGGGAGTCCACATTTCCTGAGTAACGCTACAAGCTTGACTACAGACTTGCAGATTGCATGTTGCTTGAGATAAATAAATCAGTATCTATTTAAGATAGATTAAATCAGTTTTTCTGTTATTAACCATAAATATTGCTAATTAATAAATGTAGTTTTTGTAAAGTTAATTTTAAAATCCAACAATTTTTTTTTCTTTTTTTTTTTTTTTTATGTAGTCTCACTCTGTAGCCCAGGCTGGAGTGCAGTGGTGCAGTCTTGGCTCACTGCAGCCCCTGCCTCCTGGGTTCAAGCAGTTTTCATGTCTCAGCCTCCCAAGTAGCTGGGATTATGGGTGCTAACCGTCACACCTAATTTTTGTATTTTTAGTAGAGATGGGGTTTCACCATGTTTGCCAGGCTAACACTTTTTTCTTTATAAGACTACTAAGAGCCAAACAAGTACTAGAAAAGTAAATGGTTTATGCCTTTTAATCTGTGATACTTTCCTCACACCAGAGATTGTGTCAACATATATATATATATGCTTCTAATACTTGCATGTTTTACTTTTAAACCATTAATCCATCTGGGAATATGTTTATGAAATGAATTGGGAAAACATAATTTTTTCTCTAAATGACAATCAAATTTTTAAAACACAATTTATAGACAATCTTTTGTTTTTCTCAAAATAACTTAAGATGTCATTCATTCATGTATTCAAACTTTCAATTATTACTTCAATTATTCAACCATTGTAATACATTTATATCTTGTAGAGCAAACCTAGTCTCACTCAGTTTTCCCCCAGTCCTAAATTATTGCATATGTAATCATCGAATTAACTTTAGAATTATTTTATGTTTCAAATATAATCCCTTGGAAATTTTAATTGAAATCAAATTAAATCTATAGACTATTGATATCTTTAAATATTGATTATTTTCACCCATTCACTCAGGTGAAGCCTTTCAACAATACTTTATAGTTTTCTTTCAATAAGTTTATTGCTAGGTATTTTATAAATTTTGCTGCTCTTGTTGATAGGACTTTTTCTGTTTTCTTATATATTCTACATTGGATATGAAAGCAAATAGTTTGTTTGCTTTACATATAGGCACCCTCTAAAGCCCATAATTCATTCTAAAATATTTTTATTTTATTGTTCGTATGTTTAGATGTATAATCATATCTCCTGAAAATAGTCACACACCACATAAAGACATTTCAGTCAGCAAAGGATCACATATATAACAGCGGCCCTATAAGAGTATGATGGAGCTGAAAAATTCCTATCACCTTTAGCTGTCCTAACGTAATAGCACAACCCCAATACTCACGTGTTTGTGGTGATGATAGTATAAACAAAACTACTGCGCTGCCAGTCATATAAAAGTCTAGCATATACAATTATGTATGGTACATAATGCTTAACAATAATAAACAACTATGCTACTTGTTTCTTTACTGTCCTATTCTTTTTATCACTATTTTAAAGTTTACTCCTTCTACTTATATATATATATTTTAAGTTAACTGTAGAACATCCTCAGGCAGGTCCTTGGGAAGGTATTCCAAATGAAGGCATTGTGATCCTAGGAGATGACTGTGCCATGAGTGCTATTGCCCTTGAAGAACTCCAGTGGGGCAAAATGAAGACGGTAATATTGGTGATCCTGACTTTGTGTAGGCCAAGACTAATATGGGTGTTCATGTCTTAGTTTTTAACAAAAAAGTTTAAAAAGTTAAAAAAAATTAAATAGGAAAAAGCTTACAGAATAAGGATATTTTTAAAAATTGTATAGCATATAATGTGTTTGTGTTTTAAGCTAAGTAATTACAAAAGAAACAGGTAAAAAATTTAAAAGTTTTGAAAAGTTACAGTAAGTTAAGAGTAATTGATTAATGAAAGAAAAATATTTTTAATAAACTTAGTGTAGCCTAAAGTCTGTAGTAGGGTAATGTCCTAGGCCTTGACATTCACTTAACATTCACTCACTGACTCACCCAGAGAAACTTTTAGTCCTGCAAGCTCCATTTATGGAATGTGTTCTATACAGGTGTGCCATTTTTTAATCCCTTATATGGTATTTTTACTGTACTTTTTCTATGTTTAGATATGCAAATACTTTTCATTGTGTTACAACTGCCTACACTTTTCAAAACAGTAACATGCTGTACAGGTTTGTAGTACCAGTCCATGTCCTGTTAGGAACCGGGCCATACAGCAAGAGGTGAGCAGTGAGCGAGCCAGCATTACGTCCTGAGCTCCACCTCCTGTGAGATCAGCAGTGGCATGAGAGTCTCATAGGAGCGCAGAACACGATTGTGAACTGCGCATGCGAGGGATCTAGGTTGCACTCATTATGAGACTCTAACTATGCCTGATGATCTGAGGTGGAACAGTTTCATCCCAAAACCATCCCCCAACTCTCCCGCCACTCCCACCTGCCATGGAAAAATTGTCCCCCATGAAATCGGTCCCTGGTGCCAAAAAGGTTGGGGGCCGGGGCTCCATGGTGCTCACATAATGACGAAATCGCCTAGTGATGCATTCTCAGAAACGTAGTCCTGTAGCCAAGTGACATGAATACGACGATCGTGTTGTCAACTCCATTCCAGTTGCATACCTCTAGTTCTTTATTTTCTTTTATGCTTTTTCTACAACTAGAGAACAATTACAAAATAGAAGTGGGAACAGGCATCGTAATCTTTAAAGGGCCTTCCTCAAGTGTTACAACACTGTTTATGATGCTGAATGTTGATACAAAAGAATTAATCTGGCCAGGCACAGTGACTCATGCCTGTAATCCCAGCACTTTGGGAGGCTGAGGCAGGTGGATCACCTGAGCTCAGGTGTTCGAGACCAGCCTGGACAACATGGTGAAACTCTGTCTCTACTGAAAATACAAAAATCAGCTGAGCGTGGTGGCAGGCGCCTATAATCCCAGCTACTTGGGAGGCTGAGGCAGGAGAATCGCTTGAACCCAGGAAGCAGAGGTTACAGTGAGCCAAGTTCATGCCACTGCCCTCCAGCCTGGGTGACAAAGCAAGACTCCATCTCAAAAAAAAAAAAAAAAAAAAAAAAAAAAAAAAAAAAAAGAATCTTCAGCGTATGAAGAAAACACACTTATGGCCGTGCACCGTGACTCAAGCCTGTAATCCCAGCACTTTGGGAGGCCGAGGAAGGCGGATCACAACGTCAGGAGATCAAGACCAGCCTGATCAACATGGTGAAACCCTGTCTCTACTAAAAATACAAAAAATTAGCCGGGCGTGGTGGCAGGTGCCTGTAGTCCCAGCTGCTCGGGAGCCTGGGGCAGGAGAATGGCGTGAACCTGGGAGGCAGAGCTTGCAGTGAGCCGAGATCGCGCCACTGCACTCCAGCCTAGGCGACAGAGCAAGACTCCATCTCAAAAATAAAAAATAAGTAAATAAACAAAAAATAAATAAAACACACTTCTATTCTTAGGACAAGTTGCTTAATTTTATCAAAAGTATTTCTTGGTATCTTTTTATCTGAACTATTGGGATTAATTATATTAAGAGATTTTCTAATATGGAAAAACTACTGTATAACTGGAATGAAAATTCTTGGCCACAATGTATTTTTTAACTACTGGTGGATTTTATTTGCTAATACATCACTTACATATCTTTTAGCATCTATTCATCATATATATTCATAATGGGTATAACGTCAAAGGAATTAGTTGTTAACTTTGGTTGTTATCTTTGTCAGATATGGTATAGGATAATGTTCACCCAGGAAATGAAATTTCAAACTTTCGAAATATCTGCAAGGTTAGAAGTTATTTAAAAGCATAGGAAATGTCTCTTCTTCAACAGTTTGAAAACAATCAACATAAAAAGATCTTCAGCATTTTTTTTTCCCCTTCACACAACTGTTTGAAAACTTTCCCAACCTTTTTGGTCATTAGTTTATTTAGTTATATCTTGACACAACTTTTATAATTATTAGCACAGAATTTTAACCAGTAGTTTCTTAAAATTTTTAAATTTTTTCTACACGTTTAGTTATATCTCATCCTGATTCCTACATTAATGTGTCTTTTTCTTTATTATATTTTCCAAGTCTTAACAAATATTTGGTTTTCTCAAAATCCTAGATTTTGGAACTATTTACTAACTACTTTTTTACAGTTAGAGAATTTATTAATTTCTTCTTTTATTTAAAATTAATTCCCTCAACCTGCTCTCTTTGGGACTATTTTGTTAACTCTAATTTCTTGAGCTAAAATACAGTTCATTTATTTTCATTAAGTCTTAATACTAAAACCATTTAAGACAATGAATTTTAATCCTGTTTTGGTTGCATCCAATGTGTTTGGATATGCAGTGTTCTTGTTATTTTCTAAATTATATGTAATTGAAATTGTAATATCCTCAGATGATTTAGAAGCTATTAAGGGAGGCTGTGTTATTTTCTTAATTTTGGGTTTGGTTGGAGTCTAATTGTTATTTGTTGTTTGGAGAAAATTTCCAAGTGTTTTTTTTTTTTTTTCTTAAGTTAAACTTTCAACTTTTTATTGCTTTATGGTCACAGAGAACAGCCTGTACCATGTGTGCTCTGCAAAGTTTGTTGAGGTTTTCAGTTGAGACATATAGGTTGCATGGATGCTGGAAAAGAATGAACACATGCTATAGCATACACTGTTCAATAAAAACATATTTATTAAATCAACCAAATTCTTTATATAATTCAAATCCTCTATATGTTTATTGTTTAATGACTCATTCAGTCAAAAGAAGAAACATTGAAGTTGATTATTACTATTTTTCTCTGCTGATTTATGGTATTTCCAACTTTATAGATTTCAATACAATGTTCATGATGCATAGAAATATATAATGCATATCTCCTTTGTGAATCTTATTGTTCATCATTATATGGTAACAAGTGGTTTGCTGATAAACTGGGTCTGAAGAAAATAATTGAAAAGCCCTGATTTGTAGCATTTGCAACCCTTGTGGTGTAAATGCTTCCACTGTGGCAAATTTCCAAGTTACTGATATAAGGTCATTGCACTCAGAGTTGGGGCAAGATGGACACAACTGGCTCTCAGGAGCAAGCTCCAAAACACCACTGATAGTAAGTTTCTTTTCTTTTTTTCCCTCCCCTGAGACTGAGTCTCACTCTGTCACCCAGGCTGGAGTACAGTGATGTGATCTTGGCTTACTGCAACCTCCGCCTCTGGGGTTCAAGCAATGCTCCTGCCTCAGCCTCACGAGTAGCTGGGATTATAGGCATGTACCACCACGTTTGGCAAATTTTTGTATTTTTAGTAGAGACGGGGTTTCACCATGTTGGCCAGGCTGGTCTCAAACCCCTGACCTCAAATGATTCACCCACCTTGGCCTCCCAAAGTGCTAAGATTACAGGAGTAAGCCACCATGCCCGGCCTGAAAGTAAGTTTCTTATGCTTTCTGATCTCTGCCTTTCACTCTGTTTTAATACAAAAGATCATTTGTTTTTGTGTTTGTTTGCATCCACCTAATATATCTTTGCCCATTCACTCATTTTTAGCCATACTGTCACTTTTTATAGATGTCTCTTGCAAAGCATATTTTGTCTTAAAACCCATTCTGAGACACTTTATGTTTTAATAAGTAGGTTTAGCATATTTATATTTATTGTTTGTGCTGAGATATTTGGTCTGACATCTTTTGCTTTGTCTTATGTTTTTTGTTTTCTCATTTTGGTCTTTTTTTGTAATATTTGTCATATATTTCACATTTACTTCTCTAGTTTTTATTTCTAGTATCTGTTACCTTTATGTTTTTTTCAACAGCGTGCTAAAGTGTGTATTTCCCTAATTGTCAGATTCAGAGATGAAAAGTATCTTTTGAGCTCCTCATATTTAAGGTCAGAAATTTAGGACCCAAGGAAGGGTTGTGATTTTTTTTTTTTTTTTAAATGCTGAAAACAATTCTAAGAGGATACTAAAAATAATTGTCTTGGTATTTGGTTATATTATCCAAGTTTTAAACTCTAGATTATTACGATTACTTTGTATTATGTTTGTATTTATGTCTTTTAAGAATAAGACATTTGTATTCACTTTTATAATTATGCATTTAAAAAGTAATTTATTCCTTAATTTTGGAGTTACAACCGGCCTTCTATAAAAGAAAGGTAGTAGAGAATAATGATTAGGAGAATGACTCTAATGCCATATTCCCTGAGTTCAAATTCTGGTCATGTAACCTTAGGTAAGTTACTTAACTTCTCTGTCCTTCTGCTCCCCATCTGTTAAATAGGTATATTAGGGCCAGGTACAGTGGCTCACACCTGTAATTCCAGCACTTTGGGAGACCAAGGCAGGCAGATCACCTGAGTCAGGCATTCAAGACCATCCTGGTCAACATGGTGAAACCCTGTCTCTACTAAAAATACAAAAATTAGCCAAGCACGGTAGCATGCGCCTGTAATCCCAGATACTCAGGAGGCTGAGGCAGGAGAATCGCTTGAACCCGGGAGGTGGAGGCTGCAGTGAGCTGAGATTGTGCCACTGCACTTCAGCCTGGGCAACAGAGTGAGACTCCATCTTAAAAAAGAAAAAAAAAAGGCGGGGTTAGCGTATTAGGAGAGCACACTTCATAATGTTGTATGAAGTTTAAATAAGTTAATGTGTCTTAGGACAGTGCCTGGCACACAATAAATACCTTATGTGTTCCCTTTTACTATTATTGAACTTTTAATGTTGCTCTCTAAAGACTCCCTCAGTAGAACATCTTTGAATAATCTTTCAAAATGCATCTATGTAGTGTATTTTCTAAACCTTGTGTATTTGAGGCTGTTTTTCTGTTACCTTTATACTTCAAAGACCGCAAGGCTGGGCTGTAAGTTCTTGATCACAACTATTCCCCTTCAAAATCCTTTTCTATTACTTTTTGAAATTTAATGTGGCTAAGAAGTCTAAATCAAGTGTACTTTTGTTTCTTTGCAGATAATCTAGTTTATCTATGTGATTTTCAAAGGACTTTAAAATTATTGTTAAAATTTACCTTTTTTTCAGGATGTCTATGTGTGGCTCTCTTTTCATTAGTTTTATCTGAAATGGTCAGCCTTTACAAGATACCTCTTGTAGATTTCAGTTCTTCAGTTCAAAAAAAATTTTATCACATATTTATACACTTGGGTTTTATTCTTTTCCATTTATTCTGTCCTCTACTTCAAAGGCACCAATTACTAATGTTCTGGTTCTCCATTCTCTGTTATCCTGTTATCCACTTCGATCATTTTCTTACTCATATTTTTGAGCATATTTCTCCTTCTGCCTCCTTGTAGGGACTTTTAAACATTTGTCTCTCAAAACAATATGACTTTCCAATGTACCACTTAGTGTTCTCCATTGCCTCCTTTTGTTTCTAAGTACCGCTATTAAAATGTTAGGGTTTTTTTCTGTCCTTCCATTTCTCTACATTTTTCTTTTTACCTCATCCTGCGAACTTTGCTTTTATTCATGTTGAATTGTTCTTTATTGAAAATGTCAAAGAATTTTTTGAATTTTAAATCTGGATCTGACATTGATAATTCTTAGCAGTATGCATTTCCTTGAGTCTTCCTTTATTCCCAGTAGTTTAATAAGACTTACTTGTCCTTGAACAAAGTGAACCATATCTGCCCTTAGAGTCTGTCAAAAGACATGATGAATCGATCGCATTAGTCCCTTTCTACATGTGTGTGAAAACCTAGTCCCAACCATTTCTGTAGCCAGGGGACAGGCTAATGTGTGTAACTTCATATTTAATTCCTACTCCCTATGACTGCATCATATACTACAGTGGTTCTCACGTTTAGGATGCATCAGAAACACTTGGAAGGCTTGTTAACCTACAGATTGATGGCCTCTACACCCAGATTTCTGAGTTTTGCATTTCTAACAAGTTCCAAGGTGATTCTGCTGATCCACAACCACACTTTAAGAACCATTATTCTATAAAATCCCTGTCCAGTTTCTTGAACTTCTGAAATGGAGGACATGACATGCCATGATTTCCAGCACACACTTCTCTCTAGAACACACTTGCTCTCTGCATTTCCCTACAGTGCTTTCCCTGTGAGGTCTTTCAAATACAATGTGCCTCATCCACAATCCCTCATTCTGTTTCCTACAAAGTTATTGGCAGGCAGTTCTGACTTCAACTAGTTGTAAAATGATGAAGTGTGGGGAGCAGTAGAAGAAGAGAAGATATCAACTCCCCTAGTGTCTACATTTTAGGTTGGCACTTATATACAGTCAAGCTCCAGAGATACAGGGAAGGGAAGAGCATTAAGTACATTTCTACCATTTTCCCGATTATCTTTGTTTCATGTGGCCAAGACAACATCTGTCTTTCATGTGGTCAAGACAATGTCTGTGCAGTCCTTTTTTATGGCCAGTATAGCTTTACTTCAAACGTTGGCCCTTAGTTGTCTACTTCTCTACTTTTAATGTGTATAAATATTTCAGTAAATCTTTGGTGAGAGCTATGTCTGAGCCTATTAGCCAGGCACTGTTTTGAACAAAGACACCATTTTAAACCAAAATTATTTTTGCACAACTTGACCAAAATAGAAAACTCAGGGATCCTGACTTCTTAACTTTCCAGCCATCCCATTTCTGACTTTACGACGTTAATAAGGAACCCAAAGTCATAAGCTTCATGCAACTGAATATTCCTATAGCTAAGCGCAAACTGCCACTAACTTCATTTCTGAAGCTACTTAAATACAAACCTTATGGACAAGGGAGTCAGATGTTCCTATGTTCCTACAGAACCAGGCTCTCATATTATACAGGATGTGACTGACTATGAATAACGTTTCCTCTTGCATTTTAGACCTCCAACATCACAAGCACCATCACCACGATCTCCAGCAGCAGCATGCATTTCCTTGAGTCTTCCTTTCTTCACAGTTCACTTCTTCTAGAATGTGCTCTACTTTTAAATCACATCAACCAGCTCAGAGCAGCCCTCTACCCAATGGTCACATGCTCAGCAGAGGCCTGGCTGGGGTCTGCTGAAGAAGCTGGACACAAAATGGTCTCCCAGGGGAACAGCAGTTCCCACACAGCATTCCAAGGACATACAAGCTTTAAAATAACATGGGGACAGAATTGTTCACAGCCAGTTTATAAAGAGGGAGAGAGAGCTCACACGTAAGAGGGAGAGTAAGCACAGGAGTGCTCAGAAACACGGAAAAGGACATTTCTCTCTCGGTGACAATGCCTATTATATGACATTCAAACACCACAAGTGCTATTCAGCTGCTTGTAAGTCACGAAAGGTGAGAGAAAACACTTATCTCCTTTGTAGAAAGGGAAAAGGAGGTGGAGAATCCTTCACACAAAGACCCTCTTTGACTTAAAATACAGGGTAAGCAGTATTAGAAATCCGTGTGCACAAAGCCCACCTATTAAGATTCTGAACAAACAGGAGCCTCCATACCACAAGGCTCTGTTGTTAATATGTGGTTAGTTATGTCAAGGACGCTAAACAAAGCTGCTTTTCATGTGTCCGTTTGAGCTCTCGCAGTTGATAACCACAGCGACTCCTGGGTCACAACCCTAAACGGGCAGCCATTGTCCAAGGAAAAGCAGCAGATGGGCTCCAATGCAGATAGCGCAACTGCGAATCCACGCCTGTGGCCACCTGGGTGGGGTCTAGGCAAAACTCAGAAGTAGATGAAGTTTTACTTTGGGGTCTGTTTGCTCTCCTCCCCATGCCTCCTCTATGCACACAATGGTGTCATGCCAAACCCCTATTTTAAGAGGCCAAAGAAGAGGCTCTGAGCCAGCAAACAAGAAATGGAGTTTTGCTGGGGGCTTCGGAGGGAGCCCACTGACAGTGGGCTGAACAGAAGAACCACCTTACATACAGTTCAGTGGCAGCAGGCTGGGCAGGAAAGCCAGTCACTCGCAAAAAGCATGCAGTTTATATATAGTGTTTCCATTTAACACCTTCCCCCTAACAACCTCCACCTGGCGATTTTTATTCAACCCAAAATGCGGGGACTCAATCCCCTGTTCAGCTCCTGTTCCACTGGATGGGCTGGGGACTCAGATGTTCCTTATGGACAAGGAACAAATCTCTGGGTTGGCCACTGTTAAATTTCCTAACTCAGAACACACATTCAGGTGCATCTGCCACACAGGGTCATTCTAAGGCTATGCTTAAGTTATTGCTCTCAGCTGCATTTACCCTACAGTTACCTGCTCGCCAGCTCTGAGTCTCACCTGGAGTCACCCTCTTCACAGGCAAGTCTTTGCTCCTGACTCAGGTGCCCCATTAAAGTTTGTTTGTTTGGCACAGTCTTGCTCTGTGGCCCAGGATGGAGTGCAATGGTGCAATCTCAGCTCACTGCAATCTGCCTCCTGGGCTCAAGTGATCCTTGCGTATCACCCTCCCGAGTAGCTGGGATCACAGGTATACACTACTACACCTGGCTAATTTTTGTATTTTTAGTAGAGATGGGGTTTCGCCATGCTGACCAGGCTGGTCTTGAACTCCTGGCCTCAAGGGATCCACCCACTTCAACCTCCCAAAGCGCTGGGATTACAGGCATGAGTCATTGCACCTGGCCGCTCCATTAAAGCCTTCTTTCAGGCCCCTGGTTTCTACCAGCCTAATAACTTACTTAATGGGGAGGCACTGATGGCTGCTGATAGATTAATGGGCCTCCTTGCCAGATAACAGACACATTTTGTTCCAGGTAACAGTAGCATTGTAACAACTGTCCTCAGTGCCTAACCACCACCACAGGGCTGGGAGGTGAACATTGGAGTGGGCAAGGGGAGCATCTCAGTCCCTCCTCAAATGACACAGCTCCAAACTGTGCCCTAGAACAAGACAAATTCTGCTCCAGTTCCCATCGTGTAGCACTTTGGGGACAAGTTTCCAGGATCCTTTGCTTTGCTTGTGATGAGCAAGTCCAGCTGAAAAGTCTGTGAAGGTGAGAAACAGAAGGTGAGGTCCTATCCACGCAGCCATTATCTGAGCCATTCTGCAACCTTCCCCTCTCTAGAGAACACTCCCCTCCTCAATCCCAAAGACAAAGGCAAACCTGCTGTCACTTTTTCAGATCCTCTTTAAAGCAAGGAGCTTTTCAGATGCCCTTGAGAGCAATTCATTCTTTCACTGCACTTCTGCACCACTCACACAGTCCTGCCATCTTGAACTACCCATCCTAGCCAGGAAGGCAGTGTGGCCTTGTCCAGGCAGCCAACAGCCAACACATCTCCCCTTCCTCTGGTGACCACAGAGCACTCCAGGCCTTTTTAGAAGGGGCCATCTGCTGTGCTGGAAGCCGAACCATTGTCCGACACCCAGGTACAATGGGCCTGAGAGTGAGTGGATGTCCAGGCGGAGGAGGCAGAGGCCCGCTTCACCTCACACGGAGTCAAGAGGGAAGCAGAAAAGACTGGCCTCCAAGAGCCCCTCCTAGCAAGTCAAATGTGCATGAAACAATGTTGGACTCTTCAGCTGGCACTGCTGAGAGCCCACCTCAGCTCTGCTTTACCACTGAGTGGGATTCATTGTATGTGTTGCCATATTAAGCCGTTTTCAACGTCCATAGGGGAAAGAGAGGTGAAGGTTGAAGGAAAGGGACCTGAGTTTTCATTCTATAGGACATTAATGGGAAAAGAAGTGAAAGAGCTTCTTCCGAAAAAAGCAGAAACCACACCCAATGGGTCTTTAGAAATAACCCCTTATCCATCCTCACTGCCCAGCCCATTCTAAGCCCACTATTACTCTGTTGCCAGGATTGTCACAAACCCCTAACTCAGAGACTAACTACAGTCTTTGTCCTGGGTTTTGTCTGATTTCACTTCATGCTTCACAGCATTTCCAGAACTCTTATCCTGGAAATAAACTTGTTGCTTCCTTGTTGAGATCTCCCACCAGCTCCTCTGCCTGCAGCATAGAGGCTGAGTGTCTCCATCTGGCCCCAAAACTTCTTCTCCAGCTTTATGTCCAAATAACTTCCATTTTGTCCTGAAAGCTCCAGCCACCCCAAACTTCTTGCTTTTTCCATTGAACATATTAGGCTCATTTAGAATTCTAAGCCACTGAGATACCTTTATTTTTTGCCCAATATGCCTTTCTATATGTGGGATAACTATGCATCTTTCAGCCACATCACCTATTCTATGAAGTTGTTTCTGAGTCCCTGCCTCCCTGAGTTGCCACTGCACACCCTATATCCTAGGCTGCAGCAGACTGTGGTGTAATATTTTGTTCCTGTGTCTCGCTCATTCAACTGTCAGCTCCTCCAAAGTGAGGATGGCGTGTTATGCTCTTTGTATCCTTGGCATCTCTTTTATGGTCTGGAACAAAGTAGATGCTCAACAAATGCTTATTGAATGAAGAGGCCCAGAGGAAAATAAGCCCTTTCCATTCTTAGATCTCTGACATCATCCGCAAACTCAGCTTGCATATGATTCCTAAGCATTATGTCCCTGCCCCACAACCCACACTCCCATTAGATACTCTCTGCTGCAGGCTTTCCTGCTGTTCACCTCCCATCCAGCCCACCTGGGCCCTCCCTGGGAATCTCCTTCACACCTAGAGTACCAACTATTCATACCGAGAATGACACTCAAAATTCCCCTTCTTCCCAGCAGCCCTCCTTAAGCAACTGTACTCAAGTCTGATCACTCCCTCTGAAATGTGCTGCCAAATTAGGTAGCTTATTTCCCACTGCATTACTCTACCAGGGGACTTCTTGAGATTTTTTTTTTTTCTTCCATGTATGTATGTTCCGGCTCTCTGGCTAGAGCTTAGGATCCCTAAGAGCATAAGCTTCCACAGTCTCCAATACCTTCTTGCAAACAGCATTATAACAGGTGTGATCATGTTAAGGGGAAAAGAGAACAAAAACCCATCTGCTCTTTACTTCAGATTTAATTTGGGGACAATTATAGGAATCACCAAAAGATACACTCCAGTGTTACACTTTTCTAGAGTATGTATGTATTTGTTTACTAATTTATTTGGACAGTTCACAAGGCAGAGAGCTCTAAAGTGAGTAAAGCATTAGAAGCCCCAGCCAAACTCAACCATTTCAAATAAAGATTGGAATCTTTGGAAAGATAATATGTCAATTTGGGACAAACGGGATTCCCAATTCCAGAATTAGTTTTTAGTTGCGACTTTGCAGGAAATGAAATATTCTTAGAGTTCAGACTCTAACCGCAATGTCCAGGTGCTTAGCAATTTGCATATTTCCTGCTTCAGTTCCCTGGGGTTTAGGGTCAGTCTACTCTAGAGGACATTTGAGTCCTTTTTTTCTTGTGAAAGTTCACTCTTTAATCTCAGAGTTGCCAAAATCTGCTTGACATTAAGAAACAGATGGTATGATAGACAGCCCACCAACACTACCAAATAAAACCTTGCTGCCACCTCCTGCCAGTGGGAAGCCTAGGAGAAGGGCTGGATATCTGTCAGTAACTCCCAGCAGGATGCTCTTTGCATTTTTGGACATAGCTGAACCACTAGGAGGCAAATACCTGTGCTCCCATAATAGTTTATGATGGTCCTGTTGTAGCATGTTATATTATGTCGTAGACAGTTCAGCTACATTGTGTTAATACAGCCACCCATTGCCAGCTATGTGCCAGGCACCATGCATGAACTGAGGATGGTGAATGATGGTGAACAGCTGCATGGCACCCCTGACTTAGGGAGCTTGGCTCTTGCCAAGAAGACAGGGATTGTTTAGGTGACCATAGTGTGAAGAGTGTTATAGAAGAAAAATACAGGTTCTATGAGCACACAGAAAGAGAGAAACTGGTCTAGGAAAGGAATCAAGAAGGCCACCTTGAGTACATGATTCTTAAATGGAAACCTAAGGATTAATAGAATGTAATCAAAGGAGTGGGGAGGGAGATAGGATTAGAGACAGCATCATCAAAGACAATAGCCAGAGGCTAGATGGAGAAGGGCAGCAGAAGGAATGGAGGGAAGGCAAGCATGTGTAGATAAGGTAGGAAAGGTAATAACATCACATTCTTACCACATTCCTGGTACAATTCTAGGTGCTTTACTTGTCTCATCTCACATAATCAATAACCTTAGATACCCTTAGCATCCCCATATGACTCATGAAGAAACTGGGAGCCCAGAGAGGATACATCTCTTACCCAGGACCCCCTTGCACAAAGTAGCAGAGCCAGGATTTAAACCCACGCAGCCTGATTCCAGATGCATTAACCACTATGACCCGATGTAGGGGCTCATACTGAGCAGGGCCTTGTAGGATTTTGTCCTAAGAGGATTGAGAAGGAATTGAAGAGTTGTGAGCTAAGAGATGGCATGATCATTCCTGGGCCTAAAAAAAAAAAAAAAAATCACTCAGGCTGCTATTTTAAGAATGGATTGGAAGGCAACAAAAAAGACTTTGGGAAGACCACGGAGAAAACTATTGTGGTTAGTTTTCATTTATTTATTGAGACAGGGTCTTGCTTTGTCACCCAGGCTGGAGTGTAGTAGTACAATCTGGGCTCACGGCAGCCTCAACCTCCTGGACTCAAGCTATTTTCATACCTCAGCCCCTCCCCCTTCCCCAACCGCCAGGTAGCTGGGACTACTGATGTGGGCCACCACACCCAGTTAATTTTTTTGTAGAGATGGGGATTCGCCCTGTTGCCCAGGCTGGTCTCAATTTCCTGAGCTGAAGCAAGCTACCAGTCTTGGCCTCCCAAAGTGCTAGGATTACAGGCATGAGCCACCATGCCCAGCCTATTGTAGTTATAAGGAGAGACAGCAGTGATTCAGACCAGGTGGAAGCAGTGGTGATAGATCAAAGTACATGGGCCCAAAAGATGTTCAGGTGTTCAAGGTGGTGGAAATTTCAGAACTGATTGACCAGATGTAGCTAGAAGGCAGGGGTGACCACTCAGCTAGATATTCTCTAGAATGCCTTAGAACTTCCAACCGTTCTATATAATTATCTAATTTCAAGGCCAGAGAACTGTAAATGGTGAAGACAGGGTTTGAACACAGATCTAAAACTTTTATATATAGGCCCATGTTTCTCACTCTTTGTAAGCTGAGCCCATATCTTCACTACCTTGTATTCCCAGTCCATTGACCCATGCCTGGTACATGGCAGCAGCTCAATAAATTGTTTAATTAATGAGCAGGAAGAAAGGAGTCTAAGGCTCCAGCTCCATCCTGACATGGCCTCTTATGATGTCATCACACAGTGGGCATGTCCCACTGTCACCACCACCAGGCTTAATAAACACAGGATCTTCTGTTATTGTATATAGTATCTTGATGAACAGAGAGGTTCACCCAAAAGTACTCAAACATCACCCTTCTTTGCCTACCTGTCAGGTCCCAGCTGGTGACACCTGCTCTCTGGCCCTCTCTTACCTGACCATCCAGAGTCTTATGTCTGTACTTTAAAGCCTCGTCGGTCCCTTAGGTAGTAAAAAAATAAAAAATTAAAAAATAAAATCAAGCCAAAGTAAACTGGGCAGCTCAGGTATTTAAGTTTCTCCAAAGTCTTAATAAATTTTACAAATATTTAACAAGCAAATTAATTTATGTAAAGATCTGTACATATTTGATAAACTTGAACCAATTTAATAAATCCTGTCTTGTTTTAATAAATGCTGGATTAGGGTTAGACTTCCTACAAACAGTAAATACATAAAGAAAATATTTGTTATATGTGTATATATATATTGTACCTGCCTTTTCAAAGATCAAGAAAAGATTATCTTTGCCAAAAGGACTTGAAACCACTGTGTTGTGTGCGTGCCTGCTGAGAAGGAGAAAGGAGAGTGAACTCATGCATGTTTAGACTATCAAGCTGGTGATTACTTCATGGACAAGATGGTGGCCCAGAGACAGCAGCAAGAGCCTCAGCTGCATGAAACTTCTCTAGTAGAGGAAGCACAAGGGTGAGAGCAAGAGGATCCAGAGTGCCTATGCTCTCCTTTTGTAAATGACAAATGACCCTGCCACCCATTTTTTTCTTCCTGCCCTGCTTCATGTATTATCTGACCAATAAAATCCTATCACAAAATCCTACTCATTTTTCACGACTTAGCACACACATCTATTGTGTGAAACCTTCCTTAACCTCTTCTCCAACTGCTGGCAGAGTTGCTGCCCTGCACTCTGATAGCACCCCATGAATATCTACAGGATAGCACTTATCCTGCTGTCTTATAGTTAATGGTGTGCAAGTCTGTCTCCTTACGGCACTGAGTTCCTTCATGGTACCATCAGCAGCAACTTGCACTCTTTCAACAAATACTTGAGCAACAATGTGTTTTAGGCAATATGCTAGATAATGCTGACGCAGTGTAGAGGAAATGATGGAAATGTGGTTCTTGCCTTTGTGATGCTTGCATTCTAGCTGGCTACAGCAGACACTGTTGGTGTCCCATCAATTTCCTTTCAGCGTTTACCTCCATAGAAAGAAAGGATTGGGGGTGGCAGGTTAGGGGTGGGAGAGTATACTCTTAGCATATGCAGGGCAAGCAGAAGTGCCACAGAATTACTGTTCCCCAAAGCAGTCCTCAATCAATAATGGAGACAGAGTGGGTAGATAAATCCCACAACTTCCTCACTCATTGGTTGGGAGAACACTGTGGCATGTTCTGCACCATTTTCCAGAGTTCCCCAGCAGGATTGAGCTCATAATTGCCCAGAATAGTACCTGGTTTGAAAATATTCCCTTAGGCCAGTCATAGTGGTTCACACTTGCAATCTCAGCACTTTGGGAGGCCAGGATGGGAGGATTGCTTTAGCCCAGGAGTTTAAGACCAGCTTGGGCAACTTAGTGGGACCCTGTCTCTACAAAAAATAAAAAACAAATTAGCTTGGCATGGTGGTGTGTGCCTGTAGTCCCAGCTACTTGGGAGGCTGAAATAGGAAGATCACTTAAGCCTAGGAGGTGGAGGTTGCAGTGAGCCAAGATTGGGCTAGTGTGCTCCAACCTGGGTCACAGAATAAAATCCTGTCTCAAAAAAAAGAAAAAAGAAAATGTTCCCTTAATGGGCTTCCTTATCTTTCCCAGCTTACTTCTCCATTTGCTGTCAGAGTTTCCTGGGATCATCTCCCAAGGAAAGCTATTTGCAATTGAATCCTTTCTTCACTATCTGCTTCTGAGCAAACCTAAACCAAGACACTGGAGGACAAACAATTAACTTAGAAGGCACATGATACCCACCTCCTGATATTCACACCCTTGTGTAATCCTCATTCCTTTAATGTGGGTTGATTGACGGACTTGTTCCTAGTGAATAGAGTAGAATATATCTGGTGGATATCACTTTCAAACTGAGGCCATGAAAAGACCACTGTCTTTGGGGGTGCTCACTCTCTCACCTTCTTTAGGGAAAGCCATTTGTCGTGTTGTGAAGCAACCCTGTGGACAGGTCCACATGACAAGGAACTGAGGCTTGCCAATAACCACATAAACGAGCTTGGACACAGATCTTCTGAGACCTGCAAATAGCCAAGTGGGTGAGTATGGAAGAAGATCCTTCCCCATTCGAGCCTTCAGATGACTGTAGCCTAGCCAACACCATGATGGAAACCTTGTGAAAGATACTGAGCAGCATGGATTCCTGACCCAAGGGAGATAATAAATGTTGATGTTTTCATCTGCTACATTTTGGGTAACTGGTTATGCAGTGATAGATATTAGAGGTAAAAATGACAGAATTCTAGAAAGATGGTGATAAAATTACATCCTGGATTGTCTTCCTTCTTAATTCTCTCCCTGAGGTCATTTAATTAGTATAAAATAAAATCTTGTGACATTACTGAAAAATAAGGAGAGCGTCTCACCTATATGTTTGAAATTTTGGATTCTAGGAAGACAGTATTTTAAGAATAAGAAGGAAAGTTTGCCACTGGCCTATACCCTCTACACCTGGAAGAGACCCTTCTTGTATGTCAGATTTTTAGAGCCCCTGCTCACACTCTCACGACACCTGAGGAAAGTCTTAGACTCTGCCAGGCAAAGAATTTTAGAAAAAGGGACTGTTCACTCCAAAGGAGAAGTTTCCAAAACCGCCTAGCTTCCCTATGGGACTTTGTTTGAAGGCAATAACTCCGCTGCTGCCTTCTCATCAGGAGTCACTCTTTATGCTAGGAGCTGCATCCACTGGCTGCAGAGATGCTAATGGGGGCCAGGAGCTTTTCCCATAGCCTACAACTTATGTGAAATCTTTTGAAAGACACAAACTATCAAAGCTCATTCAAGAAGAAATAGAACTTTCATATACTGCTGTTGGGAATACAAAACTGAAAACCCCTTTGAAAAAGTTTGGTAGTGTCTTACAAAGTTAAATATACACTTTCTATATGGCTCATCAATTTCAAAACTTCATACATACAATGGCTTGCACATAAATTTTCATAGCATTTTTATTTATTATGTCCAAAACTTTGGGGGATATCCATTAAGTGGTAAATAAACAAATTGTATTATATCCATACAAATGAATACTACTTAGCCATATTGTGTTACAGCTTGGCTGTGTCCCCACCCAAATCTCATCTTGAACTGCAATTTCCATAATCCCCACATGTCATGGGAGAGACCCAGTGGGTGGTAATTGAATCATGGGGGTGGTTGCCCTCATGCTGTTCTCATGATAATGAGTTCTCATGAGATCTGATGGTTTTATAAGGGGCTTTTCCCCCTTTTGCTCTGCACTTCTCCCTCCTGCTGCCTTGTGAAGAAGGACGTGTTTGCTTCCCCTTCCACCATGATTGTAACTTTAACATTTAAAAAGGTACATTTAAAATTTCGCTTAAAATGTATATAATAAAGATTCTCGCTAGAATACAACTCAGATGCTAAAATTCCAGATCACTTTGTGCAGGTATGGAGAACAAAAACAAAGAGGTATCATTCCAACAAAAGTTAGGAAAATGGAAAGATGGACAGTAAAATACATAATAAACAGAAGACTAATAAAAGACAGGAGCAATACCAGACATAACACTTATCCCAAAAAACACTAGGAGGTTGTTTACATTTCCTTATTAGAAAGCAAAGGTCACTTTGGGAGGCCAAGGCAGGCAGATCATGAGGTCAAGAGATCGAGACCATCCTGGCCAACATGGTGAAACCCCATGTCTACTAAAAATACAAAAATTAGCTGGGTGTGATGGCACATGGCTTTAGTTCCAGCTGCTGAGGAGGCTGAGGCAGGAGAATCACTTGAACCTGGGAGGTAGAGGTAGCAGTGAGCCGAGATCATGCCACTGTACTCCAGCCTGGCAACAGAGCAAGACTACATCTCAAAAAAAAAAAAAAAAAAAAAAAAAAAAAAAAAAAAAAGCTCTCAAGTTACGTTGAAAAAAAAAAAAATGAAGCCAATGCTAAATATAAGCTCCTTACAAAATATATACTCAAAATAAAATGACACATAAAGAAAATGTTTAAACTTTTTACTCTACTCCAACTACAGAATGTTATAAGTTTAATTAAGTTTATAAAGATTTACACACCAAAACAAATAAACTTCTCCATGGGCCAAAAGGAGAATTTAAAAATGACTGTAAAGGCAGAAAAAAGAGATTGAAACCAAAATAAAACAAAATTTCATACTTTACCAAACCAAGAAGAGCATCAAAAGAGAGGAAAAATAAATGATAAACAAAAATAAAGCAAGACGGTTGTATTAGTCTGTTCTTGCACTGCTATGAAGAAATACTTGAGACTGGGTAATTTACAAAGAAAAGAGTTTTAATTAGCTCATGGTTCTGCTGGCTATACAGGAAGCATGGTGCCAGCATTCACTTCATTTCTGGGGAGGACTCGGAGTTTTTACTCATGGCAGAAGATGAAGCAGGAGCAGGTGTCTCACATGGCAAGAACAGGAGCGAGAGAGAGGGAGGGAGGTGCACATACTTTTAAACAGCCAGATCTTGCAAGAATTCACTCGCTATCACAAGGACAGCACCACAAGGATGGTGCCAAATCATTCACGAGAAATCCACCCCCATGATCCAATCTCCTCCCACCAGGCCCCACCTGCAATGCTAGGGATTACAATTCAACATGAGATTGGGTGGGGACAAATATACAAACTATATCACTTGTAAATATAATTTATAATGTATGTATAATCATAGTATATTCTTAGTCTATTAAAAGACAGAAATCTCAAACTGGATTTTAAAAGTTAGCAAGAGCAACAAAATCCAGCTATTATTCTGCTTAAAAGATCTAGACCCAAACTAAAATAACATGTTTCAACAAAACAGGAGATAAAGAAAGATATACTAGACAAATACCAAAACCAAGCTGACTTAGCATTAATGCCCTCAGGTGAAATAAAATTTTAGGTGAAAAACCTTAACAGGGCCAATAAAGAACACCCAACATATTGAAAAAAGAACAACACATAAATTAAATATAACAGTCATGATTCCTGAGTAAAGAGCCTAAGACTCATGAAACGAGTCATGGTCTACCTCCTTTAAAATTTGTGTTTGAGAGGGACACTTCACTTTGGCACACAATGTCTATTTTACATTCCTGCATCAATTAAAATTTCAATGTAAATATCTCATTACAATTCAAAGAGCCTTGTTTACACCTAGATTTTCTTGTCTTTTCATGGAACATTTACACCTGACTGTGCTCTAGATAATAGTTTCAAAGAACTGACATCACATAAACTAGTTTTACCAAATCTTCAGGGACAGAAAATTTTACACAATTTGTTTAAAGAAAAATGGAATAATGGAATAAAGGAGAGTGCTTCACACTCATCCTATTATA
Organism: Rhinopithecus roxellana; assembly: GCF_007565055.1. Classification (NCBI taxonomy): domain Eukaryota; kingdom Metazoa; phylum Chordata; class Mammalia; order Primates; family Cercopithecidae; genus Rhinopithecus; species Rhinopithecus roxellana. The sequence continues at coordinate 69,418,499 of NC_044556.1, forward strand.
TGAGACTAACATAGCCTTGATAATGCAAATAAGAAGTGACAGAACAAGAAAGAAAAATATAGACCAATCTCACAAATGAAATAGAAAACAAATGTAAAATTCAGCAGGTTGAATCCATCAGTATATAAAATTATGTCACTGTCAAAGAAGGATCTGTCTCATAAATGCAATGTTGATTCATTTTCAGACTTTTCTAATACCCCATATTAACAGTTTAATGAAGAATAATATGCACAGTTATCTCAACACATACAGAATATGAATTTTATAACATTAAACACCATTCACAAAAGATTTTTAGCTATCTAGAAATAGAAAAGAATTCCTTTAACCTGAGAAGAACCTATCTGCCAAAAAGGCTACTTACTATATAATATGGAGTAGTAGGAGATTGAATGGGGACTCTTTTTTCCTGACTTTAATAGAAAAGCATCAAAAATTTTACTATAAAGTTTTACCATTAAAAGTGATATGTGCTGTAATTTTTGGTATATGACTTTTATCAGATCAAGAAAATTTCCTTTTAGTCCTTCCTTTATAATTGTATCCTGATATTAAGTCTTAGCCAAAACAATAAGACAAGAATGAAACAAACTTGTCATTATTTGCAGATAAACTATTAGAACAGATAAGAAGTACCTCAAGATTGCTAAGTGTATAAGTACACAAAAATCAATAGCATTTGACCACAAGTGATAACCAATTGGAAAATGTAACCAAAAACAAGACAGAATTCACAATGGCTACAAAAATACACAGAATCTCAGGAACAGGTCACTATCAAAGTGAATCTAATAAACTACATGTAAAACTTTAGGGGGAGAAATACACAAAGCATTATTAAAGAATGTAAAAATAACACTGGAATAAATGATGAGAGATCATGACCACGATCATGGAGAGGAAAACTAAATATCAGAAAATGTTCCTCTTCAAATTATTCTTTAAATTCAATGTAATTCCAATCAAAATGCCAATAGAATGTTTCCTAGAAATTTAAACACTATTCTAAAATTTATGCAGGAAAATGAATGTCCACAAATATTCGAGATACTTCAGAAAAAGAACAAAGATTCCTCTATGAAAAATCAAAATTCTTTATAAAATCATGGCTTAACAATAAGAGACAGTATGTTATTGGCAGAGAAACAGACAAATCAATGGAATAAATTAGGGACACCAGAAACATACCCAATTTATAGGGTACCTTTGTATAAAATAGAGGAGGCATAAAAATTAACAGAGAAATAACAAACCATTAAGTGAGATTGGAAAAAAATACTTTATTTTTGTTAAAGATCCTGTTTCTCCCATTATATGTATGTTAAAAATTCTATTTAATTAAATATCTAAATGTAAACAAACAAATTTATATAATGTTAGAAGAAAAATAAAAGAACATCTTTGTGAATTCAGTTTGTTCTAACTGCATATGGCATTTATTTTGATTGATAATTACTCATGCCAGTTTTTTTGTTTCATATTTTTAACATTATCTCTGACAATAAAAACTCATATTCAAACTACATGAATAACTCCTGTATATCAACAAAAATAAACAGCACAATAGAAAACAGGCAGTTAGATAAGAAAACGACCAATATATACAACAAGTATTTTGCCTCAAAAGTAAGTGGAGAGATGCAGTTTAGAAAAACAAATGAAAACACAAGATGCCAGTTTCCATCCTTAGACTAACCAAAATGTAAAAGCCTGACCACATCAATTACTGGTAAGAACATGACAAAATAGAAATTTCACACACAACTTGTGTAAATTGACACAACCACATTGAAGATAAATTTGGTAATATCTAGTGCACCTAGATAGACTCTGCATATCCTATAACTCAGAAATTCCGCTTTAGTTTCATATACTAGAGAATCTCTCTCATATAAGCATAATGAGACACTGAAGCTTCGTTAATAAGAACAAAAAGTTAAAAAGATTTCACATACCCAACATAAAGGAGTGGATATGAAGTGTGATATATTCAGGTGATAGAATATATTAAATAATGAATCTGTATGTATTAACATGCATAGATCTTTTAAAAACATAGAGAATGAAGTCTTGTAATTTGTAGTATGAGACCTTTTAAATCGTTTCTCATGCACAAAATGACTGTTAGTGATTACAAAATATAAAATATATAAAAGAAAATATTTAAATGTCTAGACTGAATACTCATCAAATTCATGAGAATTGTTCCCTCTGAAGAGAAATAGAAGGGAATTGGACTAGAGAAGAAACTACAGGGGATTTACACTTCGTCTGTGATATTTTATTCTTTAAAAAGCAAATCTGCTGCAGACTAGGAGAAAATATTTACAAAAGATATCTGATAAAAGATTGTCTTCCAAAATATACAAAATATACAAAACTCTTAAAACTCAACAAAAATTTATTTTAATGGGCAAAAGACCTGAACAGACACCTCACCAAAGAAGATACACAAATAGTAAATAAGCTTATGAACAGATGCTTATCATCATACATAATTAAGAAATTGCAAATTAAAACAACAATGAGATACCACTATACATCCATTAAAATGGCCAAAACCCACTGACAACACCAAATGCTGGTGAGGCTTTGGAGCAACAAGAACTTTCACTCATTTGCTCGTGGGAATGCAAATGGTACAGTCAGCCACTTTGGAAGATGGTTTGACAATTTTTTTGCAGAACTAAACATACTCTTATCATACAATCCAGTAAGTACACTCCTTGGTATTTATCCAAATGAGTTTAAAACGTATATCCATACCAAAACCAGCAGAAGGTTATTTATAGTGGCTTAATTACAACTACCAAAGCTTGGAAGCAATCAAGATGTCCTATAATCAGTGAATGGATAAAGTGTGGTATATTCAGACAATGGAATATTACTCAGCACTAAAAAGAAATGAACTATCAAGTCATAAAAAGACATAGAGAAAGCAAATGCATGTAACTAAGTAAAAGAAGCTAATCTGAAAAGGCTGTATACTGTTTGATTCCAACTATTCAGACATTCTGGAAAAGGCAAAACTATGGAGACGGTAAAAAGATAGGGGTTAGAGGGAAGAAGGGAAGAATAGGTAGAGCCCAGAGAATTTTTTAGGGCTGTGAAACTACTCTGTATGATGCTATAATGAAGGATACATGTTATCCAAACCCATAGGATATACACCACCAAGAGTGAACTCTAATGTAAACGATAGACTTTAGTCGGTAATGTGTCGATGTTAGCCCACTGATTATAAAGCATGTATCATAGTAACATAAGATGTGAATGACAGAGAGGATTATACGTGCAGGGAGAGGGGATAGCTCTGTATCTCCCACGCAATTTTGCTGTGAACCTAAAACTGCTTTTAAAAAGCTTATTAATTTTTTAAAAATCTGAAGCACATATGAAAAGTAGTTAACATTTGTTCACGTTAGATGGTATCTGGGTTTTATTATGTTATCCTTTGTGGCTTGCTTTTTGTTTTTCATTTTCAAATAAAATGTTTTAAAGAAAAACATATCAGAAATATAGATCAGTAACTACAAATGTTAAAAAACGAAGATTGATATTTACAGTGATGAAAGGTACAAAGATATAACCATCATAAACATTTACACTTCTAAAACCTCAGAGAAATGTATAAAGTAAAATCTATTAGAAATATAACAAAATGCTAAGAAGACCATAATAGTGGGAGATTTTAACTTGCCTTTCAAAAAAAAAATCAATAGATGAAATAGATAAAAAATAAATAAGGGTATAACAGATTTGAAGATCTCCATTGCAAGTCCAATTTAATAAAAAGATTTTGAACTTTGTAAAACAGAACACTTATGCTTTTCAAATATCCTTGGAACATTTTTAAAAAGTTATATTAGATCATAAATAAAACTTTAAATATCTTAAAAAATAGAAATATGAAGAGCCTGTGTACTGGCCCTACATTAGACTACATTAGGACAGGTGAGGCAGCCAGAGAGGGTTTGTCCTTGCCAAGTTCAGCTCCACAAAGTCATTCAGGATGACACTGGGATCTTTCATCAGGGGGAAGGTCTCACCACCACCCAGTGGGATTGCCAAAGATGCCGAGAGTAATTGTGTCCCTCTTTGGAAATTTCCTTTCCTGAGGAAGAATAAGAAATTGAGTTGAATTGAGAATGGCCACAACGTGGATTCTTCTTTACCTAATTTACATGGGTCCTAAACCCTATTATGTAAGTCTAAGCCCTGTCTCTTAGAGCAAACTGCAATGATTCTCTGTAAATCCTCTGATGGTTAAATTTCCCTTCGATTAGCTGGATTTGGTGGAGTGAAAGTGGCAAACAGGAAAACAGCACAAGGGCAACAGTCAGAAGAGAGAGAAGGGTAAGGAACAGGTGAGTCTCCAACACAAAGGAAGTCCTCTCTGCAAAGCACATTCCTCCAGCTTCCTGGGTGAAATTTCTCTGGCTGAGTTAAAACATGTGTGAGCTGGGCTTGCTCACCACTGTAAGCACAGCGTGTCAGGTTTCTATGGCATGAGTGAAACGGCTGAACAGGCTAGGTCTTCACCCTCCCCATAAACCTGAGCCAGAAATAAATGGAAAGATTTATAAAGGGGAGGTGCAATTCTTCAGCTACATTGGTTTAAAGCTGGTGAAATAAATGAGTTAAACCATTCACTCAGAGTGTTTCATGAGGCAGATCTAATGTGCAGTTTTGTGACCTGATACGACTTTAACTCCTCACTAAATCAAAAAGCTTAACAAATATTAAGATGGCAACGACTACCTGTGTGGGAGAGATTTGATCTCTCATCCACTATCATTTAGGAAACAAGGGCTCTAGAGGAAAGCAGCCAGCATGTCATGTGACCAAGCAGGGGGCCAAGCTCAATCAAGATCCTCCGGAGGAATACTGGTCTTTTCAGTCCTCCAAGGAGGATGCCTGAGATTTACAGAAGGGGAAGTTTCCAGAAAGTGGGGTCTGCTTCTTTGCTGGGTGTTTCCTGAGGGCCTCTGTCTCAGCATCCTGACACTCCTCAAAGCACACCAGTCACACCAGCCACTGTGGGCCGCAGATATGAGGCACCTCTGAGGGCCCTCTCCAGGGAAAAGATGTGGATGTTGCCCCAGGCCACCCCACTGCAATAGGGAATATGCCATGTGGGAGAAGATTTCCCCAAGCGTACAGCTCAATAGACTGGCTTAGGAGACTCCAAGGTTTCAAACTTTCTATCTGAAGAGGGTAAACTAGCAAAAGGGTAAGAGCCAGAGGCTTCACCCTCTCTTTTTCGTCATACACATCAGAGCCAATATGGAGGCCAAAGATGGCCATTTCCCGGTGAAATAGCTAGAACCTCCAAACTCGAGAGCTGGAAAGACTTGGCAGTCATCTCGTCCTGGAAGCTCAAACAGTGGCCCTTGGAACCCTGAACTTTCATGGCCTCGTGGACCTTGGGGACCCCCGAAGTGACCGAGGGCCAGGCAGCGGGAGGGACGTGGGGTGGGAGGGGCGCTCCTCACTGCATGTAGCCAGGCAGCTCCACTGGCACAGTTCTTTTACTCTCTGAAATTTCAGGTAAGACTTCTGAGAGAAGGAAAGGCTGCCTCTGCTTAGTTTGCAGATGATAAAACCCAGGTCCAGAGAAGAGAAGAGCAGGGTACAGCACGCACTCAAGCTATAGACGTTTCAATGCAACAGGAATTTCAAGAAAGAAAAAAAGATTATGCAGCCAGAGGGTCCTAAAGCCCCTCATAGTAAATATGCCTTTGAAACGGGAGACAAATGAAGAAAAGTCAAGCTTCTGGACCCCCAAGGTACACTGATGACTACATTTGGAAAATTGCACCAAAGTTTGGTGAGTGGGAAAAGGAGGCCCATGGCAGAAATCTTCTCCAAGTCAGACACCACTGTGTGCCTCACAGGTTCCCACAGTGCTGGGGTAAGAAGTCTGTCCAAGATGGCATGGCCCCTTGCTTCCCCAAAGTACGTGTCCAATAAAATGGACCCGCAATCACTCACTTTGCCAGCACAAATGCTTCCAGAATCAATGCTCAGAATATATCCAGTTGTTCCTCCTCACAGCTTCCGTGAGGCCCCACGTACGGAAGACATTCTTGGTGATGATTGCCTAGAGGCCTCAGTCGTTTCTCAGAGCTGGGGGTTGGGAGAGAACTTTCTTGTATCCAGAGGCTTGCCTTGACGTTGTTAAAGGAAGAGAATGAGGAAAGACAGAAATTAGTTGTGAAGGTTTATACTGAACTTTGTTCTCATAGCTAACCAATGACCTTTTTTTTTTATTTGAATTTTTAAAGGTATTAGCCTCTGTTATTATTTGCCTGGGAGTCTGTAATAGCCTCATTTTATTAGATCCAAATTTCCTATTTAGACAACTGAGCCTAAGAGCCTCTTCAGAACAAGTAAATAATATGCATTTTCCAAAGTAATTTGCAGACACAGATACATATGTGCTCTGCTCAGATTACCAAAAGGATAAAATCACCAAGATGATGTTGTTTAATAATTTCAAAACTAAATATTTTTGCACCCAAACAGAAATACCTACTGTGTCCTGGAAAGGTCCCCTTCAGCCTGCTTGATAAATTACACCTCATTTTCCCACCTCCCATATGCCGTTTCTGATGGCTTTGAAAAAGCAGCTGGGAGAACATCATCTTCAAACCTGCACTATTTTCAGGAATGAATTTTTCCCTGTCCCTCTTCCCACTCCTATAATCAAACACATGAAATAGTCTTGTGTCCACCCTCGGAAACCAGGACTTAGAGCACCTGTTCACTGCAAGCTTCAGGTCCCTTCTGCTGGCTGTCCCCAGGCTCAGCTCTGCTTGGGAACTGGGATCCGGGCCAAGGAGAACCCAGCTCATGGCTGACGTCCACTGAGCAATCCCAGACAGACCGATAGGAGCAGTTGCTCCATCTACCCCAAGCCCAGGAACAGTTGAGCTAAAATTAGTCAGGGACCCAAAGACAGACTGCTGGGAAGGAAAATGGGGGATAACAAGGGGAGAGGAAACCACAGCATGGAGGACCAGCTTTGGAGAAGCAGCTGGGTATCTCCTAAGGCTGCTTCCTTAAGGAGAGAGAGGGAAGTGCTTGGTTCTTAGGTAGGGGCTGGAGGGCAGCTGCCTCCAAACCTGAGGTCAGTGGCCTAAGGTCAGTGACTCCTTCATTGTCTACTCAGGCAGATCCAGTTCCATGTCCCCCTTCTGAAATGCAGTTCCCACTCTTGCCTGCTAGATCCTAATTCTTCAAACCTCTGCTACCTTGTCTATAAAAACTTCTCTAAATGAATCCTGAGTGGTTTGGGAAGACTGAGTTATTTTAGTCCATAATCTAAAATGGTTACATGCAGCAGAAGATTGAAAGTCCTAAGTAGTACTTTTAGTTGAACATACTTGTAGATTTATTTGGCATGGATGTCCTTTATACTTACTTATAAAGCGCTTCTGATTTCTCTATTAGATTGTGTACTCCCCAGGGAAAAGATTCATGTTAATTTTTTTCTATAGCCATTCCACTTCATACTCATCTCCTGGGGCTCAAAACCTAGAATATGTTCTACATGGGTGCTCCAAGGAAATTGTCAACATTTGATAGTGCTTTCCAGCTCTTAAGCATAGTAGAGATTACATTTCATGAAGACATGTGCACATAGAACCAAGGCCCTAAAAACTAATTGTAGATAAGGACACCCATTGACAAACATCAAACATCGCTAATTTCCCAAAGCCTCACGGGCTCCATCAGAGGGCCAGGAGAGTCACAATGGCTACTTAACGATGAAACTCTTCCAGGTGTTTTCATGTTAACATGGTCCAATGTAATGTCAAGCTGGAAAGAATAAAGGTTAATATATTCTATTAGTCCCAATTGTCACAAGAATTTTACCTAACAATATGGTTCATTAAATGCTGAATCCAACGATTATGTTCACCATAATAGAAATTATTCAGACAGCTATGATCTGAATAGTTGTGATTTATTAATTTAGACACAAATTTAATTAGCAATTGATTTCCATTGTGTCTGCCTCTGAACAGTAAGTTTTGTGGAAAAGCATCCTAGAAAAAAATCAACTAAGAAATATCGAGTAACAATAAAGGAAGCAACCACTCCACTTTCAGAAATGCTATTATGGCTTTGCCCTGAAACAATAACAACAAAAATCATTCCAGGCAGCTTGAAGAGTGGCTATATTCCCTCCATCTGAGATGCCGCTCCTGACCCTGGGGATATGACACCTTGTAGAGTCCTATAGCTACGTTGGTGCAGACACACTCAGAGCAGACAGAGCCAGTTCTGGGTCTCTTGGAAACCCTCTCTCCAGCTCCAAGTCAAAATAGAGAAGGATTGCTGTGGCTGCCAACTCTTGTCCCTGCCCTCACCATCTCCACAAGTTTCTGCTATACTTGGATGCAAAGTTTTGCATTCCTTTTTGGGGGTTGAACACAAAAGAAAGGTATCCGTAATCTGAAAAAATGAAGGCAGAAAAACAGAAAGAGGAACACTTTGCTTTTAAATGGGGAAAAATGGAATTTTCTTCTCAGTGGCCCTTTAGTCAGTTTCCTACACCCAACTTCATTCCCACCCCAACTATTTCTGATAGATGAGCAGCAATTCTGTTTAGAAAAGGGAAACATTTGGCTTCTCATGATGCTCAGAGACTTGGGATAGGAGGATGACACTAAGGGAAGCTAAGCGAAGGCAGAGGGAAAAACTGGACTGATGTCGTCCTTCTCTTTCCACTGACCTCAACTCTTACTGGTTACTGGTTCTGTGCCTTAGACTATCAAAGATTGTGAACCATATTCCTTTAATAAATAAGTGTATCAATAATGGAAGTAGACATTTGGGATTCTGGATTTAAATCTTTTTACACTCAGATTTTGGTTTCTAAATATAATTTTTCCCTAAAAAACCCCAGAGTTCTATGGTAGAATGACTGATTCTAGGTCTGGGGAAGGAAATACACAAGATGAGCCTGGAGCCTCGTTATACCAGACAGTAAGAAAGACAATTAGAATCTTGTTAAAGGGACTCACGTGCCCACTTAAAGGGGCTCCAACTGCAAAAAGTTGGGACTTTATTGAAACACACCAAAAACAGAATGAATCCATGATTTCCTCATGATACACACACACAAACCACCGCCGCCACCTCCTCCTCCTCCTCCTTCTCACTGGTCACCCTTGAAGAATAAAAGAAAACCAACTAGTTCTGGAAACTGTTACGTAAAGGGAAAGAATTAAGCATTTATTTTTCTTTTCTGTGTGAACCAATAGTTGATGAGGAGGTGTTTCTCTTTATAGAATTATTCCAGGTCAGCCACAGTGGCTCAGGCCTGTAATCCCAGCACTTTGGGAGGCTGAAGAAGGAGGATCACTTGAGGCCAAGAGTTCAAGACCAATCTGGGCAAGATGGAAAGACCCTGCCTCTACAAAAAGTTTAAAAATTCGCCAGGAGTGGTAGGTAGCACATGCCCATAGTCTCAACTACTCAGGAGGCTGAGCTGGGCAGATTGCTTGAACCCAGGAGGTCAAAGCATGATTGTGTCACTGCACTCCAGACTGGGTGGCACAGTGAGACCCCATCTCTAAAAATAAATAAATAAAAATAAGAATAAAAGAAGTATTCTAGCTGACTGGAATAAAGGAAGAATAAAATTTGAATATCACTATTTTATAACCCTAAAAAATAATGAATCCAGGCAATACTCTTTAATAGTTACTGACATCGTAAACAAGAAGACAACCAGGCTGGCTGGATGCACAGAACATCATCCATGAAATATCCTTGTGAAACATTCAATCCAGTCAAACCACTAGAATTACCAGTTTACAGGACAAGCTAGAGGTAGAAGAAACACAATGTGTTCCATAATTTTGCATGCAGAAAAATTAAGAATGTGGAAAGCTTTACAGAACCAATCACCTGTTTTTCTTTTAACTCATAAATTGCAAGGAAAACACAAAACAAAAATAGCAATGAAAAGAAGGATGAGGAAGCCAACAGATTGAAAGAAACTCTGAGCCATATCAACTAAGTGTGACAGTGAACCTTGCTTGGATCCTTCAAACGAATCAACCTAAAAAGGTATTGTGGGCCGGGCGCGGTGGCTCAAGCCTGTAATCCCAGCACTTTGGGAGGCCGAGACGGGCGGATCACGAGGTCAGGAGATCGAGACCATCCTGGCTAACACGGTGAAACCCCGTCTCTACTAAAAAATACAAAAAAATTAGCCGGGCGAGGTGGCGGGCGCCTGTAGTCCCAGCTACTCGGGAGGCTGAGGCAGGAGAATGGCGTGAACCCGGGAGGCGGAGCTTGCAGTGAGCTGAGATCCGGCCACAGCACTCCAGCCTGGGCGACAGAGCGAGACTCCGTCTCAAAAAAAAAAAAAAAAAAAAAGGTATTGTGAAATAATTCGGGAAATTTGAATACTGACTGGCTATTTGATAACAATAAGAAATTGTTTGGGATTTTTTTGGCTTTGCTTTTGTTTTGCTTTAGAGATGGGGTCTCACTGTCACCCAGGCTGGAGTGTAGTGCTATGATCATAGCTCAAAGTGAGTAGGCTCAAGCCATCCTCCTGCTTCAGCCTCCTGAGTAGTAGCTGGGACTACAAGCATGCATCACCACACTAGTCTAAATTTTAAATGCTTTTTCATAGAGATGGGGTCTTGATATGTTGTCCAGGCTAGTCTCAACCTCTTGGTCTCAAGCAATCCTCCTGCCTTGGCCTCCCAAAGACAAATTATTATTTTTAAGTGTGATAATGGTAATGTAGTTATGTGATTTTTAAAACTAAAGTGTGTCTGTGTTACAGAGACACATGCACACTTAGACACTTACTGTTGAAATGATACGATGCAGGACTCATGATGTCAGGGCTTGGGAAAGGCTAGTGAGGAGCCTGGGGTGTGACACTGAAGGCGGCCTCACTCTAGGTCCTTAAGTCATGCGAAGGCAGGGTCAGCACCTGCAAATCGGGGGTCCCTCCCTTCCATGTGTACCCCAGGCACCTCTTTCCTCCCCCTAGTCCTAGCCCGCATGTGATGCCTAGATTGGCTTCAAAATAATCCAGTAGTGAGGAGAAAAGGATGGATAGGCATATACATGAGACAAAAATTAAAACTTTTTATTATCAAAGAACACAGTTTTTAAAAACTTAAAATCAGTAGCATCATTTTAAAAATTTTAAGCTAACAGTAACTTTTGAAATAATTTGCAATAATTACTGTTTTCAGGTTTACCGCCCCTCAGCTGTGAGCTCTTTCATATCAGATCTTATTCAGCTTTGATTGACTATAAATATACATCCTGCATCTCTCTGAGCCAGGCTGTGTTTGGAGTTGGAGATACAACATGGAATAAGAAAGTCCCTGCCTGCATAACCCTTGCACTCCAGTAAAGGACAAAGACAAAAGGAACAAACTGGCATTAAAGGGGACAGCAGGATTACCAAGACAGCAAATCACAAAGGGCATATACTTTAAGAAGGGCAGCTGGGAAAGCTTACTCTGAGGTGTTGCTAAGTAAGCTGAGACCTAGAATAGAAGGAGTCAGCCATGTGACGAGTGATGGGCAACTCCTGGCAGCAGAAGTCAAGCATACAAAGGCCCAGGGTCAAGAAAGACCTGGTACATTCAAGAAAACAAGAGAAGGCTGGTGGGGCTGGCACATCGTGAGCAAAGGGCACTCAGGAGCAGATGAGGTTGAATAGGCATGAGCTAGATCATTTAAGTCTTCAAAGGCATCAGATGTTCATTTGCCTGTTTGCTTCTTTTTTAATCTTATATGCACTATAACAACCAGAATGTCTAGTGCATAATAAACTCAATGTATTGATCTGGATTAACCACTATATTTGAAAAGTTCCTGCTGGAACCTCAGACAGATGTTCTTCATGGATTAATTCTTAAGTTTGTATTAACCACAATTCTGTTGATTTCTCAAGTCTCTCTCTTTACTTCAGGAAACCTATAGAAACTGATATATTTAACCCCTTCCCTGCTTCAGCACAGGTTTCACAGAACAGAGAATAATGTATGAATGAGCCTGAGAGTCCTTCATGCTTTTCCACAACTTGAAGTGAGTTGCAAGGTAGAATTAATTGAGGTTGGCAGGACTAGAAATTGGACGTAGCCTCTTATTTGCAGGAGCATTAAGTCTTCCCAACTTGGCTTCCTAATTTAGTTCGAAATAAATTTTTGGAATGTCAAACATTCCTATATTCAAAGGTAAGAATACATGTATATTCCAAAGCCAAATAAAAATATCTTTTGGATTATCTGCCATTTTCTGTTACGCAAGATAAGGTTCCACTCATTTAGTGCCTATGATCAAGAATTAACCTTATACCTCAAACATAAATGATGGGAAAGGCAACAGAGGGGAAAGCCTTTCAAAATAGAAATGGAAATAATGTGTTTATGTCTAACTTGTTGAACAAAAGGACTTTCACCTGTTAGGAGAACAAGGTAATCTAGTTTTTGATCTTAAAGGAGAGAACAAGTGAAGTGTTCTTTTTCTTCATAATTGTTTACCTTTAATGCCATTACATGGGTGTATAATGAAACTGAAAGCCATTTAATGAAAATGTATGCATATTGACGCATTGATATGTTCACACAGGAAATGAAATACAAATCTGTGGGGAAATGAACACTAAAGAACGCACCAGGAAGCCTCGTTCATCAATTCACATGGAAGTGAGCCCTAAAAAATAATAGTCTGGAATATGTGCTCCCTTCCTGCAACCTACAGGCTATGGATGCAGGGAATTCAGGTAAATGGAGAAGAGAAGAGGATTTCTGTGATCTGAAACCACCGCTGAAGGGAGCAAATCCTACCACGTGAAATTTATACCCCATCCTCAATCCCGATCTATTTCAGTTGCCAAAAACAAAAAACAAGAACCAAAAGACCACATGTCAAATCCATCTTTAGCAAATCTTCCCTGATTAATCCCATCTAGATTGGTCACTGCACTTGGTTTCCATTTACATAAAGAACTTTTGCACATGTTGATGTATTGCTTCAAAGAACACAGTTCAATGATACATTGTTCCAGATCATTTCATCTCAATATTTTTGTGTGCATTTGAGAATTCAGGTGCCTGGAACTTTTCCCTTTCATTTGGGAATTCAGGTATAAAGTCAATTTTCTATCATTGCTTGTGGCGTTATTCCCAGTAAGGGAACTATTGGATGACATTTCCATCCCAGATGAAAACTGACCAACCATTTTGTTTAAACAGTGCTCGGTCACTAGAATTCCAATTCAGTTGGTATAATGTATATTGATTCCTTCCATATGTTCTTTAATCAGTTCTCAGTATCTCCACTTCCTTCTTTACCCCTTTGTCAGTAGGCTCTGGGAACACAGACATCTGCCCAGAGGCAGTCAATTCTGCTGCCAATAGGGAGTTTCACACCCACAGATGCAAGATGAAAAATAAAACAAAAATCTAAAACTAGTTAAAAAAAAAAAAAGATTGGTAGATTGGCTTGGACCCCTTTCCTTAAGGCTCATAGTCCTCCTTAAGGCTCTTAGGCCTGCCAATTTAATATTCTATTAAATTGGATAACTGCTTTCCTCCAGTCAGCAGACAGGACACATGGTTATTTAGGTTCATGGTTGACTGGGCATCTTCACATATGAAACCAATGACCTGCCTGTCAGAAAAACCACAGCCCATACATTCTTATGGGCTTGCATATATTCTTATCTCAACCCCAAAATCTCAGGAGGGGGGAGTCTAAAACTCTGAACCAGAAAAACTGCATTGCTAATGATAAAGATACATTAAGAGTGACACTAGGTCTTATCTGGAGCAGATTCCAAGGGCCTTAGAGCATCTTGAAAAGTTGTGTATTTAGCATCCATTTCTCTGCATGAAGCATTAAACATGTACAAATGTATAACCAGAAACAGAATGGATAATAGTGTCTCATCCCCTCCTTCTCTTTGCCATTCTGTTGCCAGCTTGACTCCATTCTCCTCAGCGAGGGCTCCTCTGGCCACCCCAGGACTGGTAAGCATTTCATTCCTGGTCACACCTAAAGCACTCTCTCTAGATCATGCTCCCGGTGTTTGCTCTTATTCATTCGAGCATGTTTGCCCAATCTTGCCATCAGACTGTGTGCTCTGGGAGACAGAGTCTCATTCAACTTGTATTCCCATACTTAACAAAATAGTATCAACAAATTTTTTTCAATAAATATTGATCCCTTTAAAATCTTAACTTTTAAAAGATTTTTACTTAGGTTGCATGGCATCTCAAATGAAATATAACTATATAAATAAAAACAATGGAATGGGAATTGGTGAACATTGTTTCTAGATCAGTGAGTGGGAAATCCAAAAGAATTTGAGTTAGGTGGAGGTTGTGGGGGACGGGTGGGGAGAAGCAGTATCAACGAGAATGAAGAAATTCATCCCAATCTTTTCCTCCCCACTTCTGTGCATTCTCCCACCGAAAGCCTGACCCTAATCCCCTGATCACCATGAGAAGCAAAAGATTTCTTTCTCTAAGAAGAAGAGCAAGGATGGTCTCTAAGGCATGACTTCAGTATAGGCAGTGGGGGAATGAGGGCAGTGGTGGAAGGAGAGATGGGGACTGAGCCTGGGAATCACTAGCTGTCAGAGTGGGAGGGGCCTAGGAGAGTCTCTCAAACTTACATATTTAATAGATAAGAAAATATGAGGTCCAGAGAGGATGAAATTGAATCTAGGCCACAGAATCCATTGCAGGCAAAAATACCGATTAGAGTCCAGGTTTCCTAACCCATAGTTTATATTTTGAACTAGAAAAAGTTAATTGTATTTCTTTAATTAAAAAAAAAAATGGGGGCCGGGCGCGGTGGCTCAAGCCTGTAATCCCAGCACTTTGGGAGGCCGAGACGGGCGGATCACGAGGTCAGGAGATCGAGACCATCCTGGCTAACACGGTGAAACCCCATCTCTACTAAAAAAAAAAAAATACAAAAAACTAGCCGGGCGAGGTGGCGGGCGCCTGTAGTCTCAGCTACTCCGGAGGCTGAGGCAGGAGAATGGCGTAAACCCGGGAGGCGGAGCTTGCAGTGAGCTGAGATCCGGCCACTGCACTCCAGCCTGGGCGACAGAGCGAGACTCCGTCTCAAAAAAAAAAAAAAAAAAAATGGGAATCAACATCCAGAATTAGTCTATTAAAGGTAGATACACAATGAACGAGTTTTTTTAAAACTACCTATCAGCTGTTTATGAGAGATACACCTAGAGTGACCTGTGAGAGCTACATTAAAAGGATGGTAACAAAGTGTTAGCAAGGATGTAAATACACAGCTGATTGAAAGGGAAACAGGCACAGCCGCATCAGGAAACTAGAGGGTGATACCTGGTGAAACTGAAAATGTGTATGCCCTTTAACCCAGTGATTCTACTTCCAGGTGTAGAAACTCTCCTACCTGTGCATGCGGAAAAAATGTTCACTAATGTAAATTACATTAGAAACAGCAACCACAAGATAGCCCTGTCAAAGTTCAGGTTTCCCAGGAAACAAACTCTGAGATAGATATCTGTGAACAGGAGGGTTTTGAGTAATATTCCCTAGAGCAACACCTGCAGAAGAGAGCGGGTGGGGGAGGAAGGCAGAGCAGAACTGGGCAGAGGGAGAAGGTGAACCACAGTACAGTAGCAACAGAGGTCTTGGATGATCCTACAAATAATTCTGGATCTAGGACTGCCCTTGAAGTTTTTGCGAACTGAGGCATGGAGGTAAGGCCTTTGTACCCCTCAACCAGTCATGGATGTAAGCTGCCCTGGAAAGGGGTGTGACTTTGGGTGAGCGGCTCCCTTTGGCTGAGGGCAATGCCTAAAGAAGGACTCAGCTGTGACCCATTAGCAGCCGACATTCCCTGCACCTGAGAGAATGACTGTCTTAGTCCTAAAGAGAGAACTATGTGGCACACTACACCATCCACTACAGCACCCTCTACCCATAAAAATATGCAGCAGAAATGTAAATGCATTTCTGAAAAATATCTATGATTTAAAAAAATAAACCTGCAAATAACAAACTATTTTGAAATGAAAAACCAACAGAATACGACATACCAAAATCAATGGCATGCACCCTAAATGAATCCTAAGAACATTTATAGCCTTAACTGCATTTGATAGAAACTAAAATTGTGAATAAACTACTTAAAAATCTAGAAAAGGAAAAGCAAATATGCCAAATAAAGCAGAAAGGATTAAGGAAGATACACCCCAAAACTGATGGAAGATAATATATTTTTTAAAAGCGCTGATCAATAAACTAAGAGCTAAGTCTTTGAAAATAAAATAAACTGAGTCTGATCAAGAAAAGAATGAAAGCTACAAGTACATGGAAAAAGGTAATATGGCTACAATTTTTTAATTATAAGAGAATTCTATGTACAATGTTATGCCAACAAATTTGAAAACTAGATTAATATGATTTTATGCAAAGTATACATTATAACAGTGTGAAAAATAAACAATAAACCAATAAACTTTGGAAAAATTCTATGAAGCATTCAAAGAACAGAAATTATCCAATTCATATCAAATACGGACATAAAAAAAGGTGGAAAGCTACTCAACTCATTTTATGAAGCTAGAATAATTCTGGTTCTGAGATGGGAAAAGGACAGCACAAGAAAATAAAACTATCAGCCAACACCACCTGTGAGCAGACATGCAAAAGTCCTGAAGAAAGTATTAGCAAGCTTAATAACAGCATACTAAAAATAATCATCAAAATCACTTTATTCTATGAGCTTTTACATGTCTGTTAATGTAATCTACCACATTCATACATTAAAGGGAAAATCAATATAATTATCTCAGTATACATCTCCCAAATTAACACCCATTTATAATGTTGATTATTCTGATATCAACGACTGCAATGGCCTGTAGTGGCTTAAATGGCCTACAAAATAATCTAGCTAGCCTATTACCTCTCTGACTGCAACTTTTTTCAGATCACTGGTTAGAGGAAACAGAATAGTATTAATAGTTGCCTCAGTGATTGAATTCAAGGGGGGTACAGAGTTTCAGGGAGGAGGGACCTGAAAAGGAGCCCCAAAAACTCAGCATAAAATTCACCTTGAGTGTTTGGCCAACTCTTGAGTGCAAGACCTCAAAAAACCTAGCAGAGAATATGCTGGGAAGCTAAAAGCTGATCAGAGAGCTCAGAGGACATGGACTGCTAGGGAGATACTGAGATACAGGTCCAGCTAAAGAAGATAGATCCTGGTGAATGTCTCAAGCTTTCAATACTATGGTTTTGCAAGTGTTTACTTTTGGGGGAAACTGAGTAAAAGGTACACAAGATCCCTCTATACTATTTCTTACAACTGTACATGAATCTACAATTATCTCAAATAAGAAAGTTTAATTTCAAAAAACAAAGGCAAAAAGTTCTCAGACAAGCCAAAGCTGAGAAAAATTGAGCAAATTCATCATTAGCACTTCTGCAGTACAAAATACACAAAAGGAAGTTATTTGAGCTAAAGATGACCCCAGTGGAAGCACAAAGTGCAAGAAGGATAAATAATGCCAGAAAAGGTAAATATTTTTGGTAAATATTAAACATATTTTAAAGCAAGAATAATAAGTCCAAAATAGTAAACGCACACACAGCCACTACCACCACGTTTATCCTATAACCCAGTAATTCCACATTTCAGTATTTGCCCTAAAGAAATACATCCATGTACATACACAAAAAAAGGCAGGTACAAAGGTATTCATTGCAGCTTTGTTATAATAGCAACAAATTTAAAACGGTATGAATATCCATCAACAGGCAATGGCTAAACAAATTGTTACATATATACAATGAAAAAATACGCAGTGGTTGGCCAGGCCCGGTGGCTCACGCCTGTAATCTCAGCACTTTCAGAGGCTGAGGAGGGTGAATCACCTGCAGTCAGGAGTTCGAGACCAGCCTGGCCAACGTGACAAAACCTGTGTCTACTAAAAATATAAAAATTAGCTGGGTGTGGTAGCACATGCCTGTAATCCCAGCTACTTGGGAGGCTGAGGCAGGAGAATCACTTGAACCTGGGAAGCAGAGGTTGCAGTGAGCCGAGATCGCACCATTGCACTCCAGCCTAGGTAACAAGAGCGAAACTCCATCTCAAAAAAAAAAAAAACAAAACAAAAAAAAACTACACAATAGTTTAACAAAGAGCGGGATTATACAGTATCTAATTATGCTAACATGGAAAGTTTCTAAAAAGCAATAAAAATATATGTAACAGTATAGTACCATGTATGCAAAACATAATTTTCTAAAATATGTATATATACATATATGTATACTTTTGAGCACTTACTGTATACCAGATACTGTTCTAAGTGCTTTACACAAATTAACTCTTTAAACCCTCAGGAAAATCTTATGAAATAGGTACCATTATTGTCTCCATTTTTGCAGAGGAAGAAACTGAGGCATAGAGTTAAGTAACTTGCCCAAATCACTCAGTTGATAAGTGAAGGGCTTGGATTCAAACCGAAGCAGAGCCTACGACTTGCCCAAGCAGACAGGCCCCCGAGTCTGTGCTCTTAGAACTCTGCTGGATGAGCCCTTGGGACTCACAAGCAGCACTCTAAATTTTCAACATTGACTCTCTCTAGCAAGAAAAATGGGATCAGATTGGCAATATGAAGGAACTTCGGCTTTGTGTTGTTTGAATGTATAACAAGAAAAACATATATATTGTTTGGGAATTTAAAAATAAAAATTCAAGTTTAGGAGGACAGTGATGAACCTTAATAGGAAAAAAGTTTGAAATGAAGTAAAAAGTAAAAATTTAATTCAGTGCTGGCCTAATAAGAATAAGGCCTTTACGCAGAAACATATGTCTACATGTATCCACATGCAAATAAAAGCAATTTGCAAATTGGTATCTGAAGCAGTGTGAAGTTTGTTTTTTAAATTATATTTTAAGTTCTGGGATACATGTGCAGAATGTGCAGGTTTGCTACATAGGTATACACCTGCCATGGTGGTTTGCTGAGCTCATCAACCCGTCATCTACATTAGGTATTTCTCCTAATGCTATCCCCTGCCCTAGCCCCCCAACCCCCGACAGGCTCCGGTGTGTGATGCTCCCCTCCCTGTGTCCATGTGTTCTCATTGTTCAACTCCCACTTATGAGTGAGAAAAATGCAGTGTTTAGTTTTCTGTTCCTATGTTAGTTTGCTGAGAATTATGGTTTCCAGCTTCATCCATGTCCCTGCAAAGGACATGAACTCATCCTTTTTGATGGCTGCATAGTATTCCATGTTGTATATATGCCACATTTTCTTTATCCAGTCTATCATTAATGGGCATTTGGATTGGTTCCAAGTCTTTGCTGTTATGAATAGTGCTGCAATAAATATATGTGTGCATGTGTCTTTACAGAATGATTTATAATCCTTTGGGTATATACCCATAATAGGATTGCTGGGTCAAATGGTATTTGTGGTTCTAGATCCTTGAGGAATCGCCACACTGTCTTCCACAATGGTTGAACTAATTTACACTCCCACCAACAGTGTAAAAGCATTCCTATTTCCCCACATCCTCTCCAGCATCTGTTGTTTCCTGACTTTTTAATGATTGCCATTCTAACTGGTGTGAGATGGTATCTCATTATGGTTTTGATTTGCATTTCTCTAATAAATGATGATGAGCTTTTTTTCATGTTTGTGCAGCATAATGTCTTTTGAGAAGTGTCTGTTCATATCCTTTGCCCACTTTTTGATGGGGTTGTTTTTTTCTTTTAAATTGGTTTAAGTTCCTTGTAGAATCTGAATATTAGCCCTTTGTCAGATGGATAAATTGCAAAATTTTTCTCCCATTCTGTATGTTGCCTGTTCATTCTGATGATACTTTCTAGTGCTGTGCAGAAGCTCTTTAGTTTAATTAGATCCCATTTGTCAATTTTGGCTTTTGTTGCCATCGCTTTTTGTGTTTTATTCATGAAGTCTTTGTTTATGCCTATGTTCTGAATGGTATTGCCTAGGTTTTCTTCTAGAGTTTGTATAGCTTTAGGTCTTACATTTAAGTCGTTAATCCATCTTGAATTAATTATTGTGTAAGATGTAAGGAAGGGGTCCAGTTTCAGTTTTCTGCATATGGCTAGTCAGTTTTCCCAACACCATTTCTTTAGTAGAAAATCCCTTCCCTCGTTGCTTATTTTTGTCAGGTTTGTCAAAGATCAGACAGTTGTAGATGTGTGGTATTATTTCTGAGGCCTCTGTTCTGTTCCATTGGCCTACATATCTGTTTTGGTACCAGTACCATGCTGTTTTTGTTATTGTAGCCTTGTAGTATAGTTTGAAGTCAGGTAGCATGATGCCTCCAGCTTTGGTCTTTTTGCTTAAGATTTTCTTGGCTATATGGGCTCCTTTTTGGTTCCATATGAAATTTAAAGTACTGTTTTCTAATTCTGTGAAGAAAATCAATGGTGGCTTGATGGAGACAGCATTGAATCTATAAATTACTTTGGGCAGTATGGTCATTTCCATGATATTGATTCTTCCTATCTATAAGCATGGAATGTTTTTCCATTTGTTTGTGTCCTCTCTTATTTCCTTGAGCAGTTGTTTGTAGTTCTCCTTGAAGAGGTACTTCACATCCCTTGTAAGTTGTATTCCTAGGTATTTTATTCTCTTTGTAGCAATTGTGAATGGGAGTTTACTCATCATTTGGCTCTCTGTTTATTATTGGTGGATAGGAATGCTTGTGATTTTTGCACATTGATTTTGAATCCTGAGACTTTGCTGAAGTTGATTATCAGCTTAAGGAGACATTGGGCTAAGACGATGGGATTTTCTACATATACAATCATGTCATCTGCAAACAGAGAGAAAGGTCAGGTTACCCACAAAGGGAAGCCCATCAGCCTAAGAGTGGATCTCTCAGCAGAAACCTTACAAGCCAGAAGAGAATGGGGGCCAATATTCAACATTTTTAAAGAAAAGAATTTTCAACCCAGAGTTTCATATCCAGCCAAACTAAGCTTCATAAGCAAAGGAGAAATAAAATCCTTTACACACAAGCAAACACTGAGAGATTTTTGTCACCACCATGCCTGCCTTACAAGAGCTCCTGAAGGAAGCACTAAATATGGAAAGGAAAAACCGGCATCAACCACTGCAAAAACATACCAAAATGTAAAGACCATCAACCCTGTGAAGAAACTGCATCAACTAATGGGAAAATAACCAGCTAGCATCATAATGACAGGATCAAATTCACACATAACAATATTAACTTTAAATGTAAATAGGCGAAATGTCCCAATTAAAAGACACAGACTGGCAAATTAGATAGAGTCAAGACCCGTAGTTGCACTGTATTCAGGAGACACATCTCACGTGCAAAGACACACATAGGCTCAAAATAAAGGGATAGAGGAATATTTACCAAGCAAATGGAAAGCAAAAAAAAAGCAGGGGTTGCAATCCTAGTCTCTGATAAAACAGACTTTAAACAAACAAACATCAAAAGAGACAAAGAAGGGCATTACATAATGGTAAGGGGATCAATGCAACAAGAAGAGCTAACTATCCTAAATATATATGCACCCAATACAGGAGCACCCAGATTCATAAAGCAAGTTCTTAGAGACCTACAAAGAGATTTAGACTCCCACACAATAATAGTGGGAGAACTTAACACCCCACTGTCAGTATTAGACAGATCAATGAGACAGAAAATTAGCAAGGATATTCAGGACTTGAACTCAGCTCTGGACCAAGCATACCTAATAGACATCTATAGAACTCTCCACTACAAATCAACAGAATATACATTCTTCTCAGCACCACATCACACTTATTCTAAAATTGACCACATAATTGGAAGTAAAACACTCCTTAGCAAATGCAAAAGAATGAAAACCATAACAAACAGTCTCTCAGACCACAGTGCAATCAAATTAGAATTCGGGATTAAGAAAGTCACTGAAAACCTCACAACTACATGGAAACTGAACAACCTGCTCCTGAATGACTACTAGTAAATAACAAAATGAAGGCAGAAATAAACATGTTCTTTGAAACCAATGAGAACAAAGACACACGTGCCAGAATCTCTGGGACACAGCTAAAGCAGTGTTTAGAGGGAAATTTATAGCACTAAGTGCCCACAGGAGAAAGGGGGAAAGATCCAAAACGACATCTTAACATCACAATTAAAAGAACTAGAGAAGTAAGGGCAAACAAATTCAAAAGCTAGCAGAAGACAAGAAACAACTAAGATCTGGGCAGAACTGAAGGAGATAGAGACAGAAAAAATCCCTTCAAAAAATCAATCAATCCAGGAGCTGGTTTTTTGAAAAGATTAACAAAATAGATAGACCTCTAGCCAGACTAATAAAGAAAAAGGAATCAAATATACACAATAAAAAGTGATAAAAGGGTTACCATCACTGATCCCACAGAAATACAAACTACCATCAGAGAATACTATAAACACCTCTACACAAATTAACTAGAAAATCTAGAAGAAATGGATAAATTCCTGGACACATACACCCTCCCAAGACTAAACTAGGAAGAAGCCAAATCCCTGAATAGACCAATAACAACTTCTGAAATCGAGGCAGTAATTAATAGCCTACCAACCAAAAAAAAAGCCCAGGACCGGATGGATTCACAGCCAAATTCTACCAGAGGTACAACAGGAGCTGGTACCATTCCTTCTGAAAGTATTCTAAACAATAGAAAAAGAGGGACTCCTCCCTAACTCGTTTTATGAGGCCAACATCTTCCTGATATGAAAACCTAGCAGAGACACTACAAAAAAAGAAAATTTCAAACCAATATCCATGATGAACATCAATGTGAAAATCCTCAATAAAATACTGGCAAACCGAATTCAGCAGCACATCAAAAAGCTTATCCACCACAATCAAGTTGGCTTCATCCCTGGGATGCAAGGATGTTTCAACATACGTAAATCCATAAACATAATCCATCACATAAACAGAACCAATGACAAAAAACACGATTATCTCAGTAGATGCAGAAAAGAACTTCGACAAAATTCAACACCCCTTCATGCTAAAAACCCTCAATAAACTAAGTATTGATGGAATGTATCTCAAAATAATAAGAGCTATTTATGACAAACCCAGCCAATATCATACTGAATGGGCAAAAGCTGGAAGCATTCCCTTTGAAAACCAGCATAAGACAAGGATGCCCTTTCTCACCACTCCTATTCAACATAGTATTGGAAGTTCTAGCCAGGGCAATCATACAAGAGAAAGAAATAAAGGGTATTCAAATAGGAAGAGTGGAGATTTCTTAAAGAATATAAAACAGAACTACCATTTGACCCAGCAATACCATTACTGGGCATATATCCAAAGGAAAATGCACCATTCTACCAAAAAGACATAGGCACTTGTGTGCTCATTGCAGTGCTATTCACAATAGCAAAGGTGCAGAATCAACCAAAGTCCCCCGGTAGGCTCGATTAAAAACAAAATGTGGTACATATACACTATGGAATACTATGCAGCCTTTAAAAAGAATGAGATCATGTCCTTTGCAGCAACATGGATGCAGCTGGAGGCCATGATCGTAAGCGAATTAATGTAGGAACAGAAAACCAAATACCATATGTTCTCACTTATAAGTGGGAGCTAAACTTTGGGTACACACAGACATAAAGATGGCAATAATAGATACTAGTGACTTGTAGAGGGGAAATGAGGATGGGGCCAAGGGCTGAAAAACTACCGAGTACTATGCTCACTACCTGGGTAATGGGATCATTCACACCCCAAACCTCAGCATCATGCAATATATCCATGTAACAAACTCACAATGCACCCCTGGATCTAAAATTAAAGTTGATATTATTTCTTAAGAATAGTTTTTGGAAGTACACTTACTGCTATAAAAATCTCATTGAATCAGAGGTAAAATGTTCACAGAAGTTGAAAAGTCACAAGACAGGAATGTGGTTGAGGAGTAAGCCAAGAATCTTAAAAATTTTTTCATATTTATGAATTTGGGGAAGCACTTGGTTCTCAGACTGTATCTTTTGTGTATCTCAAGAGTCTGTTGCATTTATATATATATGAACTCAGCAATTAAGTTATTGATCCAATTGTTCCTTGCAACAGACACATTATTTAAACCATTCTTTTGCCAATTAAGTTATCACTATATCTAGAATACACCACTTGCTGGATCGCTTTGTACTCAAAAAGGAATTAAACAGGCTTCTACTTAACTTGAACCATACCTAGGACTTTGAAATCAGGCTGAGCTCCGGTGGCTGAACTAGATGGTCAGTCGCAGAAGTGAGTTGCCCAGTCAACCATGCATAACCAGTGAGTGTGAAAGGGACAAGGTAAACAGCAGACAGCGTCCCTGCTCAGTGAGAGGATGCCCGGGAAGTCCCTGATGAGTTAACTAATGGAGGCAGAAGATCCCTGGAAGGGGTTCATCAGCTCCACCTGCCATCGGCCTTCCCTGGAAGTCAAACAGTCAAAGCAAATCAGAGGAGCCAATCAGCCCTGGCGTGGAATCCCCAGAGAGCACGGTCAGCCAGCTGGCTCAAGGTCCTGGGTTGCCGAGGGTGGTGTGGAGCTGGAAGTTTCTCACTCGGAGCTCAGCTCCAGCAGGCAAAGCTTGGATCAAAGACAGACAGCTGGAAAGAACAGAACAATCACATCAAAGAATCTTAGGGCTGAATCAGACCTTCAGAAGTCATTTAACTCTTCCCTCCAGCCCTCACAGATATAGGGTGACCTCTCCCCTCCCCTTTTAAAACTATTACTATTATATTATTTTAAACGAAACATTCTACAACCTTCCTGTGTCAGGAAGTCCTTCTTGAGTCCTAGCCCACATTCTTCTTGGGATATTTAGAAACTTTTGCCATCTCAAAAGGAGTTAGAAATGAAATATGAAACCCCCCAAAAATATTGACAAGCTTCCTTGGGCTAAAAAGAGATTCATAGCCACGTTAAGAAACTACATACAAAATTCTGTACTTAACAGAACAGATCAGCTGTGGGACAAGGGGTAGGTAGAGCAGGGAAGACAAGTTTCAATGTTACAAAGGGGAGTTATTAAAAATGGAATTATTGCATGATTTTTAAGGTGCATTATTATGGTCTATTTAAGTGATTGTTTATGGAATAGCAACTGCTTTATAGAATATTTTAATAGGCAAATTGAAAGAAATTACCCATTGCCCCCACTGTATGTCTATAAATCATGAAAGGGTATAAATTAATAGGTTTAATACTCCTCAATCCACCCAGCTAGGACATGAGCCTTACTGGGACCTTCATGTGGCAGATAAGAGTATGGTATAAGTGGGCATAAGGAAGACCTGCAGTCAGAATTAGAATACCTGAAGAAAGGTGACAAATGAAGATATGTTCAGGACAGACATCAGAATCAAAAATATCCAGTTGCCAAACAGGTAGCGTTCTTATGCCTCCTGGAAGGTTTACCCAGCATGAAGCAGGACACAGCCAGAGGCTGGTCAGACTGTATCTTTTGTGTATGTCAAGAGTCTATTGTATTAAAGTATGTATGAATATATATAAATATATATATATTAATACAGGGACCCAGGGTTCAGCCTCTTCAACTAGAAAGGAAGCCAGGCCTCCAGACCAAAGGAGACTAAGGCAGCAGCCCAACAAGAAGACATGCTGTGTGGGAGGCACACTCCATGGGAGGCACACTCCGTGGCCAGTTTTGAGCACAAAACTAATCCCTGACCCCATGTGCTGCTAGGAATGAGGCATGTGTGATATACAAAGCCTCGTTTCTCATTGGCTATGGGTCTCTGATGGCACAGGCTGGGTTCACCTAAGCAGGTTTAGCAGTTGTAAGGGCATGAGGGGCCATGAAAGTCTAAGGAGAAGCACTGGAATTATAAAAGAGGTTACCCCACGGGTAAGGTGGGAAGAGTGGCGAGGAAGGGGCTCCCAAGGGGCCTTCAAATATGTTCAAGCAGTAGAGTTTCATGGATGTCTGTCATAATTTTCTGGTCCATACCTTTTCAAATATCTGCAATATTTTTTGGTAAAAATAAATAAAATTATCAATAAAAATAAAAGGCAATGAGACGAAGATTCAGAATTGCTTCTTATTGTTGGTCAATTTCTGTCTCCTTAATCTCCTTTCGTAGCTTATATTCCATGTCTTCCTCCTTAAGAACTGCTATTAATCAAGATTCTGCCCTGGGCCCTTCATTCCACTTAATCTGTACTCTCTCTGCATAATCTCATTCCAAGACTTCCTTCACCTCCCGTATGTGAAGGACATCTCAATTTTATATTTCTCACCTGGCCACGGCTCCCGCGCTAGAACCCATCCACTCAATGACTTATTTGACACCTCACTGAGGATAGACTGTAGGTACCTGAAATTCCCGATGTCCAGACAGAACTCAGTACCTGTCCCCTACATCTAGCCTTCTTTTGTTTCCTACCTTGGTCTAGCATCACCATCCACCAAGTTGCTGAAATAAGAAACGTAGGCACTGTCCTGACGTTTCCTTCCTTCTACAAATCCAGTCACCAAGTTCTGTCAAGTCCACTTTTTAATGTTCTTAAATTGACTTACCCTATTTCCACTATGAATTTCCTGGCTACAATCCACCACCATTCCTCATTTGAATCACCAACACTCTCCCTCCACCTCCTTGCGGGGAAATGGATGTAGGACAGCCAGCACTCAATTTCCTTTGAAGTTCTAATTAGGAGCTTTTCTGTCACCTCCATCATTTTCTCTATCACTCTGAGTTGCCCCAAAATTTTCAAGGTTCTGGGAGGAATAAAATTTGGCTTTCTCCCCTCAAACTCAGTATCCACATGGGAGTCAGACAGAACCAGATTAACTAGGTCCTCTCGGCCTGGAAGCTCCCTGAGGCACCTGCTGAAAAACAATCCAAGCCACATTTTTGTGAATTACACCTGTGTGTGCACAACACCTTCCAGGTATAAGTTTAGACAGAAAAAAGCATTTATCCAAATACGTTAAATGTTGCCAGCTAACTCAGGTTCCTTGACAAGTGATAAACCGGTCCCAGTCTGGCGAAAGTAGATGAGTTCCCGCCAGAGCTGACCTAGCTCTGCCGAGTATTTTTAATAGTCACAGTGTGATTTGCTTAGTGCAAGGCTAAGAGACACCACCAGCCAGAGAGCGTGCCTCTGAAGGCACCTATCTCAATCAGCTAGAATTTGAAAACTGAGTTATTCAGGTGCAGTTCTGATTAGCAAGCAAGTGGTTTGTTTTATCTAAATCTGAAGGCCTTTATTAAGCCGCCCAATAAGTTACTTCTTTCAGAAAAATCACACACACACACACACACACACACACACACATCAAGAAAAAAAAAAGGAAAAGAATTTGAAAAGTCAGAATTCTTTTTGTCTACATACATGCCAGGGGAAAGAAAATAAATTTTAAAAATATATGTATCAAGATTGTCTAGCCACATTTTTGTGAATTACACCTGTGTGTGCACAACACCTTCCAGGTATAAGTTTAGACAGAAAAAAACATTTATCCAAATACGTTAAATTGTTACATTGCATGAGAGAGGTTAATTCTCTTATTTTGAACACAAAGAAAAATGTGCAATTTTATTAATAGAAAACTAGTTTATCCTTATCCTCTAAAAATATTAAATATTTTAAAAATAAACCTTGAAGGAGTGTCAGATTATTTGATATCCATTAAGAATATTCATATTAATAAATTTCATGTGTCCTATGTTCAAATAGCATGGTCTTTGTAAGCAGCTATGGCAGAAGGACTCTAAGATACGGTTGACCCTTGAACATAGAAATTAGGGATGCTGACCCCCTATGTGGTCAACAATCTGCATATATTAATAAACTTTTGACTCCCCCAAAACGTAATTACTCATAGCCTACTGTTGTCCAGAAGCCATGCCAGTAACATAGTGGATTAACACAGACTATTATCTACATATATTTTAGGCATTCATGACAAACCTTTTTATTATTTGACAAAGTTTTTTCAATATCTCTAGGCTATGCGATTTGTCCACAAGGTTTTTCAACTTGTTGCAAATCTCCAAAAAATTTTCCAATGTATTTTTTGAAAAATATCCATGTATAAATGGATCTGCCACAGTTCAGACAAGGACCTGTGTTGCTCAAGGGTCAACTGTATTTGGATTTAGTCCCAGCATTACCACCAACTGGTTAGGCAAACTACTATGGTTTCTTCCCATCCTCAGTTCTTCAGTTACTTACCTGTAAAACAGAGGGACTGACTTGTTCAGCGACTTCCAACTTTTTACTATTACCCCAAAGTGCTTACCATTTCTACAAGACCCGTCCTAAGCTCCCACACCTCCAGCATCTCCTCCTGCACCTCCAGCCTCTGACTGAGCTCCAACCATGCTAATTGCTTTTCATGGTCTCTGGCTCACTATTCTGGTGCTCACCTGACCTGGCCCTTAGCACAAGGTACCCTCCCAGCCTAGAACACCCTCCCTCCAAATCTCCTGAACAACTCCCACCTGTTTTTCAGGTCTCAGGTGACATTTCTCCTCTCCTTAAAAGTCTCTGCTGTGCTCCCAAGAAGTCTCCATTTGGTGGCCCCACGAAGTGATCCTGGAACAGCCTGCTCCTCTCCCATCACAACCCCTACCACACTCATAAGTGTCTGTGGGCATGATTATCTTTCTCATATGTGTGTAAGCTCCATCGGCTCCATGATGACTTCAGAGTTGTTTCCCCAATCCCTAGCGTAGTGCCTGATGTATAGGAGATATTCAATAACTATTTATTGAATAAATGAATCAATTGGTAAATCGCCTCTCCTTCCCATCCAGAAGTAGAAATGCGTCAAGAATACTGGAGTATACCCAGATGCTTTCAGTGGATGAGAATAACAAGGAGAAATGGCCACGAGATGAAACGATGGGAGGGCAGCCAGCTCAGTGATACCATACGTGGATTACCTTTGTCAGAGGCTCCTTCCCAAATTGATTTCCCTTCCACACCAGCATGTTAGCAGGGTGCTATCCTCACTAGTAATCCATGGACAGATTGCAAATGCTAACACTATTCACCCGAGCAAAACGGAACCGGCCAGGTAAATCTGTCCTGTACAAATCATACAAAGCATTCCAAAGCCAAGTAGAAATGAATATTGGATTAGCCCTCGCTCATGCAGATAATTGAGAGTTAGTCCAGTTTGGGGTTTGTTTGCTTGTGTATTTTTATATCCTGGCTGTGGGATCCCGCCAGCCTGGGAGGAGGGTGGGGCCAGCAGCACAGGACAGGGCTGAGCCTGCTACTGAGGAGGTCTCTGTGCTGTGGAGGTGGTGCAGTGGACAGTGCTGGCCACGGCCTCTACTGGGCTCTGGGATCTGCTGTATTGCAGATCCAAGAGAAACTAATTCTGTACCAAGTTCTTTCATTATTTCTCTGGACCTAGAGAAAATGTGGGGAGGAAAGACTTAACAGCCATTTTATCTAGGTGCTAGAAGCTCACACCAAGAAGCAATAAGAATTTGAATAACAAGTACATTGTCCTCAGAGAGAAAAGAAGAAAGGGAAAAAAGTAACCCACCCACCCGTGGATGCCAAGTCACAAAATTTAATTAGGAAGATAAGACGTGGGGGAGGGCGAGATAGGGTTGATGTTCCTTTTTTTTTTTTTTTTTTTTTCTAGTTATGAGCTCAGAGAGAGGAGTGAGAGAAATAATTTAAACACAGAATTAACATCTTCTAATAATCTTAGACAAAGCCCGAGTCTGTTTTGCTTTGGTTTGTAAATTAGCTCATGATTAAAGTGTCTTTTCAGCCATGCGCCATTGTCTTCCCGGGCCCGTTTGCTGAATGCAGCCTGACCTAAACGCCCTTGTAGCTCAAGTACAAGATTCGAAAGCGTGAGGGAACAATTATTATAAAGTGAAGGATTTGCAGTTTTACTGAAAAATCAATGAACTTTTCAAGTGATTTTTATCATATTTTGCAGCTGTTCTGTTGGCTCTTGAGTGCGCTATCACACCGTCGGCCCCGGTGTTTTTAAAGAGACTTGTTCATCTGGAAGCTTCGCCTTCTCCTGGAATGGCAGCTGATGCCGCCCTGGCTGGAGCACCAGGCTGCTGGAGAGGGGATTTCCTGGGGATGGTGTGAGTGATAGCAAGCCTTCCATTTGGGACTCCCCTGACCTTTACCTTTTAGCCTTTGGGGCAGTTCCAGGCCTGGATTCTTGCCCCAGATCAGGTTTACTTGGTTCACGTTAGAGAAAAACTCCAGGAAAGTTGATCTTGTGTCTTCCAACATCACAAGCTAATGGGAATGGAAAGTACTTTTGAGATCAACTAGCCTTCATGTTGCTGATAGGAGCTGAGCCTCATGGAGATGGTAGAATGCATTCCCGACACTCTAGAAAAACAGGCCTTAAAGTCATTGGAGACTCAGGGGCCATGCAACCTCCCCCACATCCACTGCACGGGAGCCTAGAAGACAACAAGGCAGGTGAAAGCTGCTGTGGAAAGAAAGAGAGGAGAAAGGGGAATCCCTGTTGTATGCAATCTTCTGTCAACTGGGCAGATGGACTAAACCATGTCCTTCAGGCCTGGAATAAGTTGAGCTTGAAGACACCAAGGAAGTAAAATCTATCAGGAATCTTTGCTTAAAACCTATTTGGTTCACTTTCTCATATTCACTGAGAATCCAGGTGACCCACATAAAATACTAAAGCTTCAATGCATAGGTTTCCTTAAAATGACTCCAAAATTGACCTATTTCAGAACATTAAATAACACTATATTTAGTTATAATACTGAATTAGTGAGAAATGTAGAAATGTGACAACTGTTTTCTCCTCCCTTACAGATTCTGAATTCAGTGGGCTATCACCCCATTAGAAGAATCAGAATGGGGGATTAGAATTGACCCATGGGTGAGTGCTCTTTTCATTGTGAACTAGGTAAGTATTTTTTCCAATAAACTTGCCCAAGATAATCTGATGGTTGTTATCAATAGCCAGTTAACCAACAAATATTTCTTTCTTTTTTTTGAAACAGAGTCTCCTCTGTCACCCAGGCTGGAGTGCGATGGCGTGAACTCAGCTCACTGCAACCTCTGCCTCCCGGGTTCAAGTGATTCTCCTGCTTCAGCCTTACCAGCAGCTGGAATTACAGGCACACACCACCATGCCCAGCTAATTTTGTATTTTTAATAGAGATGGAGTTTCAACATGTCAGCCAGCCTGGTCTCGAACTCCTGACCTCAGGTGATCCACCTGCCTCAACCTCCCAAAGTGGTGGGATTACAGTCATGACAACAAATGTTTCTGAAGTACTTACTATGTGATCAGTCCAGAGATAAGTTCTATGAGTTCCACAAAATAGGATAAA
The DNA here is from genome assembly GCF_007565055.1 of Rhinopithecus roxellana. Classification (NCBI taxonomy): domain Eukaryota; kingdom Metazoa; phylum Chordata; class Mammalia; order Primates; family Cercopithecidae; genus Rhinopithecus; species Rhinopithecus roxellana. Next base: position 69,449,893 of record NC_044556.1, read on the forward strand.
ATTTAACTCCTGACTGCAGGAGACAAAGGACCAAACTCCATGGCACTTACTCTAAGAGGAACCTTGAGTGGTCTCTCAAGATGGGTCAGCTTTAGACAAGTGGAGAGAGGAGGAGGACAAGCCACCACAGGGACCCACACAAGAAAGGGTGAGGTTGGTGCAGGTAAGAGTAAGAGCATTCCACTTGGATTAGTTCAAAGATTTGCCTGAATTAGACTTTTCATTCCACCCGATGGTACTAATTTTGGGGTAAATTAGGAAAGCATTAACATGGTTATCCACAAAAAAAAATCTACAAACTTAGTTTATTGCTAGTCTTTGATGAAACCTGTTAGCTTTGAGAAGATACAATAGCAAACCAAGGATCACTTACTAGGGATTAGTTGATTGTTGGGGAAGAAAAAAAAATTGACCACAGTAATAGTGAACACATATTGCGTTATTTCTACATACCAGGTGCTGTCCTAAGTACTTAACCTTCTTTAAGTAGGTTCTCGGTTAATCCTGGCAACCACCTCATAAGGCAGGTACTATCAGCTCCGTTTTGCAAAGTGGAAGCTGAGTCACAGAGAGGTTAAGCAGTTGCAAACATGAAGGCAACTAGTTCCTGTTCTCCCTCTGAATCTGGGGCAATGGAAGGGAAAACAGGTCTCCATAGGAGAGAACAGCAGGGAAATGGTTGTCGCATGCACAAAAATCAGGTTTCAAATAAAGCCTGGAATAATTTCTGAAGAAATTATAAGAAATAGGAGGTGAAGAGCAATCTCTAATAAAAATTACTGTTGCCCACAAAACACTCTTCTGAAAGCCAGCAATGTCACCACGGGCAGAATAGAACACAGCTATGAAGGCTGACCTCCTCCAGAAAGAGATGGTGTGCAAAGCAAACATTCATGGTAGAGGTGGGAGACAGAGCCATCAGAAACCCAGAATGCAGAGAAAGTGGAGCGACAAGCAGAAAACAACTTAGTGGTTGTTATAGACTTAATTGTGTCCTGCAAAAATTCATATGTTGGAGTCCTAAGCCCCAGTGACTATATTTGGAGATACGGCCATTAAAGAGGTAATTAAGGTTGAATGAGGGCATAAGGGTGGGACCTTAATCCAATGGGACTGGTGTCCTTCTAAGAAGAGGCAGAGACAGAGACACTAGGAGCATACAGAGAGATAAAAGGAAGGCCGTGTGAGGACACAGGAGCCTCTGCAAGCCACAGGAGAGGGCTCAGGGGAACCCAAGCCTGCCAACACGTTGATCTTGGACTTCTAGCCTCTAGAACTGTGAGAAAATAAATGTCAGTTGTTTAAGCCACCCAGTCTGTGGTCTTTCACTGTGGCAGCCCTCGCAGATTAACACAATAGCATAATGAAATTTTGTGGGAAGAGACTAAATCGATCTCTAAGTGGGTACTGGGGCTTGATGGGGCGGGTCCCAGAGCCTAAAACAACTCCACTGGAAGAACCTCAAACAACTCCACCGCAGCACAGCAGAGGCAAAGGCCTCCATCTCACTGCAGAAATTCTGGCCTGAAGGCTGATTTAAAAGTTTCAAGCCACACAGCAAAGATCCTATGAGGAAAGCCTCACAGAGAGAGAAGATGACAAATTACAAAGGACATCTGTGATGGTTTATATAAGGAAACTGCTTCCGATATCATCCAATCACCAAGACTTCCCGAGTTGAGGCCACTGGGATTTCTATAGGGAGCCTTAGCCCAAAACACAGCAGCAATGAACCCTGGGGGTCAGGGACAAAAAAATCAATACACGCACTGCCTTTGAAAGCTCAAGATGTTCTATAAAAGCTTTGAGCAAGGACAAGAAAAAATAGAGTTCCTTTAGCTCTAGAGATTTTTTTCCTTTTTTTTTTTTTTTTTTTTTTTTGTAACAGATTGCCTGTCTGCTCCAAGAGATGGAGATTGAAAAGTCTTATTCTCTGTGTGAGGGATCAGAGAAAACCTTGAAAATCTCACTCTCCTAGAGGCTTCACACAGGGTCTCAAGAAGAAGCGGGACTCTGTGAGACTCATGCTCTGGCTTGCGTGGATGTCGGGTGGCACAGAGCTCCCCGCCGGCGCCGGGACCAGATCTTTGAAGTCAGCAGAGCTGCCCTTGTTACGAAGACCCGCCCAGGCCAGAGGCTCTGTTTCTGGACACAGTAATTTGAGGGAAAATAAAATAAGGTCTATATTCCTTGGGGGTATGGGTCTAATTGCAGAAGGCTCAAACTTGGGTGTGCCTAAGAATCATCCCGGGGTTGCGAAAAACACACAGATTCCCAACACCCACCCCCAGAGACTCCGCTTCCATCCATCATCTAGAACTGTTGCTCAGACTGCCTCTGCTGAAAGGCCAGTTTTTATTTATTTTCATTCTACCACAAATAGTTTCTTTCTTTTTTTTCTTTTTATTTTTGACAGTCTCACTCTGTCACCCAGGCTGGAATCCAATGATGTAATCATAGCTCACTGAGCCTCTGGGCTCGAGCAATCCTCCTGCTTTAGCCTCCCAAGTAGCTGGGACTATAGGTATATGCCACCACACCTAGCTAATTTTTTATTTTTCTTTATATTACCTTTCACTATATTACCCAGTCAGGTATCAAACTCCTGGCCTTAAGCAATCCTCCTCCTGCCTCAACTTCCCAAAGTGTTGGGATTACAGGCATGAGCCCCCATGCCCAGCATGGATAATTTCAAAAATACAATACACATGCATTTATCAAAAAATTAAATTACAAAAAAACACATAATATAGTTCCTGATTTTTTCAACTATTGGATTCAAAGAATGTAAAATTACTGTGTCAATTGTTATAAAACTTTCTAAATGCTAACTTTCAATTTCTATTTTTATCTCCCTGAGGATTGGTTATAAACAACCCAGGAACAAGAAGGCATAAGTCTGGGAATTGTATTCGGCGATTGTCCCAAAGTAGGGCCCACCCCAACCTGAGCCCCATTGATTAAGATGCTATTCTTTAAGAAATAGACTTGAAGAAACATTCAGCTAAACCCAAGTTATCCAACACAGTAGCCACCAGCCATATGCAGTTATGGAGGATTTCAAATGTGGCCAGGTCGAATGGTGATATGCCATGAGTATAACACATGTGCTGGGAAAATCATGTAAAATGTCCGCTTAATAATATTTATATTGATTACATGTTGAAACAATATTTTGGATATTGTTATCTGTTTCTTTTTTAATATGCTACTAGGAAGTTTTAAGTTACATATGAAACTGGCATTACAGGCCAGATGCAGTAGCTTGCACCTGTAATCTCAGCACTTTGGGAGGCTGAGGTGTGAGGAGGCCGAGATGTGAGAATCGCTTGAGGCCAGGAGTTTGAGACCAGCCTGGGTAACAAGGAAAAATCCCCATCGCCACACAAAATTTCAAAATTAGCCAAATGTGGTGCAGCGCCTGTTGTCCCACTTACTTAGGAGGCTGAGGTAGGAGGATCGCTTGAGCTGAGGAGTTCCAGGCTGCAGTGAGCTGTGATTGCACTACTGCACTCCAGCTTGGGCAACAGAGGTTCTGTCAAAAAAAGAAAAAAAATACTGGCATCATATGTGTACTGGGCAGCAATGACCTAAGTCATGCTTCAAAGGACTTTGTTTTCACTTATGCATTCATTTCTTGATATATATTGAGCATTTATTCTGAGCTATGTATAAATCACTGCTTGCCCTCCAGGAGCCTACTACTACTGTGTTTCCACAGTTTAAATCCTGCTTTCATAGCAAACAAACATCCCCTTAGATGTGATGTATCCGAGTGGCAAATACCTAGGAAAGAAGCACAGGGCTTTTGTTGAATCAGTAGCAGACCAAAAAGCAAGACAAAAATTAAAATCACAGCAGTAATAATAACGTATCAGTGCTTACCACGTGCCAGCTACTGCGCAGTATTTGACTTCATCCTCCTAACTCTCCTATGACAGAGTGTAACGGTCAGGCTTAGGTGTCAACTTGGTGAGGCTAGAGGACCCAGTTATTTAATCAAACACTCGTCTGGGTATTGCTGGGAAGGTGTTTTGTGGCTATGGTTTACATCTACCATCAGTTGACTTTAAGTAAAGATTACTCTCAGTGATGAAGATGGGCCTCATCTAATCCTTGAAAGCCTTAAGAGAAAAACTGAGGCTTCACGCAGAAGAAGAAATTCTACCTCAAGACTGCAGCATCAACTCCCGCCCGAGATTCTAGCTGGCGTGCCCTGTAGATTTTGGACTCGCCAACTCCCATCATTACATGAGGCAATTTCTTAAAAATAAATCAAGAATCTTCTATGTATCATTCAGGGTCCATATACTTTTATTTAAATAACTCCAGGAGGAGTTAAATAAAATGGATAGAAAAAGAAATCTGCGGTCTGGGGTGTGGGCAAAGGCTTGCCTGGATGTACAAAAGCAAGCAAGTCATTTGCAGCAGTAGACACCCTCGTGGGAAAGACATGAGGAATGATCATGGCTGGAAGCTGGAGTGGAAAGTCATGCAGGCCCTTGAAGCCCAGACTCCAAAGTTTGGACGATACTCATTTCAATAGCACAATGAAGCCCAGACTCCAAAGTTTGGATGATACTCATTTCAACAGCACAATCCTCTCCAGAAGGCTCCAAGAGGCAGCACGGTCTGGGAGATAAAGCTCGAGTTTGGAAGCAGAGGACCTGGACTGCGTTCGTGCCACCACCGACTCACCCTGTGCACGCCAAGGGTGGGAGGAGGCGTTGGGGGTGGAAGGCCCAGCTTCCTCCGTGCACGGGGCTTCTCAGTCTGTAGAATGGAGATAACACCTCCCATTAGGAAAGCCTTGAGACGGCTTTGTGCACCGTGAATGCGAGGGGTACCTGGTACTTGGAGCCAGAAACTGGCCACTTAGCAGTCAGTCTGCAGCAAAGTTCTGCCTTCTGTTGTGCTCCAGTCCCCATTTCCCAGGAGAAAGTGTGGGCCACAATAACGAGGGTGTGGCTTCCTCAGCAACTTCAGATTCCTGTTTTGTTGTGTTTTGTTTTCCCAGTAAAGCACAGGCTAGCCTGTTCCTCCTCTCTCGCGTCTGTCCCTCCAGAGATGCAGCCAGCTTGACCCTGCTGTGTGCTTCCTGCACTCTAAGTCCCCTCCCCTTCCCTCCTGCTTAGATTTCCCGAATTTCATCAGTTTCTCCCTGGGCTGCTTTCCCCAGCCACTGAAAAGATAAATAAAGTGAGAATGTCACTTACTTCTGTAAAGAAAAACATACATAGTATTGGGTAGATTTGGAATTATCAGCTTTGGGAGTATTGATAAGGATTCTGGTTCTTAAAAATAAAGTCACCACACAACCCAGAAACTCCACTCCTAGGTATATACCCAAGAGAAACGAAAATATGTGTCTACACAAAGACTCGTACATGAATGTTCGCAGAAGCATTAGAAACAACCCTAACATCCACTAATTGATGAATGGAGAAATAAAACGTGATATGTCCATAGAATGTAATGTTATTCAGCCATAAAAAGAATGAAGTGCTGATGCATGAGACAACATGAATGAACCCTGAAAACATTACGCTAAGTCGAACAAGCCAGATACAAAAAGCCACATGTTGTATGATTATGAATTCTCCAGAAAGGGCAAACATAGAGTCAAAGCAGATTGGTGGTTTGCCGAGAGCTGCAGGAAAAGAAGATAGGGACACTGGGGATGATGGCTAAGTGGCATGGGGTTTCTTTTTGAGGTAATGAAAATGTTCTAAAATGGATTATGGTGATGTGAGTATAACTGTGAATAAACGAAAAGTCATTGAATTGTGCCCTGTAAATGGGTAAATTTTTTAGTATGTGAATTATATCTTAATAAAGCAGTTTAAAAAGAAATAGGTAAGTGAGTGAGCCCACAGTCCACCAACTTCATTTTTTTCTTTGAAACGGAGTTTTCACTCTTGTTGCCCAGGCTGGAGTGCAATGGCACAATCTCGGCTCACTGCAACCTCTGCCTCCCGTGTTCAGGTGATTCTCCTGCCTCAGCCTCCCAAGTAGCTGGGATTACAGGTGCACACCACCATACTCAGCTAATTTTGTATTTCTAGTAGAGACGGGGTACCAGTTGGACCAACCTCATTTTTAAAATCTCACCCATATGATTGATACTCATAACAAAAATGAAAGAGACGTTATTACTAAAGCTTTTGCACCTGAGGCATATGCAGTTCTGAAATGCAGCTCACATGGAGGAGACTCCAGTTTAGCCCAGGGAACAGTAATGTAGAAACCAGCTTAACTGGGATCACTGTACCCCACATCGGAGAAGGAACATCCCAAAGAGAGTGTGATGAGTTGAACTGTGCCGGCCCCCCACCTTCCACAAACATGCTGGAATTCTAACCCTCGGCACAGTGAATGTGACAGAGGTAATCAAGTAAGATAAAGCCACCAGGGTGGGTCTAATCCACTATGACTGGTGTCCTTATGAAAAGGGGAATTTGGACACCGACAGACATGCACAGAGGGAGAATGCCACATAAAGATTAGAATTATGCTGCCACAAGCCAAGGAATGCCAAAGATTGCCAGCAAACCACCAGAATCTGGGAGAGAGACATGAAAATATTCTCCCTCGCAGCCCTCAGAAGGAACCACCCTGCTGGCTCCTTGATCTTGGACTTCTAGCGTCCAGAACTGAAAGACAATAAATTTCTGTTGCTTAAGCCACTCGTTTGTGATACTTTGTTATGGCAGCTCAAAAGGCAAAGGCAAAGCAGCAAAAACTTTTTTTTTTTTTGAGACAGGGTCTCATTCCGGTTGCCCAGGCTCAAGTGTAGTGACGTGATCTCACTGCAGCTTTCAGGTGATCCTCCCACCTCAGCCTCCCCAGTAGCTGGGACTGTAGGCACGCACCACCACACCTGGCTAATTTTTAAAATATTTTTAGTAGAGATGGGGTTTTGCCATGTTGCCCAGGCGAGTCTCAAACTCCTAGGCTCAAGCAATCTGCCCACCTCACCTTCCCAAAATGCCATGATTACAGGTGTAAGCCACCACACCTGGCCACAACGAAACTTCCAACAGCTCACCTCCACCTGACAGCTACCCCCAGCCAGTCTCCCAATCAAAGGAAAGGAATGCCCAAGAACCCAGCCCAGCACGTTTCCATATAGACAAAATGTATGGTCAGAAATCCAAAAGGCCAAGAAAGAGCTTGTTCAATGTATAGCACCACTGTGATGAGTTGTGCAGGTTGTACACTGTACTACCCTACAAAGTGACATGTGAACATCATGGACAGCATAGATTTGTATATGGACTATAACAAATTTTTAGATGACAGTAATGTGTCTTGTCCCAACAATATTCAAATGATATGACAATTTTCTGACAGATAAAAGTGCATCATCTTGAGAAATAAAGACTTCCTCAAGTTACACAGTGGCACCATATGGGCTGGCTCTGCCATCATCATAACCTAGGAAAAGTAGAAAAGTAGCCGGATCTCAGGTAAGCATAGTACAGGACTCCTACTCTGCCAAATTGCTTCCATTTCCAACCTCCGCTTCTATCAGAATGTTGGCTTAATTCTTACTAGTAAGAAACATGGCCACCAACAGTTCTTAAATTCTCCATCTAATAGTGTCAGCTACCAGAGAGATAAAGAGACACCCCAATGCTCTTGTTGCAAGTCTTAAAAAAAAAAAAAAAAAAAAAAAAAAAAAACCTGGGAAAGGAGTCCAGTGGTCCAATAGGTTTTGGGTGCCCACTCCTGAACTGTGGCCAGAGGGCACCAATTTGATTTGTCCCAGATGGATCAAGTGCCTGGAAGGAAACAGCTAAGTGTGACCATGGGACAAGGCCATGTAGGAACATAGAGTCCCCAGGGGAGCCATTTGGATATTGAGAGAGCAGCTCCCGGGAAAACAGAGGTGTACAGAAACAACCCCATGGAAGTCCACCACTATAGCTAATGCTAATATGAACACTGGCTACCTGCCAACCACCGTGGCAAAACAAATTTCACATACACTGTTTTCATTTAGTACGCTTCACACATATGTGCATTGTGTTAGTTAATCCTCACCACACTACAATCCAGGAGCAGCTTCCACTTTACAGATGAGGAAACTGAGGTTTAGAATGGTTGAGGAGCTCTGCCGGAGACATGTAACAGATCAGAAGTGGCAGGCTGGGATCCCAGTCCAAGTTTTCTACCCCTAAAATTCATGTTCTTGACCCTTCTGCTAGACTTTATTATTTTAAAAGCTCCCAACTGTTAAGAAGCTCATGGTTCAGTGATTCTTTCATTCTATCAAAAAAATGTCTGTGCCTACTAAGTGTGGGCACTGTTCTGGGCACAGAAGATAGAATTATGAATAGGACAAAGTGCCTGCCTTCAAAAGGGCTATGTGGTGTTATGGGAGCAGAGGGTATAGATAATGAGCAGATGAGCAAATACCATAATTGGAGAGGCACTCCTAGGAATTGGGGTAGTGTCAGAATTGCCTGGCTTTCTTTTCCAAATCAGACAAAGTTCCTTTCTAAGAGATTCTGGTATGTCTTCCCTTAAGGAACATGCCTACCTCCCCACACACACATTCAAAATCACATCTTAAAGAGCCACTGTTACTCATGGCAAAGTGTTTCCTCCCACGAAAGTGATGAGAAGTCAGCCTCTTTTTAAATTGAAATTTGAAAGTTTATAAGTTTTTGGGTACAAAGTAATGCTATAATTTGGAAATACAGTGTGGAATATTTAAATCAAGCTAGTTAACATAGCCATCACCTCAAATACTTAATATCTTTTGTGTTGAGAACATTTGAAAATTACTCAGCAATTTTGAAATGTATAATACTCTATAACAGATATTAACTATATTCACCACACTATGCAATAGAACTCAAAAAACCCATATTCCTCTTGTGTGAGATTTTGTTCCCTTTGACCATCATCTCACCCCTCCTCACACTCTTTAGCCTTTGCTGAGATCCATTTGTCAAAGACATGTCTGCACCCAAGGTTTGCTGCAGCACTATGTACAATAACCAAGTTATGGAATCAAATTAAGTGTCCATCAACAGATGGATGAAGCAAATGTGGTATATACACCCGAAAGAATACTATTCAGCCTTTAAAAAGAAGGAAGTTCTGTCACTTACAACAATGTGAGTGACATTAGAGAACATTATGCTGAATGAAATAAGCCAGGCACAGAAAGACAAATACCGCATGTTCTCTATCACATGTGGAACCTGAAACAATTGAACTCATAGAAGCAGAGAATATAATGGTGGTTACAGAGGAAGTCAGTTTTTAAAAGAGACTAAGGAAATACATAAAAAACTCAAAATTCAGGGTAGTGACTCCCTGGTGAAGGAAGAAAGAAAGAGAGAGAGAGACAGATGAAGCTGAGGAACTGTAAGTATATCAGTGGTATTTATTAAACTGGGTGTTAGGCTAAGGAGAATTTCTTAGGCTTTCCTATACAATTGCTGATACCTTTAAAATACTGTTTAAAGGGGCCTATGCTAAGTATAGCACTGAATTTACTCTACATGAGCTAATTCCTTAACCCTCCCTGCTTATCAGAATCCCCTTAAGAGCTGTGTATGCTAGATGGCCAGGGCTGATCTCTACAGATTAGCTTCCACTTGAACAGGGGAGAGCCCAGACATGAGTGTTTTTTCAAAGTTCCTCAGCAATTTTCACATGCATCCAGTCTGCTCTGGCTGCTCCAAGTCTGAGCTCTCAAAGCTTCCCCTCTATAAATAAGGATGCTACTTTTACCCACCTCACACAATGCCTATGAGGCTTAACTAGGGTAATGGGTAGGAAGCCCTCAGCACAGGGACAGACCTGTAGTAAGATCTAGGTAAATGTAGTCATTATCGCTATTATCTGCAAACACTCGCTATCTGTGAGAAATGCTACAAGAAGCCATCCTACCCATTCTGACAGGGCCAACTCAAATCTCACCTTTTCCATGAGGCTTCTGTCTCTTGACAGGAGAAGAGGAGGCTTCTCCTCTTGCTTGAACTTGGTTTGTGCAAAGCATCTGGTGTTATGAGATAATGGAGTTCTATAACGACTTGCCACCATCTGCCTGATAATGCTGGCACTTGCTAGTATGGCCTCCTTCCCCCACCTATCACCCATCCTATTACCACCTGTGGTAGAGATAAGAGATGTGCCCCCAGCCCCCTCAAGGAAGGACTTTCTGCTGAGCTATGGGGAGTGCCCAGACTAGACACATACCATGGCAGGGGCCAAGACCTTATCTCAATTATTTTTTAATGTGGCATTGTACTTTACACTCACTACATGCTTGATGAGAAAACTATATGATAACTAACCTGAGAGATCCTTCACCCTTCAGCTGTCTTCTCCACCTACCTTGGCTTCTGTAGAAGCAGGCACCATCCAAATGTTTTCTTCTCTAGAGAAACTGCTACCTGAATTAGGAAAGAGTAAAACCGTGTCATGTGGAACCGTTGTTGCCCAAGTTCCATTAATATGTATATCTAAAATTGCTTTTCCCTGGGTCATTGGAATGAGCACAAAAATAGCTTTATGATACTGTTTTTTAATCATAGCATTCATAAGATAGTTACTTGTCTATATTAACATTTTGCAGTTCAAATCTAGCACCTTCCCAAAACTTTTTAAGCCTAGAAAGAATTGAGTTACAAAGTTCTCAACCTAGGGGAAAAGAGAAAAGAGAAAGAAAGAAGTCTTCACATCCACCTCCCCATGTCCTTGCCTCTCTCTTTGTGACTCTTCTTCCATCCTTTGGTTGTGATTTGTCTTCAAGTCTTCTGCACCTAGCCCTGAGCCTGACGCATAGGATGCTCAATAACTACTTTTGTTTTTGTAGTGCTTCTGCCAGCTGCGCTTGTCATTTTTGAGCTGGTAGGGAGTTAGGGAAGGATGATGGAAAACGTTTGACTTCACAATGGACTAGTAAAGATTTTTTCACACCCCCTTGCTGTGCAATGCATCTAATTGTACACTAATAAAAACATTCCAACGGAAGGTAATTCTCTCATGAACAAGGAAAGGCATGTCATAATCAAACCAACAGAAAACTGTCACGATGTACCATCGGCAGGAGATAGGTATTGCTTTCTACAGGCTGGTGTAAAAGCCCCTTTCAATAAATTAATGCCATTAACCAATAGCTTAATGGCATATTATTGCATCACTTGCCTCATTAATATTCTCTCTCTCTCTCCCTCCCACTCTTGCTCCATCTCTACCTCTCTCATTGGTCTTGTATTGATTCACTAACCCCTTCTTACAAATAATTCTGGCTGATCTGCACCCCATAATTACACAGTAAAAGTGATAACAGGATAATAAAAATCATTTTAAGAAGGGTTCATAATAATGAAACTATTTTATACCCATTCGATTGATATAAGAGAACAACCCTTTGCCCTACTTATGCATCACTAACTATTCTTGTATTTGAGCTCCATGAATTTTCCTCCAAGGCCTCACCCGATCCTCTCCTTGAAACATGTCCTGTGCTCTCCTGCCACCACTTGTGGTAGAAATAAGAGGTGTGCCACCCAGATGCCCCTTCAAGGTAGAATTTGCTGCCAGGTTATGGGGAGTGCAGGCAGGAAACAGCCACCAACTGTCAGCTCTTTCAGGGTCTGCCATGGTTGCAGAGAAGCACAAGATAATTTTGACAGTCAGTATTTATTCTCATTTCCTTGCCAGGCTTGCTGAGTCATTGTGAGGCCTGCCTCTGAGTTCAAATTTTCCCTCTTTTCAATCCTGCTTCCTGCCCCTTCCTTTCACAGCTGCTGCTCCTTAATAAACATCTGGCACTTCAACCTCTCTCAGTATCTGTTTCCACTGAACCCAAACCACAACAATACATTATGCCTTTGCTAGTTGTCTTAAACCACTTGGAGTCAGTGCTCACACCAATAAATCCTTCTTAATTCTCCAATAAGAATAAGCAACTCTTAGTAAGAAAATTAATCAATTTAACTGTGGATGAGTTGCTTGCATCAAACCAATGTGTCTGCCAAGAAGAATTATAAAACCTGGGTAGGGGGTGAGGCATCAGAGAGCAAAAATTAAGACTTGAGGAACTGAGATCCTGGAGAAATGAGAAGCACACATTAAAGTGAGCTAGACTTTCTGTGCTGCTTTTTCCTGTAAGGGCATATGCCATTTCACATATTGGGGCACAGAGGCTGAGCCGCTAGCAATGACCTAGAGCATTTGGAAACCCCATGGTGTTGGGAATACAAAAGTTGGAATTCAGGTATATTAAGGCAGTTGTAACTTAAGAAACCAAGATTCCAGGGAAACGAGAGCCTCAAAGAAATAAGATCAAAATTTTCTATTGCTTTTGTTGTTGAAGTATTTGCTGAATCCTAAGCTGTACTTGAATGAGAGGCTGAGAATTCAAGTAGAAAATAGGTACTAAATGGCTACAAATGCAAGAAAAAATTTTGTAAGCTGTTTTTAGTATAAAGACAAAGTAGAATATGAGGCCCACTAAAGAGGAGCAGCCTCAATTAGATACCCAACTTTCAGTTGAGATACCAGAAAGGGAAACTAGAAATTAACCAACTCATGTACACCTGAAACTGACTTGCACCATCTCAATTCACGATTGACTTAGAGTAATTTGCCCTTGTCTAATTACTGGTCAAAAAAAGAAAATTAAATCTTCTCTAAAGGAAAATAATATCATCAGAAACTCATGATTTTTCATATGCAATATCCAGCACTTAATCAAAAATTATGAGTCATACAAGGAGATAAGACCAAATGACTGAGACTATAGAGAAAAAACAGGCAATAGAAACAGACTCACAAATGATCCAGATATTTGAGGCATCAGACATAGATCAGAAATGATTATAATTAATGTGTTCAAGAAAATGGATGACAAAATGGAAATGTCACCAGAAAATTATTTTTAAAGGAAACAAATATAACTTCTAACACATCAAAAATACGATTACAAATGTTAAGAACTAAAGAGATGAGTTGAACAGCAGATTAGATATAGCAGAAGAAGTTATTCAACTGGAAGATAGATACACAGAAAATAAAGAAACAGGCACACAGTTAAAAAAAGAATTGAAATAAATTTATAAATAACATATAAGTCAAAGAAGAAATCAAAATGAAAATCAAAAAATATTTTGAATGAAATATAAAATATATTACTAAAACTTGTAAAATGCAACTAAAGCAGTGTTTAGAGGAAAACTTAAGCTTTAAATTCACATATTAGGAGATTGTAAAGGCTGAGAATTAATTATCTAAGCACTCAAGTCAAAAAGCTAAAAAAAAAAAAAAAAATCCAGCAAATTATAAACAAAAAATGCAAAAGGCAGAAAAATTAAGTAAAATCAACAAATTAATTTTAAAAAACAATACAGCAAATCTGACACAGAAGCAAATCAAAAATCTGAATAGTGTGTATCTATTTAGTACATTGAATCAATAGTTTAAAACTCACCCACAAAGAAAATTCTAGACCCAGATATCCTTATCTGTTAATTTTTCTAAACATTTAAGAAAGAAACCCCAATCTTACACCAACTCTTCGAAACTTATAAGGTAAAACCAGTATAACCTTGGTAGCAAAACCAAACAAGCACGTCGCAAGAATAAAAAAACAAGCTGTTATCTCTTATAAACTCGGAAGTCCTAACAAAAATATAAGCAAAAAGAATCCTGTGATACATTAAAAAGTTACATTACAACCAAATAATTTTATTCAAAGAATACAATGTTGATTTAGAATTTGAACATCAATCAATGTAGTTTATCTCATTGACCAAAAAGATGAAGAATAAAACATATAACCATTTCAATAGATGCAGAAAAAGTATTTAACAATATACAACACCTGTATATAATTTTTTAAAATATTCTTTGCAATCTAGAAAATTTAAAAAGAATTTCCTTAATTTGATAAAGGAAATCTTTGAAAAATTATAGCATACATCATACTTTCATAGTGAAATATTGAAGATTTTTACTCTGAGATCAGGGACAAAATAAGGATGTTTATTATCATGAACAGTGTTTAAAAATGGACTCCTAGAGGTCCTAGTCAATGTAATAAGGCAATAAAAAGACATAAACAGTCTAAAGATTTGAAAGGAAAATATAAAACTCTCATTATCCGTAGATATATAATTGGTTACAAATTCCAAAAATAATCCACAGATAAAATACTCAAATAAATGAGTTCATCAAGGCCACTGATAAATGGTCAATTTACAAAATGGATTGCATTTCTATATATTAGAAACAAAAGATTAGAAAATGAATTTTGAAAATTATGTTATTTATGAAAAAAACTAAAATTTCAAATACCTAGAAGTAAATCTGTTGAAAAGTGTCTAAGACCTTTGCCAAGAGAGCTATAAAATATTATTACTGAGAAGAATTAGAGAATGTCTAAACAAATAAAGGAATAAACCAGATTCATAAATAAGAAGAATGTAAATTTTAAAGACATCAGGTCTCCCTACTTGATATATAGGTTCAATGCATTCCAATCAATATCCCAGGATGTTTTTTCCCTCTGGGAACTGATGTATTTAGTATAAATGCAAAAGCCAAGGATAAACAACACACCTGGACATCCATGCTGAAAAAACAGTATTATCCTAACTCTTAATTTATACTATACAGAAAAATAGAACCAAGTACTTTTAGTAAAATAAATAAATTATAATTCTATCACAGAGTTTTCCACTTAAACTTTCTATGGTGATGAAAATGTTTTATATTTATATGGTGCAATGCTGTACATTAACCACATATGGCTATTGAACACTCAAAATGCAGTCATTGTGATTCAACAACTGAATTTTTTATTTAATTTTACTTTACCTTATTTCACTTATAAAATAATTCAAATTTAAATTGTCACAAAGACTGTCACAGAGGGACTGGAAAGCCAGCTTTACCCTTCTACCTGAGAAACTCCCATAAAGGACAAAACTATAAAGCAAAGTTTGTCTAAACACAATATCAAGCAACAAAGAATAGCGATCCCTGAAAGACATAACAAACAAGGGGAGCCCTACGACTGCCTCAGCATAATGCCTTGAGAGTGTTCCAGAATGTGCAGCAGGGAGGGAACTCAGGCAGAGCCCAGAGGACTCTGAGTTGAGGAGATGGAATTCAGACTCCAAGGAAATCAAGGCTGCTAGGGTTGGCAGAAAAGAGTATGGGGTGGGGGCTAGAGCAGAGAGATAGCTGTGTATAGAAAACTCTGTAGATCTGCACAAGTTCCCATCAAGTATTTAACAAAGAACTAATTAGCATGTGTGTCAGGAAATTACTCAAGTCCCAGGAAAGAACCATAAGAAAGGATTAGAAAGAACAGTACTCAGCATTGACACAAAGCTGGAAATAGTACCTGTTCCCACCAGCCAAATTGGAAAACCTCATAATTCACCAGGCATCAGGTAGAGTACTCACAAAGCCTTCCCTCATTAGTGAGCAAACATAAACTAAACACTGCTCTGTTTCTGCCTAACAAAGCTTACAAACAAGATTGAAAAGCATGAAACTGTTTCAAATAACTTGTCTACTTCCCCAAAGTCTAAGAATACTTATAGGAATACAAAAATATCTAGCACCCAATGAGGCAATATTTACAATGTCTTGCATAAAATAAAACTTTATCAGTTATGCAAAAACAGGATAAAACAAACAATAATGAGGATAAAAATTATTCAAAGCAGAACCAGAACTGACACAAATGTTAGAATTGGCAGACAAGAACATTAAAATGGTTATTATCACTATTCCACCTGTACAAAATTTAAGTAGAGGACTGAAAGATATTTTTTAAAGGATAAATTTCTAGAAAGAAAACTACAATGTCTGAGGTGGAAAATACTCTAAATGAAATTAACAGCAGAATAGATGTTCCAGGAGAAATATTAGTAAACTTGAAAACATTACAATAAAAACTATTTAAAATGAAGCACAGAAAAATGAATTTTCTAAAAATAAAGACAGCATAAGTATGCTGTGGGACCACTCTAAGCAGCTTAATTATAGGAGTGCTGTAAATGGAATTGTAAAAGAAGAGGAGGCAGAAAGAGAAAAATTACTTGAAAAATAATGGCTGAAAAATTTCCAAATTTGATGAATACCATAAACCCACAAATTTAAAACATTCTACTAGCCCCACAAAAAGAAACACAGAAAAAATATACCAAGGCACATTGTATTCTAATTGTCCTATACCAGTGATCGAGAAAACCTTAAAAGCAATCGGAAGAAAAAAAAAAACAGTCAGGGCCGGGCGCGGTGGCTCAAGCCTGTAATGCCAGCACTTTGGGAAGCCGAGACGGGCGGATCACGAGGTCAGGAGATCGAGACCATCCTGGCTAACATGGTGAAACCCCGTCTCTACTAAAAAATACAAAAAAAGTAGCCGGGCGAGGTGGCGGGCGCCTGTAATCCCAGCTACTCAGGAGGCTGAGGCAGGAGAATGGCATAAACCCGGGAGGCGGAGCTTGCAGTGAGCTGACATCCGGCCACTGCACTCCAGCCGGGGCGACAGAGCGAGACTCCGTCTCAGAAAAAAAAAAAAAAACAGTCAGTTAGACAGCGAAACAAAGATAGCCAGGTACAGTGCCTCTCGCCTGTAATCCCAGCCCATTGGAAAGCAGAGGCAGGTGGATCACTTGAGGTCAGGAGTTGGAGACCAGCCTGGCCAACATGGCAAAATGCTGTCTCTAATAAAAATGCAAAAATTAGCTGGGTGTGGAGGCATGCACCTCTAGTCTGAGTTACTCAGGAGGCCAAGGTGGGAGAATTGGTTGAACCCAGGAGGCAGAGGTTGTAGTGAGGTGAGATCATGCCACTGCACTCCAGCCTAGGTGACAGAGCAACACTCTGTATCAAAAAAAAAAAAAAAAAAAAAAAAAGAGAGAGAGAGAGAGAGAAAGAGAAACAAAGATAATAATGGTAGCAGATTTCTCATTGGAAACAATGCAAATCATAAAATAGTGGAATATCTTTAAGATACTTAAGGGGATTTTTTTTTAAAGGTGCTAATCTAGAATTCTATACCCAGCAAGACTATCTTTCAAAACTGAAGGTGAATAAAGACTTTTTCAGAAGTACAAAAGCTAACACAATTCATCACCAGGATATCTGTACTCCAAGAAATGTTAAAGGAAGTCCCTCAGGCAGAAGGAAAGTGATACCAGATGGTAATAGCAACTTTATACAAATAATGGAAGAACAGTATAAATGTTAACCAAATGAGTAAGTGATTTTTTTTGTTTTTGTTTTTGTTTTTGTTTTGCTTATCTGCATGTTGTTAAATGAAAAAACAAACACTAATACATAGTGAACAAAAGGTGACAAAAAATCTTTGTGACGTATATTAGGGAAAAATGTCTTAGATATACAACAAAAGCAGTTCTATAAAAGAACAAATTGATAAATTGGACTTTCTCAAAATTAAATTGTGTGCTTTTTGAAAGATAGTCTTAAGAGAATGAAAAAACAAGCCACAGACTGGGAGAAAATATTTATAAGTCATATATCTGATAACAGACATAAGTCCATAACATTTTCTAAACTTTCAAAACTCAATAATAATAACCAAACAATAATTTTTTAAATGGGCAAAAGATTTGACTAGATACTTATCCAACCACAGAAAAAGTGCTCAACATCATTAATCATTTGGGAAATTAAAATTAATGTCACAATGAGATGGCACTACACACCAACTATAACACTATCATCAAAAACACAGAAAACCAAGTGTTGGTGAGAATATGGGGCAACTGGAACTCTCATAAATTGATAATGGCAATGTAAAATATTACAGCCACTTTGGAAAACCATTTTTCAGTTTTATAAAAGGTTAAACACACACCGTATGATCCAGCCATTTCACACCTAGGTATTTACCTAAGGGAAACTAAAGGACAATTTGAAATAGGCAAAATAATCAACACCAATCTTCCAAATGTTCACACTCTAATCCCTGGAAGATGTGAATATGTTACCTTACACTGAAAAAGGGACTTTGCAGATGTAATTAAGGTTACCGACTTTGATGTGAGAAAATTATCCTGGATTATGAGGGTAGACTTGATCTAATCACAAGAGTTCTTAAAAGCAGAGAGATACTTGTTCCCAGCTGTGGTCAGAGAGAGATGTGGTCATATCAGACAAATCAGAGAGATGCAATATTTCTGGCTCTGAAGACAGAGGAAGCAGTCCATGAGCTAGGAATGTGGTTAACCTCTAGAAACTTGAAAAGGCCGGGAAACAGACTCTCCTCTAGGGTCTCTAGAAAGGAACTTAGCCCTGCTGAGACCTTAATCTTAGCCCAGTGAGACATATATCAGCCTTCTGAGCTACAGAACTTTAAGATAATAAATTTGTGCTATTTCATACCACTAGATTTGTGATAATTTGTTATGACAGAAATAGAAAATTCATACATGTTCATAGCAACTTTATTTACAATAGCTAAAACCTGAAAACAACACAAATGTTAGTCAACAGGTGAATAAACAAATTGTAGTACACCCATACAATGGAAAATTACTCAATAAAAGAAATGAAATATCAGTATACTGAACAACATGATAAATCTCTGAAATAATTATGCTGATAGGAACAAGACCAGAAAAAAGGAAATGATTACATGCTGTATGATTCTTTTATGTAAAATTCTAGAAACTATAAACTAATCTACAATGACAGAAAACAGATCAGTGGCTGCCTAAAGATGGGGGGCTGTGAAAGGTTGGGAGGTGGGAGGTTGTCCCATTACAATGGGACACAAGGAAACTTTTGGGGGATGATGATTATGTTTATTATCCTGATTAAATGATTCCACGGGTGTACATGTGTCAAAACATCCAACTGTACACTTTAAAATGTGTAGTTTATTGTGTGTCATTTACACTCCAATAAAACTGTTGAACAAAATTTAAATAACTGCACAAGGCTAGTAGTTACTGAATTGAATAGTGCAGTTCTAGAAGATAAAAATAAGAGAATATATTTATCACACTGAATATAAGTAACTGTTTCTTTAACTGAAAGTAATAACCATAAAGGAAATGACTATAAATTGTACTTCATTAAAACTAAAGATTAAAGCTTACCAAAATATAGCATTAAGAGAGTGAAAAGGCAAGTCACAGAATGGGGAAAGATATTTGCTATGTAAATAGTAATAAATATGTGTGTGCACACAAGTGTGCATAGGACTTGTATCTAGAAAACATAAAGAACAACAAATCAAAAAAGTAGAGAACCCAATTTCTAAAATATGGGCAAAGACTTATACTGGCACTTCTCAAAAACACATGGAAAGGTGATCATTGTCATTAGGCATGTGGGAAATGAGAACTGAAACTGCAGTGAGATACAGTACACCCCTGCCATTTTAAGTAAAACCGGCAATACTCAATGCTAGTGAAGGTGTGGAGCAACTGGAATTCTTATACCTTGCTGTTGTCAACTGGTCCAACCACTCTGAAACACTGTTTGGAAATCTTCACTATAATAGATCTGAACATAGTCCCTATAAATCCGCAATTTCATCTGTAGTGCATGCCCACATAATACACACAATATGTATTAAAACACATGTACAAGAATGTTCATAACACTATTATTCATAAAAGCCAAAAACTCAAAACAACTCAAATGTCTATCAGTAATAGAACGGATAAATAGTAACACACACACACACACACACAATAACATACAATAGAGCAGTGAAAATGAACAAAATACTGCCATACACTAAAAACAGAATGAATCTTACAAATGTAATGTTCATGGAATAAAAGAAGCAAGAACTAAAAGAATATATACTGAATAATGAATTAATGTCAATAATAATCAGAATATTAGTTAGCTTTAGGAGAGCATGGATAACGACCAGAAAGGGTAAGAGGGAGTGTTGTGAACAGCTGCTAAGTTTCTGCCTCTTGATGTGCCTGTTGGTTACACAGATATATTCACTTTGCAAAAAACAATCTCATATAACTATGAATTATGTACTTTTCTGTATACTTATTATTCTTGAACCTAAAAGTTTACTTTAAAAAATATCATTAAAAAATCTAAAAATGTCAAATAAGAAATCAATGACTTGTATACAGTCTTGCCATCAAGTCGTGAAGGGGGGCTTTTCAAGTGTATGCACCCATGCAGTGCTGGCCCGTTCTCCCCACCTGTCATCCCTCAGGAGCAGATAATAAATATTCTCACCAGAAGAAAGAAATAATTGCAGCCACACAGTTTTTGACTTGAGATTTTCCTGGCTTTACACCTAATTTAACTAAAACATTCTCCTCCCCCTTCCCACACTCCCCCACCCCCAATCCATTTCTGTGTCCATTTCACTCAACTGAAACAACGGCAAGCACAAATTCAGGTAGAGTGCAGAGGCAATTATAAAACAGATACTTGTAAAGGCATTGCTGCCATTTGTGCCACTTGAAATATTATCCCTTATGAGTTTTCTCACTGAATTAGTGCCATTTAATGTGTGCATATGGCCAAGGGGAAAATATAAAATTGATCAATGAGAACAGGAAAATTACTCCAGAGAATCTTTGTGGCTTTGTGAATTGTTGCTTGACATTGTGGTTTTACCAGATATAATGGCATGATTTACAATTTACAACAGGGCTTGGGGGATGCAGATACAAACATTTTTACTTAAAATACCAGGAGCAGATGGGAAAAAAAATACAGACTGGACTTCGTCCAGATGCTGAGGATGTTGCACATATTCCGACTCCTACATGAAGGCATAAATAACACCAATTCCTCATCATCCACAGAAATGAAAGAGAGTCATCACATAGGTAATCCAAACAGTAGATAAACACAAAATAATTCCTTATGTCAAATCGTTGTGGTACATATGTGCTACAGTCTCTGGTTCTGCTTGCTTTTTCTTATGGGGAGATCTGATGTCCTAGTTATTCATGATATTGCACACAAAATCATGAAATTGCACCCTGAAGAAAAACTACATGAGGAGCTGGGAAACTAAGAACTATCTCATTTTTCAGCTCTGTCCCATTATGAAATTCTGCTCAATACATTCCATGCTGGAAATGGGCAATTTCACCTTTAAGACAGATAAGTAAGAATCCTGATAGACATGAGAGGGACCCAGAACTGGGTCTTTGTATTAGAACTTCCTCTAAGTAGCTCTCTGACATTTGACAAGCCTGTTACCTGATCAAGGCCTTAATTTCCTGTCAGTAAGCCAGTGGAAGACGACTAGGTAATTGCGAAAGCCCACCTGGCGCTAGGTAGCCCAGGATCAGTCTAAGCAGAGCTAACCCTTCCTTCATGATTGCTACCTTCCCCAGGCCTCAAAATAATTATTTTCATTTTAAAAGTTTCAAGCTTCTAGTTCCTGTTGAACTCCAATTTCAGTAGCAGATGGCAATGGTTATAAAAGCAATAAAGAAATTAAGTAAGCAACAGAGATGTTAACTAAGAGAGGAAAGCAAGATTTGCCAGAGATAAACTGCCACATAATCTACTTATAATCCACTGAAAGTTGGCTGTCTTTCTAATTATCTGGGTATTAGCATGATGCTCATCCCCTCTGGGGAAAGATCTAGAGGAAACCAGATAAAATGCAATAGGAGGGATAGTAGTTGGAGATGAAGAAGAACTTCCTGAGAGGTGTTCAGACTAAAATTCATTATAGAGTTGCTTTTGGGGCCTGTTTCACAGTATCTCCTCTAAGTGTCCAGTTTTTCTCAGGTCTATGAGAATGGGGAAGAGATGATGATACTGAATTCTCAAAAGTATTCTACTTATGAAAAGGCCAACAGTCAGAGAACATTTTCTAATAAAAAGGTAGGGAGGGAAAGAGCAATTTCAAAAACAATTGCTAGCATGTCCCCACTCCAGAAATGTTGGCCCAGCATGGTGGCTCACACCTGTAATCCCAGGACTTTAGGAGACAGGTAGATCGCTTGAGTCCAGGTATTAGAGACAAGCCTGGGAAATATGGCAAAACTCCAACTCTACAAAAAGCACAAAACTTAGCTGAGCATGGTGGTATATGCCTGTGGTCCTAGCTACTACTCAGGAGGCTGAGGTGGGAGGATCACTTGAGTCCAGGAGTCAGAGGTTGCAGTGAGTTGTGACTGTGCCACTACACTCCAGCCTAGGCAACAGAGCAAGACCCTGTCTCAGAAAGAAAAAAAACATCCTACTTCAGGGGAGGTCTTTGAAAATAAACTCCCAGATTTTTTTTTTTCCAACCTGGGCACAACAGAATAGCTCCTACAAAAAGGGTAGTGAGAAGAAAAGGGACTATTCTGATGTCAATGAGGTGGTGACCAGGAAGCATGCCATCAACATTCACAAGAGCAGCCATGGAGTGGACCTCAAGAAGTGTGGCCCTTGGGCACTCAAAGAGATCCAGAAACTTGCTGTGAAACAGATGGGAATTCCAGATGTGCACATTGACACCAGAATCAACAAAGCTGCCTGGGCCAAGGAATGAGGAGTGTCCCATACTGTGTCCACTTGAGGTTGTCCAGAAAATATAACGAGGATGAAGGTTCAGCAAGCAAGCTCCGTGTGTTGATTACCTATGCACCTCTCACCACTTTGAAAAATCTACACAGTCAATGGATATGAGAACTAACCGCTGCTGATTGTCAAATAAAGTTATAAAAGAAGAAAGAGAGAGGGAGAGAAAGAGGAAAGAAGAAAGAAAAAGAAGAAAGAGAAGAAAAAGAAAGAAAGAAAGAAAAAGAAAGAAATGAAAGAAAGAGAGAGAAGGACAGAAAGAAAGAAAGAGAGAGAGGAAGGAAGGAAGGACGGAAGGAAGGAAGGAAGGGAGGGAGGAAGGGAGGGAGGGAGGGAGGAAGAAAGGTAAAGGAAGGGAAGATCTCCCATATCAGCCTCTGGAGAATGACTCTGCTAAAAGTAAGTAAAAACTAATAAAAGATGATTGCTATAGGCCTACCCTAAACAGATGATTCACATTTGGAGCTAAAATGAGAGCATGTCCAGGCAGCTGTTTCACAGGTCCCAGACTCTCTCATATAACTTGGTTTGAAAGGAGGCAGCCTCTGTGAGGCTCCTGAAAAGTCTGAGGCAGAAAACCTGTTCCCTGGTCTTCTGGAGTTCCTCCCTGAGAGAGGAAATCACTTCTTACCTCGACCTCAAGGCCATGCAGAGGCTGTGGCAAACTGTGACTTCTCAAAGTATAGCAGAAGGAATGGCAGGTACCACAACTGTGAAGACCAGGAAGTCAACCCTGCAGCACAGAAGGCCATGAGAGTATCTTTTCTTTTGCCTCAGTCCCTGGATGTTGTTAAATGGATTCCTACTGCTTGGCATCCTAGACTTTCAGGGAAGAGTAAGAAAGCTGTAATGGAGGCTAACAAATTATGTGAACCATGCCAAAGATAAATTTAGAAGTCATAGTCGATCACAAGGTAAGCTGATTTTAGCAGATTTCATAGCTAACATGAGAACATTTGGAAAAACCTGCTCTTGGCACAAGAAAAATTTCTTGACGGCATTCATTCCTGTGTGACTTAGGCAAATGACTTAACCTCTCTGGTCTCTGCACTAGGACATTTTTCCACCAAGTATTTAGATACTATACAAAAATGCATATAATAATTCAAAACAATTTAAGAAAAATAAATATTTATAGAAGCCAGAGCAAAAAAATACGATTTATAAACGGACAGAAAAATAATAAAGTTTTAGTGACATTAACACGTAAAATATAGGCCATCTAGTCCTATCAAGCCTATGGATGTGGGCTAAAATTTGGCCTTTGAGCTTCCTAGTAGCCAAAGCAAAGAGGAAAAGATGATCAGTTATAAAATACAGGGTGTGCATACAGTTCAAGGGAAGCCAAACCTTTCCTTAAACAGAGACCTACAAAAAATTCTTAGACGGTCTTTATAAAAATAAGGTTCTGTATGATGCAGTGACAGCATCTTCCAAAAATTCCAAAACACAAAGAGCTACATATGGCTCTTAAGGTCCCCAGTTTTCTTATAGAGAAAATATCACAGATCAATCAAAACTCTTTCAAAGCAATATTATAAACAGATAAAAAGAACTGACTTCTGGAAGCCTGAGCACTATAAGATGGCAGTGATTTGGCTGAGGTGGGAGAGTTTGTGCCATGCATCCACATGGAAAAACTCTGGCCAACATGGCAGAGCATTTAGCAAGACCAGATGACTCCTGAGACTTGGGATCTTACTTGCCTAAGGAACAAACTTGCCTTTTGTTTATAACTCAAAGCTCTATTAGACAGGAGCTACATCCAGTATACATAGTAGCTAGAGGGCCTGTCATCATAACACACACATAGTAGGGGTTTTATTTTATGTTTTTCTAGTTGATAGACTGAATATATAAATGTTCTCAGTCTAATACTTCAGTATATAAGACTCTCAATTAGCACAGAGTCTTTCAGATAATATCATAAATGTTGACTACAAAAGAATACACAAAAGTAAAATGCATCACTGTGTTAGCCCCAGAAGACTCCATTTGATATGCTAGCCTATTTAAATCGCAGCAGTGATGGGCTAAATTAACCAACCATTAGAGAGTGAATACTGGTATCCCAACAGGCACAGTTCAGTGAACCTGAAAGAGACGTTAAGTCATTAGGCATTAGTAGCCGAACCATATGTGTCCAGTTGGTCTCAAAAATTTTAGTCGTAATCCTTTATTCAAGTAAAATTGACATAGAAGAATATACAAATAATGGCTGAGCTACTCTAGTTGAGGGGGAAGGAGACCCCAAAAACTCACTTGAGTCTGCACTAAATTGGCCCCACCTGCCTTCCCAAATACACCCACGTGCTGACCACCCCAGTCCCGGAGGGCATGAGATGGCCCGGCCTCTTCTCCCAGGTTATGAAGGAGGAGAAAAGAAGGCCTTTCACAACCTGCCCCAGGACTCACAACTTCATTCAGACTGCAGAAAAGCCTTCCCGCGGCCAAACTGAACCAAAGCGTGTTTAGAACACAATACCAGACACAAGGGAGCCAGGAGAAACCACAGCCAGTTGGAGGGGTCACCTGGAAGTCAGAATGTTCACACCCCGGCAGTGTGGAGGCCACCACTGATGTCCTCATCCTCAGGTTAACTCTCGCTCTGCCACAACGGGTGCACCTTCACCCACGTGGGGTAAAAGGGGGCCCAACGACAGAAGAAGAAGGAAAAGAACAAAAAGAGGTATAAAACCCTCTACTCCAATCTTGGGAGAATCTTTAGTCTCTCTCGAGGACACCCGCCAAACTCGGGGACATTCCTCCCTCAATCCAAGCGTCTCCTGCTGAGGCCACGGGAAGCCTCCCCGCCTTCCCGCTGGTCACCATCCTTCAGCATCCGCCCGGGCCACCACCACCGCCACTGCAGCAGCAGCAGCAGGGACAGCAATCCTGAACAGACCCCAAAAACTCTGACTAATTAAAGACAAATAATTAAACACATTCAGGCGGGGGAAGGTTGGCAAAGCCCTCCTGCATTGTGTGGCCACCTTGGCACCGAAATGGTTAGAGACCATATCCCTCCACGTCGCCTCCTCTCATTGTGGTGGAGAGCTCTTGAGAACGTTATTAGCTGGGTGTGCGCCTTGCCGTTTTTCCACACGAGGCAGATGGGTAATTACGAAGCTAATAGTCTGATTGAGAGAAATCAGATGCAGTGGTTTGCCCAATTAGATGATACATTAGCTTCCTTCTTTGTAAGCAGCTAATGTGTGAAGCAAAGTGGTATTTTCGAGGGTCAGAATCCTTAAACAAGTGCCGAGTTGCAGATTATTGTATCTCTCTTTTTTTTTCTAATGGAGGAAAAGTGCTAAGTCTTCATTACTAAAAGCATAGAAAATGCAAATCAGCTTCTGAAACAAAAGAGAGAAGGGACAGGCGAGAATATTTGGTGTCCGATGTGTCAACCTACAACATCAATTACATTGAAATGCAATGCATGGCAGCCTAATCAAGGATAGTATAATTGTAATAATTGCGTGCTTTTGTTGGAGAGCTGCTGCTGTTGTTATTTGTCAACCATTTGTTCCTCTCTATTGTTAAGGGGGGGAAAGATTTTTTTTTTAATGTAACTGAGAGATTGTGTAGGTAATGGGTGAGCGGGCGGCCGTCCTCAGAATGTGGATGAGGGGTCTTGCTTCCCTGCTACATGGCGGCTCCTCCGTGGCCCTGGTGAGTTGCTGGAACAGCGACATGAGCTTGGGGCAGGAAGGGACAAAGTGGCTGGCCATGCGAGGGTGGGCTTCAGCCTCTGTCCATGTCCCAGTGCCCTGGGGCAGAGGCCAGCTGAGGCACAGGCCTGAGGAAGTTGGGAGGAGAGCGGTGCTGGCAGAGGAAGTCTCTCACAACATCTTCTCTTGAGCAAATATAACAGGCGGGGAAGGAGAGGAAGGGGCTGCTACACCTCAACCTGCTTCTTGAAGTTTGGGCCTACAAAAGGACTGGGTTTATTTTGGTAAATGACCATTGCCTGCAAAATGCCCAACAGAAAGAGAGGTTGAAATCCTGCATAAAACAACAACAAAATGAAAGTCGCAGTAGCTGGTATTCCAGCCAGGAGAGCACAGTCCATCAGGGTGCGGACGGGAGCATGGGCACTAACACTCAAATCCAACTTGACCACTCGCTGGCCTGGGCCAGGCCCATGGCCTTGTTATCTCCTGGAGTAACACAAGGGCATGAGCCACCCTGAGCAGCGCCATGTGGAAAGATACAAACCTCCAATGCTCTGAAGCCTTTGGCAGCTAGAAAGAGCTCTCGAAATGCTTCTAAGTTACCTAAACCCATCTCTTCCCCTCTCCCTCCCTACCATCCACTTTTTTTTTTCCACCATCCACTTTTTTTTTTTTTTCATGTGTATAGATGTTCCCTCAAATGTACTTATAGAGAAGGGAAAAGAGAGAAAGCCAGCTTAACAGCCACCTTTGGAAAGAATAAGAAAAGAAAACACAAAACAAAAACAAAACAGGGATGTTCGTAGAAAGCTGAAGTTGAGTTGGAAAATTCTTCTTAGGAGCAGCTCTCAGCATTCAGATCAGATAAGAGGTTTATTTTCTCACTTCAATTGGTCTTGCCAATAGGTTGAAACAGAGGCACAATGGAAATGGGCTAAAACATTTAACAGAGCTGTTAAATCTCATTCTCCACAGCTAAAAAAGAACAATCCCGGACCGTCTTTACCAAGGGGAGGCTTCATGGGCTGTAGGAGGCTTTGCATGTATCCCTGACAATCCTGTACATACTCCAAAACTCACACTAATTAAAAGCAAATAATCAAATACATTCAATTTGAAAAGTTGGCAAACTCGCGTGTATTATTGCGTTAGCACCTTGGCATGGAAATGCTCACATCGCGCTAATCTCGTTGTGCAGAAGAGCTCTTGAGCTCGCTATTCACCGAGCCCATGCCCCCTCCTCCCGCCGCCTCCCCTCTGGGCCTGCCTTCCCCACCAGTCCCCTGCCGCTCCCCCTCCAAGGCTCCCACCTTAACAGCAAAATAAGGAAAGAAACTGTGCCTCAAGATGAGCATTTGCTAACACTTGGAACTAACAGAGGCTTGACAGAGAAAAGAAGTCCTTTCCTCTTGCCGGCTTCTCAGCTACCTAGAGAGAGAAGGTCGGCGTGATGCTGCAGTTTTTAAATAGTTTTCAGCAGTGAGCCTTGGTTGAGCTATTTGCAATCGACATCCTCACCCCTCAGAGCCACCCTCCCAGGTACTCTCCTTGTCAAACTGGTGGCCAAATCTGGGCGATGAGCTGACAAAATGAGAAGAAAGCCTCAGATCTGATGCTGCTGCCTCTGGGACTTGAGTTTCTTAGGGGCTGATTGAAGGATGAGAGGAGGGAGTTGCCCAGAGAAATACAAAACTCCTGCCATCAAGAATGGGGTGAAATGAGCCCAGACTGGCCAGAATTTTTCTGGCAGATCTGCTACCTGAGGCTCATTTCTGTTTCATCCTGGGCTGCTGCCAATCACAGCCTCCCAGCATCCAGGGCTTGGAGGAAGATGGGCAGCTTGTCCTCAGCTCTGAACAAAAGAAAAACAAATAAAATCACACTCAGCCACATGACATTCATGTCAGATGGAAAAGGAGAAGGTCATGTGGGCAGTGCATGTAGCTGGTTCTGCAAGGCCAAGAAGATACACATGAAGTAGGCACAGGTCTGCAGAGCTCCTGGGAGTAGGTGCCTGAAGAAGTCACAGGGATGCCTTGCTGGTGAGACTCCAGGTTTGTCTGTGGGTGGAAAGGCCTTCAGGGCTGTTCCCTGCAAGTCTAACATTTCAGATCAATTTCTAATGTGTCCTGGGTCACTATAGTAATTAAGCAAGAGCATCACCTTTTGGTACTTCTGTTACCTCTGGAAGAATTTTTTGAGGGAAGCATTAGGCAGGTGTCTTGGTTGAATCCTCGCAGGTGTAATATGGCATCAATACAAACAATGTGTTGGACAGTTCTTGCAAAATCTGACCACTCCTTTCTCCTTCCTTCTAATATGGTCCATGGACTGCATGGCGCCCACTGTCAGGATGACTCCCTTTTTCCTTGCCTGGTTCCTCTTCATTGTTTCATTCCTTATCCAACAACTCATCCAATCACTCATTCCTTAACATATTCATTCAACAAACACTTAATTAGTAATAAGACTTTATAGATACTATAATCAACCCTTAGAATACAAAGGTAAATGAGGTTAGAACCAGCAATTCTACTTCTGTATGTTTTCAGAATTGAAAGCAGGGACTCAAACAGACATTTATACACCCATGTTCATAGCAGCATTATTAAAAATAGCCAAAAGGTAGAAACAAACCAGATATCCATTGACAGATGAGTGGATAAACAAAATATGGCATATACCTACAATAGAATGTTCAGTCTTAAAAAGGAATGTAATTCTGATACGTGCTACAACATGGATGAACCATTTGAAGACGTTATGCTAAGTGAAGTAAACTAGTCACATAAGACACATACTGTATAATTCCATTTATATGCAGCACCTAGAGAAGTTAAATTCAGAGAAGAGGGCTGGAGGAAGGAGGGAATGGGAGTTGGTGTTTAATGGGTAAGAGTTTCTGTTCATGAAGATGAAAAAATTCTGGAGCTGGACAGTGGCGATGTGAATGTCCTTAGTGCCACCGAACTGTACACTTTAAAATTGTTTCAATGGTAACTTTTATGTATATTTTGCAACAATAAAAAATAATACCAAAAAAAGTGAGTAAGTTTAGTCACAGTCCTCTAGGAACTTGGGGTCTAGCAAGGGAAGAAGTAAGGTTAAAATGCATAAACAGTAAATGCAATCCCATGAAGTTGGCACTATTACCACACTAGGCAGAGGGAGACAGGGACCCAGGGTCTCACAGAGATGGCTGCGATGCTGCCTCTAGTTCAGGTCATCTCCAAGCCTGAGCGCCCTTATCTGCAAGCAGGGATGGTAACGACCTTTCTCTGTGCCTCACAGAACTGTTGGGAGCACCTACCACTTAGCAGGTACCACACCAGGCCCTTTAGTTCATTCAACTTCACATTCAACCAATGAAAGAGAGATTTGACCAGTCATTTCCACTGAGGAAGAAGGGGTAAGAGAGGCTGAGGGGTAGGGGTTCCACCATCACAAAGCTGGCAAACTGGAGCCCCAGGGTTAGAACATAGCCCTGTATGGATGTCAAACCCATGTTTTTCTCACTACACTGTTTCGTCTCATTCAGATTTTACAGGCAGCTAACTGAAAAACACACACCTAATGAAAAGACGGACTATTAGGATTTAATTGTGTCCCCCTCAAAAAAGATATGTTGGAGGGCAGGGCACAGGGGTTCACACCTGTAATCCCCACACTTTGGGAGGCCAAGGCGGGTAGATCACCTGAGGTCAGGAATTAGAGACCAGCCTGGCCAATATGGTGAAACACCATCTCTACTAAAAATACAAAAAATTAGCCAGGCATGATGGTGTGCGCCTGTAATACCAGCTACTCAGGAGGCTGAGGCAGGAGAATCACTTGAACCCGAGAGGCAGAGGTTGCAGTGAGCTGAGATAACACCACTCCAACAAGAGCAAAACTCCATCTCAAAAAAAAAAAAGTAAAAAATAAAATAAGGAAAAGAAAAATACAATGATATGTTGGAATCCTAACCCCTAGTCCCTCAAAATGTGACCTTATTTGGAAACTGGGTCTTTAAAGCGGTGACTAAGTGAAAACAAAGTCATTAGGATGGGCCCTAATCCAATATGACCGGTGTCCTTATCAAAAGGGGAAATTTGCACACAGAGACAGACATTACCCAGGGATAATGCTGTGTGAAGACTGGAGTGATGCTGCCACAAAGCCAAGGAAGCACCAGAGGCCAGGAGAGAGGCCTGCATGGGGCCTGCCCTGCACATTCAGAGGGAGCATGGCCCTGCCAGCACCTTGATCTCAGATTTCTAGCCTCCGGAAGTGTGAGAGTAAACCCGTAAACTACCCAGTTCATGGTACTTTGTCATGGCAGCCCAAACAAACTAATACAGGGGTCAATCAAGGGAAATTGGGGAGGAGCCTTCTTTGAGGCTTTGAGGACATTCACCTGTGGGCCCTGGGGACTCTCGCGGCCCTCAGGAAGGGGCCCTGAGGCAGACAGCTGGGATTCCAGTTTTCCTCTCTCCTGCCATCCCTGTTCCTACTCACACCCTCACTACCC
The DNA here is from genome assembly GCF_007565055.1 of Rhinopithecus roxellana. Lineage (NCBI taxonomy): Eukaryota > Metazoa > Chordata > Mammalia > Primates > Cercopithecidae > Rhinopithecus > Rhinopithecus roxellana. The sequence continues at coordinate 69,480,610 of NC_044556.1, forward strand.
TCTACCAGGATAGGTCTCCTTAAGAACCGAACCCATGATGCTTTGCTTTTGTCTTTTTGTCTGGTCTGTAAGCACTGTTGGAGCTTCATGGGCTGTCCTGACAGCTGTTTGACAGTGTAGAGTTGTTTCCATTGTAAACTACAGGTGGGAGTGCATCCCTGCTCTGGGCCTCACATCACATCCCATACCCCACAATGCATGGCTGTCCCACTTTCTCCTACTTTTTCCTTTTGGGAACCTAGAACTCTAACCTGAAGGCTACATGCTCTCTGAGAAAACCAGGACACCTCTGATGCTATGGTTTCAGCACGCAGGTTTAAACAGAGCAGGGGCCGAGCTGCCCAGCTTAAACAGATCTGGAAGCCAAGGGACCCAGGAAGCCACATTTTGTCTTCCAATTCCCCACGCAGTGGCGAGATTAAACAGAGGGCTTTGCAAAGGAACTCCAGGAAAATACTGATAAATTGAAGAGCAATCGACAAGGCACTCAGGCTCCCTCCCTGAGCTCCACCCAGCCCCCCAAATTTGTGTCAAATCTTTTCTCTTCTCTGCATCAACTAAGCTCATGTGTGAATGGAAATGTTTCCGTGCATTAAAGAAAATCAATGAAAATATCTCAAAAACAATTTCAAGCTCCTCTTCCTCCCACAGGGTGGCAAAGCCAGACCCTGCTGTGCTGTGCAGGGGTGCCAAGGACAGCCAACCCCATGTAGGTGGCAGATTTCCACTGGAACAAAGCCACAGACCCTGACACACACAGCTCACTTCTCTCTCCCAACACAGGACAGCATTCCACAAAGCCAACAAGCCTAGAAAAATTCTAGCTGTCTTCCCATACCCCTTTCTAGTTTCATTCTTCAGTTCTATTTGTGCATCGTTTTTGCCCCCGACCCCTGGGTAGGGCATCTTTGGTTGCAGTTGAATGTCAGCACTAAGACAGACGGGGGCAGTAGGTTGAAGGAAATTGCACAGATTTGGAGTCTGTAGATCTAGGTTTGAACATCAGCTCTGCCACTAACTAGTTGTGCCAGTCACTTAACCTCTCTGTCTCTCAAGTTCCTCCTCTTTAAAGTCAGAATTGTTAAACAGATCATGCCTGGTTATTGTGAGTAGAAAATGAGGTAATACTAGGTAGGACCCAGCACACAGTAAGTACTCAATCAATGGCTAATTACCACCATTATTTTTGTCACCAAGTAAAGAGTTGAGGCCCAACAAATTGCTTACTGATCCAAGCTAACGGCAGCCCCTTTGAGAGTAGACAAAGCCAGACAATGTGGACAACTTGGATGGGACCTTGTCCTGCTGGCTGATGGGGAGCACTCTGGAGCACCTCTAGGAGGGGCATCATGGGAGGTGAAGAACAGCTCACTTCAGCCTCCAAAAGACACATGGAGAAGTTTATTTAACAGCCAAAGTAACTGCACTGAGGCAGTCAGGCCAGCAGGGCATAGAGGAAGAAGGATAGGAAGTCACACGTGGCAGATGTCTTGGCTGAGAGAGAAAGTTCCAGAGAATGTGCATGGGTTGGGGAACTGGGAGCTTGGGCTCAATTCAGAACAATCCAGCTCCCTTCCAGACGGGAAACGCAACACAGGAGCAGCATCCAGAGGGAGCCCCGGGAGACCCCAGCGAGCCCGGCCTGGCAGCCGAGCCGCCTGCTGCTGGGGGGAGCTGAGCACACTCTGCCTGGCCTTGGAAGCAAAGCTGTTTCACCTGAGAGGGCTAGAAAATGCTCACCCCGGGGGAGGAAAAAGAAGATGGGATTTCTCCCGGGGTCGGAACAGGACCCCGCCAGCCAGAGACAATGGCTCCAAGAGCCTCAACAACTCCACCCCTGTTGACGAGGGAACTCAACACCCTGGAGATCGCGTGTGAAATCTGTACTGGGGAAAAGAGTCCTCATTTAGCGGAGAAAGTGCTGCGCTATCTATGTGTGAAAGCTTTTTTAACACTGTTCCCTGCTCTCCATATGGCGAACTTCACCCAAATTAGGAGGAACCGATGAACAAAGCTCCAACGACTTGAAAATGAGAGCAAGTTCCAGGTGCCCATCCCAGAGGCAGCCGCCGCCCTGTGCTCAGGGTGGGTCTAGCAGGCCAGAGCACCCAGACGCCTCTCCTTGCACCCCTGCAACCTCACCCTTGATCCCCAAACGCTCTCCTCAGGGCGAAGCCGTGTTCCCTCTCGGGGGATCAAGTCACCATCACCAATAATTAAAATACTAAGAATCACTACCCCCATTTAGCGTACACACACTGTGTTACACATGACACTGGGCACCTTGCACATATTATTTCATGCACACACATCAGTTCATCCTCACAAAAACCCTGTGAATAGGTGTCTTTATGCCTGTTTAAAGTTGGCAAAACCCAAGATCCCACAGGAAGATTCAAATGCAGACTGGTCATTCAGTCAAGGTCACGATCACGTTTCTCAGCATCACCCTCGTGCTCCAAGAGTAAGGCCAGGAGTGGGAGCTGGGGGTTTGCTCCAATGGACACTGGGGGGATGGGGAGCTCGGTCCTTTCCCCTCAGTCAGAGGGCATGTGGCCGGGACCCCTGACAGTGTCACACCATGGGAATTTGTGGGGGCTACAGAATAAATGACCATCAGGTCTGGAAGGGAATTTAACAACTGGTGTCACCTGCCTCATGGAAAAATTAAGGTTCAGGGAAACAACACTGAGTCATAAAGTATGTTAATAAAATAGCCAAGACCCAACCGACCTGTGTGTGTTCTATGACAGCATAAAGACCTCCAGAAAAAAGAGCAACCTCTCCTGTTCATCCTCTACCCTGACTTCTCCCTAGTCCTGGCCAAATGAGGGAGCCCGCCCAAAAGCAGGCCTACTTTATTTGACCCATCCCACGCCCCCCAACCTATCTCTCCACTAGTCTCACCATCCCCGACCCCATTTGAACACAGCTGTTTCTGACTGCAGTTCCCGCCACCTCCCTCCCTTCCCACATTGCCTCCCTCCAGCCGCACCCTGAGCCCCGACTGGCTTTCTCCCAGGGTCTGGGGGCTGCACCTTCCCCATCTCTTTCCTTCCAGCCTCCCTGGCTGAGTATAGCAGGACAAAATGAAGCTCAATGCAAAGATTTTTAGAATGTTTATCTCGGTTATTGTATTATTTACAGCAACTCCGCGCTGTGCCCGGGGCATTGCGTGGTTTGAAAGACGCTATACAAACTAAAATTGTGTGGCATTGTTTGTTCCTCCACATTCTGTGAGAGAGAACCAATCTAGTAATCACTGTTTTTGCTCCTCAAATCAGGGACGCTCCATTTTGTGTGCATGGTGACTAATCTGGAAATAAAGATTCATAGCAAATGTATAAGGAGCTCTGGAAGCAGTTGGGGCCCAGCAAATGAAAGAGAGGCAGCGAGGAGGAGGAGGAAAGCCTGTGGATGTGACGTCGATGAGGGCCCGATGGGCCCTCTGAGGAGGGACAGTAGCCCATCCCCAGGGGTTGTGGGAAGTGCCACATCACATATCTGTTCCTGGCAGACAGAACAGACTCCAGGGAGCACTTTGCCCCAAAGTGCACAGGGCCAGCTGCAGTCCACCTGCAAACCTCCCTGCGGCTGGCTCTTCACCCCAAGGTCAAATTCTCTGGAGCTGAGGCTCACCCCTTCAGAACATAAGCCAGGGGAGGTGAGTGAGGAGAGGAGATGATCAAACCATGGCTAGGAATGACCATGCTGCAGACCCCAGTCCCTCTTCAAGGGCATGGCACAAAGAGGGGAGTGGAGGGGCAATGCCAGGGTCTCTGGAGCCAGCCAGCTGGTTTCTGGCACCATCCTTCTGCTCTCAGGCCCTTGCCCAGCATAGCGGACCCAGGCTAACCAGCTCATGTTCAGTCCCAGCTGAGGCATGACACCAGGGTCTGTGTGTGGCAGTGGGATTGTGACAGGGGAGGCTTGCATTTGTGAATTCACTGGAAGCATTTCCTTGGGAAAGGGGTGAATCTGGCCTCACAGCCCAGCCCCAGCTTACCACCACAGTTCCCTCTGATTTTCACGCTCCCCTTTCACCCACCCTCCCACAGCACTATCCAGCCACACTACTCACAGTCTGCCTTTGCTGGTCAAGCCAGGCCTCTTGGTCACTCTCTAGCTTTGCCCTTCAGCCTGCCCAAATCCTATGCATTCTCCAATGTCCAATTCAGAGATCACTTTCTCTGTTACACTTCCATCATCCCCCCAGCCCCAAGCCAAGATGATTCAGTCACCATGAAGCCCTAGATCTTCAATTTGTAGGTCTGCAGTGTGCCTACAGTAACCTGTGAAACAGAGGCCAGTGGGTTTGCCCTCATGGGAGCACATTCCTGCAGGATAAAGACGGGCACGCGCTTGTCTTCAGCATTCTTCCCCTCATCATCCAGCAGAGTGCCAGGGACATGCGTGGGAGCCTGGGAGATGCCCGCTGGGCACTTTCACACCCACCTCAACACCCTCACCCCGGGCAACACAGGGCCAGGTCTGAAGCAAAGGGGAGGTGGTCATGAGGAATCAGCTCGTGGTCCAAGATTTTGCTGACTTCTCCTTTCCAGAGGCTTCTGCGACAATTTCCAGGTTGTGCTGTAAGTTAACAATTCCCAAATAGTTCACATTGTCTCCCTTTGCCAAGTTTGAGCATGTCATCTGCCGAGTTAAATTGTGACCAAGTCGTACAGCAATTTAACTGTTCTGATGCATGAGGCCTCATCTTCCATTACCATGAGCATTTAGAAGCGAGGTAATTACAGGCTGCATTCCTGAAGCTCGAGGCTCCACAGCTACAATCCTGGAGTTTATTATAATAATGGTGATAGGGAGGGGTCCCAGGGAATCCATTTCCAGACTGTTCAGATTGGCATTAAAGAACCCCACAGGAAGGGACTGGGGACACTGCTGCCCCTCTCAAGGTCAACTCCACTCCAGGAGGAAGCCCTGGGCTGAGCTACCCTACCCCTACCGCTTCTCCCTTGAGGGGCTGGAAGTGAAGCTGCCCAAGGGCAGGAATGGTTCCTTCAATTTCTCTTGTTCCCAACCCCAGTCCTGCCCCACCTCGGATTGTACAGAGAAGCAGACCCCTTTAACTTGTCACCAACTGACTCAAAGCAGAACTAAGTCCTCATTGCTCCAGAAATGAGAAGCTGTAGGAAAAAAGAAGACTTACCCTCACCACAACAAAGCTTAAGCCCCAGCACTGGAGAGCTATTACAGAGCTTTCCAGATCCCACTTTCAAAATGCAAATACCCTCTTGAGAAATCCATTTGATCATTAGTAATACTATGATTAAGTTGGTATGAAGTGCAATAGCAGCTTCTTTCCACCTCCCTGGAACAGTATCACCTTTAGGAAAAGTGTTTGACCCCGGATGAAACATAGAAGTAGACGCAGTAAATAAAAGGGAAGAAATAAATGGCACAGCTTTGCTCATAGTAAACCTTGAGTTAGTAATGAGTTAATTGATCAGTGGATGACTCGTTGATTAAGCCAGTGAATGGGTAACTGGATAGAATAGGTCCCATTTTGCCACTCTACCTTTTTCAGTGAAGAAGCCAATACTAAGCCCTCTGGCCCCCAGCCCCACCCCAAAAATCAGCAATCCCAGTGGTCTCGCTGTGCAAAGGACCACTGTGTGGGGGAGGCAGGAAGGTCTGGTCCTAACGGCCCAGGTGAACATGCTGTCCTGAGGTTTTTCAAGTTATGGAAAACGATCACCTCTGCCCCCACCCCACCCCCCCAACTAAAACCCCCTCCTGCTTCTGTCTAAATCATGACTGGTCTTAGAAGATCTTTCAAAGATTTTATTTTTACTCCATTTATCCATCAGTTTCCTAGGGCTCCCATAACAAATGACTACAAACCAAGTGGCCTGAAACAATGGAAATTTATTCTCTCACAGCTCAGAAGACAAGAAGTATAACATGCAGGTGGTCAGAAGAGGCTGGTCTGTCCTGGAGGCTCTGTGGGACAATCTGCTCCGTGCCTCTCTCCTACCTTCTGGTGGCTTTTGGCAATCCTTGGTGCTCCTCAGCTGGTAGAGACATCACCCCAATCTCTGCCTCCGCCTCCTTCTTCACATCACCTCCTGCTCTATGGCTCTCTGTTCTCTCTCTCGTGAGGACACTCTCATGGGATTTAGGGCTTACTCCAACCTAGTATGTTCTCATTTTGATCCTTACCTTAATTATATCTACAAAGACCCTATTTGCTTTCCAAATAAGGTCACATGTGCAGTTGACCTCCAGGTGCACATGAATTTTGAGGGAGGACTCTATTAAATCCACTCACCTTCTTAAAGCCAAACAGCAAGAGATGAACTTGGCACCATCATAACAAGAAGAGTTAATTATGAGGAAAGTTTCTGGGGAGTGAAAGGCGTTGGTAAGGTCCCTCTGACAGAAGCTTCCCGACTCTGCTCAGCTCACCTTCCCCCATCCTCACCTCCAGGCCTGTCAAAATCAAAGTATGAATGGCAGGGGTGAGGGAGATGGTCATTAGGTCTCACCACATCGGAAAACTGAAAGTGAAGATCCCTGGGTAAGGTCAACCACAGAGGACAGACAGACTTCCTGGATTTTATCCTCAGAGCCAGCCAGGCCAACATCATTTTTAGCTTCCGCTGTGATCTCCTAAGAGTCTCACTGAGCTATGCCCTGATCCTGCAGATCCATTTCTGGCTGTCTTTGTGAGTCATGCTGTGAAACAGCCTCCAAGATGACCTCAGTGACTCTGGGTTCCTGGTCTTTATGCACTGTGTCGTCTTTTCCATTGATAGAACTGACCTGTGTAACCAACAGGATAGCGCAGAAATAAAGAAGTGTGACTTCTGAAGCTAGATCATAAAAGATACCACCTACTGCTGTGTACTTTCTTGGTTCATATGCTCTGGGGGAAATCAGCTGCCATGTTATAAGGATACTCAAGTAGCCCAGTGAGGATGTATGCATGGATAAAAACTGAGGACACCTGCCAGTAACCAGCACTCACACTTGACAGTCACATGGGTGAACTATTTTGGTAATAGATTCTCTAAATCTAGCACAGTCTTCATAAGACTGCAAGCCCAGGCAACCATGAGTACAACCATTTAAGTGAACTACCCAGCTAAGCCACTCCAAACTCCCAGCTCCTAGAAATTCTGTGAGATAATGTGTTTATTATTGTTTTAAGACACTAAGTTCTAGGATATTTGTTGTGCCTCAATAGACAATTAAGGAGACTACAATTAACAATAATTTATTATATATTTCAAGATAACTAAACGAGTAGAACTGGAATGTTCGTAATACAAGGAAATGATAAATGCTTGAGGTGATGGATACCTCAATTCCCCTGATCTGATCATTACATGTATACTTGTATCCAAATATTACATATTTCCCATAAATATGTATAACTATGCATCCATTAAAAATTTTTGAAAGTAGATAACTAATATACATACTCTGCCACATCATCATTCATTCATTCATTCAATGAACATTTACAGAGCAAACAAAATGAGACAGACATTCTTGAGACAAAATGTTTAACATATTTAAGATCCTCAAGGATCTTAAAACATAGTTAAGAAGAAGAGATTATAGACCCAAGTCAGTCAAAGAACATTGACCAAAGGCTGCTGAATTTAAGAATATGGAGAAAGAGCACTGTGACTGGGGGGAGTGCTTCTCAGTGAGTGTTCTCGACTGCCAGCAGAACACAGAGACTTCAGTAGAAAAGACATCTGTGGGAAGGAGCATGGGAAGCTCACAGAGGTGACGGGAATAACAGAGAAGCAGCGAACTTGCAGAGCAGGAGGCAGGAGCTAAGGACGCAGCCACCGCATCCTTGGGTACAGTCAGGCCAGTGGCCCCGGGCCACTCCTGTCACACACTGGACATGCACAGACTCCACTGGATGCTCATTGCTCTCTCCAGAGTGAAAGTCCATCAAAATGGCCAAGACTACATCACTTGCCTGTGCATCAGTACCAACAGACAGGCAGTGCACATCTGCCCCCACTACAGCTTCTGAAGGGGGAAGCAGGGACCGCTACAAAATGTGTTAATTGCCCCTAACCAGGAAATATACAGAAATGTCAAGAAGCCACTGCAGAGAGGGAAGGGTCATTTGGGGCGTGACATAAGGTGGTCAGGAGTTAGACCATTCTTCTGCTTCCTCGGGCTGGGCCCCAGCACGCTCAGTTTCCTCATCAAAGAAATGGCACAAAAGTGTCTTCTCCCTCTCTCCTTTTCTACTTCCTTGCTCTAATTGTAAAGCCTTCTTTCTCTAATAGAGAAGGATGGATCTAAGACAGATGGTTTAAACTAGAATTAGTTTCCACAGATGGAACTTAATAAAGACTTTTCTGATAGATAGGAATGCCACACCATGGCCTGTCAGGTACATAAGAAGGGAACTTAGTGGTCTCAGCAGGATAATATGATGGGCAGCAGAGCAGGCCCACCCTCTGCCCACCCAGGCTTCCAGGGGTGGTTGGTTGTGGCAGCCATTCTGTACCTGCTATGAAAACAAGTGGGAACATTGGAAAGTGAGCAAAAAAACTTCTGAATACCCACAAAATATGCAAGAAGGCCAATATGATACACTGTGCCAATCTGCAGCGTAACCAACTCACCAAGCCTCTTGCTATCCCCAGAGGAGGGCTGCCATACTCTCACCGCATGCCCATTGGTGCAGCAGCCAGCAGCCAGAAAGGAGCCCTTAGGTCTAATGCACTCCCTGGCTTCTCTGAAGCACTGCCCCCAGCTGTGCCCATCCTACTTCACCTCCACACCCAGGCTGTAGAAATGCACCCATTTTTAATTGCCCAGCTCCCCCAGGAACTCCTCTCTGACCACTTCAGCCTGAGAACCCACAGCACTATCCATCTGTGCCACCCGCTTCAGCAATTAATTACATGCCACCTTGAAGCCTTGCTGCATCATCAGCTAACCCACCCAGCCACTCAAGACCAATCTCTATCAGCCTGTATGCCCATGGTAGCCATCTCTCCATCAGGACACAAGCCAATCACATCTTCCCTCTCCACTCAGTGATGATGCTGGCCAAGGTCAGAAAGCCTTGAGAATCCCAGTGTCTCCCATCCAGTTCACGCCACAACACCCCCTCCAACCTGGCAAGTCTGAGCTCTACAAAGGCCCAAAGCAATACTTCTAATGTTCTCTCTGCAACTTTGAGCAAAAGCCCAATGGTATATTGTATCACAAGAGATGAGGGACATCATCTCCCAAGGGTTGGCAGCAACTCAGAAACAACTTCATGCCACAGCACCTCCCTCTAGGCCCAGTGAGTCTTCACCTCTGCCAGACACCTGTGCGCACAGCTGCTTTGTGCTTCTTCCTCGTGTGACTTCCCTAAGCCTCTAAAATCTGGAAATCTTACCATTACATTAAGAAGCCCTTCCATAAAGACAGGACTAGTGAGTCAAGCAACAGGGGAATGAGCAGGGTGGGAAAAAAGATGAGTGGATGGCAGCCATCAGGATGGAGGCTGCGTGGTCTAACCTCCTGTCACCCATCCGTGCTTATCTGGTGCCTTTCTCTCCATCCTGGTGCTGCCATCATCCTGGGGGACTTCACAGGTGTAAGGACAACCCTTTGATGCTTCAGTCTTATATCCCTTGACCATCTCCGTTCCATTGACTCTGACCCCTTCCAACCCTCATCTCATCTTTTCAACATCTTCAGTCTGAAAAGTCAATCCCCTGCTCTAATCTCTTATCCTTTTCCTCAATTTCCCTTTAAAAAAAAAAATCACTGGCAGTTTCTGTCCCTGACAAGTTAATTTCTCTCCATTGATCAGCTCCCTCTGGCTTCACATCCTTCCCTTTCTGAGACCTCACAGTCCACCCCTTCAATCACTTCCTCACCATTCTCTGTGAGGCCTGTGTCCTTGACTTAAAAAGTCTGAACTGGCATCCATCAAACTCCCTTGCTGAGGCTGGAGAAATCCACACCATCTTTTGAGCTGGACTCCCCATGAATCTCTAAATTCAATCCTACCACCAAGTCCTCCCTCTCCATCTTCTTCAACAACCTTTCTTGATATTTTCTCTCTCCTTAAAACCCCTCCGCTACCACTTTCCCCTCACTAGATCTTAGCCTCATCACCTTCACAAAGACTTTGGAGGCCCTGGAACAAGCACTCCTTAAGCTTCCTCCCCATCACTGACCTGCCTCCACCTTAGCCTGGCCTTTCTCCTTCCCTCTCCTTCCCTCCTCCCATCCGAGGCACACCCTTCCACCTGGGCTCTGGATTTCACCCCCTCTCATCTCCCCAGGGGCCACATTCCGTCCATCATTTTCCCCCTCTCCTCTCTCTTTGGTCCCTTTCTGCTGCCTCTTTTCCATTGGTATGCATCCTAAACATGCTCAAGTCTCTCCATTGTTTTGTTTTGTTTTGTTTAAGTCACAGTCTCACTCTGTTGCCCAGCTGAAATGCAGTGGCATGATCATAGCTCACTGCAGCCTCAAACTCCTGGGCTCAAGCATCCTTCCACTTCAGCCTCCCAAGTAGCTGAGACTACAGCCACACTTGGCTAGTACTTTTTATCTTTTTAGAGACGGGGCTCTCACTGTGTTGCCCAGGCTGACCTCCAACTTTTGACCTCAAGCAATCCTCCTGCCTCAGTCTCCCAAGTGGCTAGGATTACAGGACTGAGCCACTGCACCCAGCTCAGCAATTATAACACTGTAGTATAATAAACAATGTCTTTCCCTGTTGGCTTATAAGCTCCTTGAAGGTAGGACCCTATATAAATTCAATTTTATATATTTCAACAGTTCCTGGAACATGACAGACCCAGCTCTATTACACAGAGCACACACTAAACACGTTGGAGCCACTGAGCAGACTGAACAGAAATGGAAAACAGCACCCGTTCACAAAGTATTGTCATTCTGCTTTGCACGTGATCTCAAATCTGAACTTTCAATTCAACTCTTTTCTTATTCAGGTCCACATACACTTGGTGTTCCTTTTCTTTCAACCACAAATCAGCTAAGCTGAATGCTAAACATACTTTCTGAGCTGCCTGAACCTGCCTCATGCTTTTTTTCTGCCTCTGTGCCTCCCTCACAAACAGTCTCCACACCCCTGTCTTTGCCCCTCTGGCCAAAGGTGAGTCTTCATCCAAAACCAACTACAACAGAGCCTCTGAAAAGGCATACCTGGCCCTCCCCAGTCAGAACCACCTCCCCTTCCTCACATTCCTTAGCACTTTGCCCGTGATCTGTCACAGCATCCCCACAACATATTAGGTTGGTGCAAAAGTAATTGTAGTTTTGGCCATTGAAAGTAATGGCAAAAACCGCAATAACTTTTGCACCAACCTAATATTTTACACTTCGTTGGTTGCATGAGCTTCTAGAGGACAAGCGTGGGACCTGCCCTGGAAAGGCAGTAATAGTCACGTGGCACTAGGTTGAACGGAAAGCGAAGGTGAATCCACTCCAACGCACTCTTTACAACATCACTCCTCCACTCTCCACCTTCTCAAGCAGCTCCAGGAGGCCTCTAAAGAGGCCTTGAAGGAGAAGTTCTTCACCTCTTGAGCAGAGGAAGACTTTCCAATAAAAATATCTGTGCTATGAGGGGATACACCAAAGAACGGGAGCAACAAGATGCGATATTCCTCCACTGTTCTGTAAGGCCCTGAGAGGGGAAGCCATGATTTTTCTTCCTTTGCCTCTGTAGTATATGGCACAGTGCAGAATATGCCTCTGCTAGATATCACACTGTGTGCTCGGTAAATGTGGTTACTGAACAAGAATAATAATACAATCTTTCCCTAAGAAATTATGAAAATATGTGTGTATATGTGTGCATATGTGTGTATGGAGAAACAGATTCCAGTGAACTGACTTATGCAATTACAGGCGCCGACAAGTTCAAAATCCATAGGGCAGATAAGTCTGAAATTTGTAGGTAAGGTCAGGAAGCTGGAAGCTCAGACGGTAGTTGGTGCTGCAGTCTTGAGGTAGAATTCCTCCTCCAGGATACCTCAGTTTCGGCTTAAGGTCTTCAACTGATTAGATGAGGCTCATCCAAATTTTCAAGAGTAACCCCCTTTACTTTAGGTGTTAATCACATCTATGAACCACTTTCACAACAATACCTAGATTTGTATTTGTTGAAATAACTAGGTACTGCAGCAGCCTAACCAAGTTGATACATAAAACTAACCCTCACACCCTGGAAGATGAGATGATCAATGGAAACATCCAGAAGGATATAGGGACATGCTACCAACCTTGCCCGTCAGCAGTGAAGGGGTGTGAGGCCCTGCATCATGGTGAGCTACACAAGAGCACCATTTTTCCTGGCATATGGACCATCTGCTGAGTGCGACTTTAACCTTGAGCTTTCTACTAGCCACTGTCACCTAGCCTGATTGTGGCTAGATTGGGGAAAGACCTCCAAGTTTAAGAGAGAGCCAGGCATGTTCTCACATTGTAAGGACAGAAGAATGAATGTCCTGGTGTCTCCCTGTGCTTCCAGCAGTAAAAGGCGAGTCTTTGAGGACACTCAGATTCAGGTCACTATGGAGCTTCCACATCTGTAGTTATGGGAATTCATTCAATAAATTTTTATTAAGCATCTATTATGTGCCAGGCTCTACTCTAAGGGCCAGGTATACAACCATGAACAAAACTAACAAAGTCCTTACCTCATGAAGGTTATATGGTAGCAGATCAGGTTTCACTCACCTGAAAAATGCATGCAATCATATGGACAGTCCAGCCACAACATATATCTCTTCCATGCAGCTCATAGGACCTTTTACTCATCTTGAAGGGCCAAAGTCACATAGACCAACACAAGGCAAGAAGAGCCCTACTTTGAAAATGAGATATTCACAAAGAAGACTCCAAAACACTAGACCAAAAAATGTATTTCAGAGGACCAATGTTAAATGCACAATATGTTTGCCATAATCTTGAGTAGTCAGTTAATCAAAGGATGTTTACTAAGCATCTTCAATGTCTCAGAAAAAATAAAGTTCCCACGGTCTGCTTTCATTTTGGATGCCTGTCAAAGCCTTGGACAACAACAGGCAAGCTATTTCAGGTAGTGCTAAGACCCTTCCAAATTGTGGTTGTGGATGTCAGGGATGATTTCCGTTCACTCTCAGTCCCTTCTTCTCCCTCCTTTAGTCCTTCACTTTCACTTTTACACAGAAGGGAATAAGCAAAACCTAGGCCCCCTTTTATCCATTCCATAGGGGTATAGGGGCTCCCCAAGTAATTTACTCCAAAGAATCATGCTGCCCTTTGTGCCCTCTCTCGCTTGCATGCTCTCTCTCTCTCTCTCCTCTCTCTGCATGTGTGTGTGTGTGTGTGTGTGTGTATGTGTGTGTGTGTAATGTACACATACACTCTATATCCCAAAAGTCCCAAATCCAGTGAGAAACCCAGATGCAGCCCTGGGATTCAACCACTGGCACTTGGTAGAGTGAGTTGACCTGTAGGATGTCAGGCCTCCGGGTAGGACCTTGGGGACTGGGGCCCAGGCTCCTTTCTCCCTCACCTGGGCCAGCAGAGGCACCTCAGCACCAAGACTCCTCACCCTCTGAGATGCTCCTGCCAGGCCTTGCAAGTGAATGAACTGGATAAAAGTTCCAGCCCTATGTGACTTTGGGAAGTTAAGGTCAAGCCTCAGTGCTCTCATTTGTAAAAATGACAATAATCATGCCCTCTCAGGATCAACCGAGGACTCAGTGTGACAATGTGGCATGACACTCAGCCCAATACAAAGGGCCATAGCAATGACTCCATCAGTAGAGCTGCCTCATCATCATTCCTAAGTCATCCCCATCACAATAGCTTAGTGCTGTATTAAAGAGCTGTTGGGTATTTGGGGGGTAGAGGGCGAAGGGGTTGCTGTTGCTGGCTGTTTGTTTTTATATGACCCCTTCAACACTTGCAATCCATTAGAAGAGTTGTGATTACGCAGATAAGTCAGGGAACTGATTAATCTAGCAGTGCCCTTTCTTCTAGGGCTGATAAAACAAGGAGCTCTTTACACAGAAGCACCTCCACCTCTCCAGGGGCCTCCCATTCCACCTTTCCTCTGACCTCCAGGGAAAGTCTGGTGGCCATTTTATTAGTTCATGTGGCTAGTCACATGCTCATTGATCCTCCCAGTTCTATAAAGTTTCTGACCACAATCTAAAAAAAAGGAAAGGAAAATCTAAAAAATCTTAAGAAAAAAAAAAAAGGAAAGAAAAAAATGCAATTGAAAAATAAACTGAGCAAATAGCCCTTTATCTGCTACCATCATCAAACTTCAGGTCCAGCTTTTAGGCCCATGCCCATGAGCGAGCATCTCAGGGTCGTATCCCTCCTGCAGCCTGATCACCAGACTCCTAAACATTCCAGGTGGGTCACATATACTCCCACCCCACTGTGGAGCCAGTGGAAATTCACCAGCCCCATTCCTGCTCACTCTGGGTCACTGGCCCCTCCATCTGTGTCAGCTTTTCTGACTGGGCAGCTCCTGTTTTCCAGGCAGTGTGCTGCGACCCCAGAGGGCAGACACCTCGGGACTCACCCTGTGGTCTCACTTTCCAGCACCGGGCCCCTTGGATGCTCTCCAGCCCCAGCAGGTGAGGAGTGACCCTTGACTCCTCCCTTAGCCGAGTCGGAGGAGGCTTCACTGCCATGGCCCCACACTGCCCATTTCTTCCATATCCCTACCTCTCTCAGAGCCCTCCTATACACCCACCTACTTATGGCATGCCACAGGCTCACATGCCCATCATTCTGTCTGGCCACATGTTCCTATAGAAGAGGAAAGACGGGCAGAAAGAGCCCAGACTTTCACTGAAAAAGACCCCACAAGTCTCCCGAACCTCACTCCTGGCCATTCTTGTCAAACATACATCCGAAAGAACCAGATTGCTGCTGCTACTGCTGCTGCTGAAATTAATGGAATCTGGCAGGAAAAGCTTTTGTTTTTCCAATCCAGGATTTTGCCAAGCAAACACAGGGATCTTGTTGAAAATGGCTGCTGTTGAGGAGTCGATTTCAGTGCGATATGGAAGCTCCCACCACACCACCCTAACCCATGCACACCACACACGCAGGCACTGAATCCTGTCCTCAGCAACACTGGTGAATTTTTTTTAATGCAAATAAAATGTTAAACAGGAACCTTTCAGGATCCCTGCCATGGACAATAAGCAAGTGCCAATTCCCTTTCTCTCCAATGGCAGCGGCTCCAACCCGACATTTTGTGACTTGGAGATGCTGATTACAGGTTCAGCGGATTCGAGCCAGGGAACCTGGAGAAAATTCTGTTGCCTTGAAGGATTTCTATCCTCCGTATCCCAATGCCTATCAACCTGGCCTGAGGTTCTAGTGCCCAAATGGGTAGCCCTACTGGCACTGAAGGATAGATAGACATGGATTGCATGAAAAGTGCACACTGATATTTCCCAGGTGAAGAAAGAATCCTTTTTCCACATGCCTTGAATAGGTCAAAACTGCCATAGTCTCCTCCCCCTCGCTTTTCCACCTGGTTTCATCCCACAGATAGAGCCGAAAGAGGGATTGGGTTACGCCACAGAATTGAAAGGTGGCGTTTGTGCCTCCACCTCACTCCACCACAATCTGTCCCCACCCTATTGTTTTAGGGGATCTGCAGAGTCACCCCTATGGAGGCTTTTGTTGAAACAGAAACTCTGCATGGCTTGAAAGGAACTGAATTAAGTAGGAGTGTGAACTGAACACAGCATTTGTTTTCCATCAGTATCATTTGAGAAAAAAGAAAGAATCCAGCGAAGGGGAAATGGGAGGCCCTGGGTGCCATCTTTGGCACCAGTCAGTTCACAGGTGGCTTTGGAAATGTAGTTTTACCTTTAAATCCCTTGAAATAATCCCAGGCCTCACTGACCTCTAGGTACAGAAACAAAAGTGAATAGTCAGTTAAATGTTGCTTCACCCATCACCTGGTGTGGCAGGTCTGGGCATCCTGACATCTGTCATCCTCTACGAGACAGAAAAAGCCTCCTAGGAGGAGACAGTGTCTTGAATGTCCCATTGGTCCTCACGTAGCATGGATTCACTAAATGTTTGTGGAAGGACGAAAGAAAAGAAGGGAGGGGAGGAGGAATGTAAGAATGAAAAAGATAAAAAATATTTGGTGATTTGTCAAATGAAAATACTGGTAATTATCTCTCACTGAACATAGATAAGGAGAATCCTGTAGCATCCACACTGTTGGAGCTCCCCACTAGGTCCTCTCTACTTGGCCAGTGCTCTCATCCCCTAGCTGATGTGAATATTGGCCCACAGCTGCCTCTTTGCTCAAAGAACTTCCCTCAACAGAACAGCACCCACCTCACCCCCAGTGTATACCCCCTCCCCAAAGGCAGTCCACGGCCAATACCTGACTGACATGAAGATGCAAAGGCAGCTCCCTTGACCCAAGGTAGACCCCACTCACTGGTGTTATCTACGTGCAGGTGCTCCCTACGGCCCAGGCTGAGGCAGGACTCCAGCTAAGATCATCCCAGCCCCCACGACCATCCACATCCTTGCTTAGGGCCTTCTCAACTCTACTCAGCCTCCCTCACCTGCCTTCTCCTAGGGCAGCCTCCAATTAGCCAGGTGTACCCCAATCCCGGTGGTAAGCTCTGCTTCATGGGAACCTGAACTAAGACAGAGAGGTCCAGTTAGGAGAGAGAAGGGGGCTCCCTTCTCCAGTTCAGTTTTCTCATGATAGGAATGGCAGGCCTCACCCCTACATGGATTATTTCTAAATTAATTAATTTGGGGTATGATGGTGTGTGTCAGAATGATAGAACTGCCCCTTTTCCCCCAGATTAGTGTTTATGCATCTATAAAAATGAACTGGCACCTCCATCTTGACTGACACATGTGGTAGAACCAACTAGCTCACATACTATTAAGAAAATTAAGAAATGGGAGGAGCACGTGAACAAGGGTGAGCTAGGAGAAACCCTCAATGAGTGTCCATGCTATGAGGAGCTGCACCTATTTCATGAAGGCTGCAAACAGCAAACAGACGGTACACTCAAATCAGCCTAATTTGATGAAGGTCTAATATAGGACCTTCATCATTTTTGGAGCGTGGGCAAGGCATTGGTGTCATAGCCAAGGCTTGTAACAGAGGGGCTGTTACTATCCTTGGCCTGAAGGGATGAAGGCAGAGGGTGTAGCTACAAGGAAAAAGGAGAGTCCTAGACACAGCCTGAGGGCACCCCTTTTCCTGGGGAGCAAGGAAAAATACCCAGATCTCACCCACTTTCTTCCCTCTGTCTCTCAGCAGGACTCCCCAGTGAGAAGCCAGAAGGCCCAAAAAGTCTCCTGAGCTGAGAGGAGAGTTGAAAAGCATGGCTATTAGCTACAGAGAAACAAGCACAAGAAAGCCAGCTTCTTTAATGTTTTATATTTTTTAAATATTTTTAATTAAAAATGTATTTTTTAATTACCCTATGATCTGTTCTCAAATCCAGAATGATCTCAAGTGCATTCTGTTATTTTCCAACATGTCAATATTCAACTCTTCAGACACCTATAGATCTCCTTATGAGTTTATTGGGAAAAACCCAATAAATCAATCCATTCTCAGGCACACACCAGTTCATTCAACATCATATGTATTTGCCATACACCAGAGCAGGATTTGGGGATATAAAAATGAACAAGACAGATACATCTCCTAACCCCATGGAACTTAGGGCTTTCCTTCTCCTGTTCTACCTGGAACCTCCCTACCTGTGAAAAGTTAGATCTCCGGTTTCCTCACTATTCCCAGAGTCATTTTAGGACCCTGAATATCATCAGGGTTCTAAAATGGGATATTGGAATCTGTGTGCAATGGGTAAGTTATGGGAGACAGACAAAGCCTAATGTGGAACCTGTGCCCTCTGAAGAGGTTGAGAAGCAGGTATGTGAGTATCTCCTGGGACTTGGAGGCACCATGGCCTCTGAGCGGCCAAAGGCAGTGTCAGCTCCTGCACCACCAGCTGGCGGCATCTGGGAGGCCTGGTCACCTGGATCCTTGTCTTCCTCCCTTACTAGACTGTCAGCACATTGAGGCTACCCGGCACCATGTTTGCTAAAAGAATAAGTGAGTGGCTCAAGGCCCAGTCCTGTCATGAGATCTGAAGAGCCATGTCTGTGACACCGCTCCTGGCTCCTTGGGAGGAATTTGATAAACACTCATGCGATTCTACTAACCTGAATTTTTTAAAAATACACTCAGGCCAGGTGTGGTGGCCTACACCTGAAATCCCAGCACTTTGGGAGGCTGAGGCCAGAATTCCAGACCAGCTAAGTTAGTATAGTGAGACCTCATCTTTACAAAACAATTTAAAAATTAGCCAAGCATGGTGGCACATACCTGTAATCCTAGCTACTCAAGAGGCTGAGGTTGGAGGATCACTTGCGCCCAGGAGATAGAGGCTGCAATGAATTATGAGCGCACCACTGCACTCCAGCCTGAGTGGCAGAGTGAGACCCTGTCTCAAAAAAATAAATAAATAAATAAAATAAGCAAAAATAAAAATAAAAAATTCACTCAGGAGACAAATATACACAAAAAGAGCTCTGACACAATGGTAAGAGCTCTGGGGTACCATCGCAGCTGTAATGCAAAGTTGAAGGCCCAAGGAAGGAGATGGTAGAACAGGCTGGGCCCACTCTGCAGAGAGTTCCAGTGGGGAAAGGAGACATTTCATTTATTAGTAATTTAAAAGTGTGATGGGGTACATGGCATCTCCTCCCACACTTCCATCTTCAGGCTCCGTGAAAATTCAGGTTGCAGGAGAACATAGACAGCACATTCCACCGGTCAGGGGGTCCACCATAGTGACCAACATAGTGACTCCAAACAACTCAGCCCCAACAGTATTGTGAAAACATCTGGGTGTCAGTGGAAAGAGCCCTGGTCTTTGTGGCAGACAGACCTGGCTTTTAAGTCTGGCTCGGCCACTTGGCTGTCATTGATCTTGAGCAAACCCCCTTAGTCCCTCTGCATCTCAGTATTCAGATCTCAAAAGACAGGTCTGATGCCTTCCTTGCAGGTTGTTGTGAGTAATTCACAAAATAATCCATGTGAATGTACCCAGCACATGCCTTTGGCATAATAGGTGCTCAATAAATACCTACCCAAGTAGAGGAAAACCAAAACAGATAGCCAAGAAGGAAGTCTGAAAAACTCTCATGGCTCCAAGACTCTAAGCATGGCCCTGGACCCAATCCTCAGCCCACTTCCTGTCTCAGGCTGTCTGTTAAGTTCTTATTTTGATTTGTTCATTAAGATAAGGAAATAAAGGGGCCAGGCACAGTGGCTCACACTTGTAATCCCACCTCCCAGGGCTGGTAGATCACTTGAGGTCAGGAGTTTGAGATCAGCCTGGCCAACTTGGTGAAACCCCACCTCTACTAAAAATACCAAATTAGCCAGGCATGGTGGCACGTACGCCTATAATCTCAGCTACTCAGGAGGCTGAGGCAGGAGGATTGCTTGAACCCAGGAGGCAGAGGTGGCAGTGAGCCAAGATGGTGCCACTGCACTCCAGCCTGGGTGACAGAGCGAGACTCCGTCTCAAAAAAGAAAAAAGAAAAACGAAAAAAAGGCAGGCAACATAGATGTTTCCAACAATGTAAATGTAGAACAACAGGGAACTTGGTGTCAGGACACCTGGGTTCCAGTCCCAAAGCTGCTGCTAATTAGTGTGACCTTGCGCGAGTCACCTGACCTCTCTGGGCTTCAGTTTCCTCATCTCTGGAAGGGGTGGGGACGGGGGGTCAGGCAGGGAAGAAAACTAGGGAAACAGATTAAGCTGGATGATCCATAGATCTTCCAGACCAAAAATTGTACATTGCTATAGCATCAATGAATAAATGGATGGGAAAACATTTGTTCATTCAGTCATTCCTTTGAATCAATCAAAATACATATATATAACTACAAATTGATTTCAAGTTTAAGAGAAAAGTTGCAACTTTCATTTCACTACCACCTGTTCTCTTATGGTCGAACTCAAGAAATATAGTTTTGTGGCTGGTAGTTCCTCTTTGGTAGCTCTTCAACCCCCACGCAATTTCTTTCCTGCTCTCCCTTCCTTCCTTCCTGGGATCTACCTCCATGTCACCTGAGCAGTCAGTTCTGAGAAGGAACAAGGAGACAAGATTAAAATAAAATAAAATAAAATAAATCCCACAAGACCTGAGGGTTCTGGTTATGCAGCCCCGCCCACCTCTTTTTTCTATGAATTTCTCAGCTGAGCCTGCTGATCTTTCAAGTGATTCGGCGCCCGGCCCTCCTCGTCCATGTCTGTAATTGGAAGAACACAATGCCCATGCCTGAAGCAGAATCTCTTCGCTAAAAATACCCTGCATTCCTGAGTGACAACAAAAGCTCTCTTGTCAAGCCAAGCTAAAAACAGTAACCGGCAGCTTCAAATGGCACAGGCTACAAAGGTAGAGGGCCTGAAAACAGCATGCCACTCCAAGCCATCTGCCATCTTGGCCCACCCCAGATCCCTTCTTCCAACAGCGATGGACATCTTAGTGCCTGCCATTCATCGCCAAGCTTCTAAGGCAGTGGGCACCGGACAATTAGCTCAGCTCTTCGGACTGAAAGAGCAGGATGGTCTGGTGCAGGAGAGGAGAGGGTGGGTGGCTTCATGCACCCACTGGCCCATGTGCTGTTAGTTCGATATCTGGATATATTTTAAGAAGAAGTGGCAGGGGTAGGGGAGGCTCTCAGTGCAGCTAGGGAAAGCCATGCTGCCCTCAAGCAGAGAAGTCCGGAAGTTTAGGCAGTTTTGTAGTCAACATTCACCTCCTTAAGTAAAGCAAGAATTCATCCATGGTAGGTGAGGAGAGACTGCTGGACTCACTCAAGGCACAACAGCTAAGTCTCACATCTTTCTGGAAGAGGCCAGGGATGTACTCAACTCTACACTTGTCTGCTAGCGCAGTCTTACAACTTACTTCCTCCAGAAAGCTGCTCTAGTCCACTCCCTCCCAGGACTGAGTTGCACTCTGCCTGTGTGGACCAATGGCTTTATCACACATATTGTAATTGCCTTCTCGCTTGTTTCCCTACTAAGTAGAACTCCTGGAAGGCAGGGACTATATCTTGCTCAACATTGGTGCATAGGGCATAACCAGGGCTTCATGCATAGTCAGTACTCAGTAATATTTCTTGGATGAATGAAGAACTAAGTGAAGCCTTTCCCTTGACAGTGCCTGTATAATTTTATAGCTAAACAGTTGTGTTAATCTGAATTTATCTGCTTTGTCTATGTCTTGGGACTAGAATCTCCTTGAGGACAGGCACTTGTCTTTTATTTAATATATAGCCATATATAACCCTTAGGGCCCAAGGTTGTTTGTTGAGATTTCATGCATTGATTTGCAAGCCATCCTATAGACTCTAAATGGACATTTATTCAGTGTTAGAGGCAGAATATTATGGGGATGACTTTTATTTAACTCTAAGTCTGATGTCTCAAAGAACTGAGGAGGATTATATACACAGAGAGATTAGGAAAAGTAAGTGAGGAAATTAGAGTAAAGAAAATATAGGAGAAAAAAATAGGATAAAGCCAAGGGTGAATTATAAATAAAATGATGCCCTAAAAGGCACACTTTTAGACATGCACTGCAATTTGGTCCTGAGCTTCCAAGGAAAAAGAGAAAACATGAGCAATTACACAAATTGCAATGTCAAAAGTAAAATAAATAAGTCTAGCACGGCAAACATGCATCTGGGGTCACAGTTCAGGTGAAAAGGAAGTGTGACAGGCTCAGCAAAACCTAATCCCGTGAATGAAAAACACAGGCCAAAATAGCCTGTCTTCACCACCATGAAACAGATAGGTGGTGCCATATTTCTGTTTGAAGTATGGCAGGTTATTATAAAAAAATGTTCAGTCACCCACCGACCTGAAAAGAGGGTTCAAAATGAAAGTCAAAGCTGATGAGGTCAGGCACGGTGGCTCACACCTGTAATCCTAGCACTTTGGGAGGCCGAGACAGGTAGATTGCCTGAGCTCAAGAGTTTAAGACCAACCTGGGCAACATGGTGAAACCCCACCTCTACCAAAAAAAAAAAGATAGCCAGGTATGGTGGCAGGTGCCTGTAGTTCCAGCTACTCAGGAGGCTGAGGCAGAAGAATCGCTTGAACCCAGGAGGTGGAGGTTTCAGTGAGCTGAGATCACACCACTGCACTCCAGCGTGGGTGACAGAGCAAGACTCCATCTCAAAAAACAAACAAACAAAAAAAAAGACAGTCAAAGCTGATTAAAGTTTCTCTGTACCCCTGTCAATTTTGTCATTGTGTTCCATCCATGGGTCCCCTTCGGCCTAGCACTGCCCAGGCCCTTCTGTCTCCATGGCCTGAACAGATTCACTCCAGCAGAAAACAGAGGATGCTTTGTTGGGATGGGAATGGCCTGGTATGAAGGGCTCCCCAGAGTGTATGTTCCAAACGGTGTCCTCTCCTGCCCCTGACCTGACCCCATTGGCTCTAATTACCCATGAGTAGTTCCCCTGCCTAGCTCTTTGAAGCTTGAGTCCATTTGCTTTTTAAATGTCTTTCGGGTTTCTTCTCCACCATTTTGCCTTGACCTCCAACATTTCAGATCATCTGCTAGCCTTCCAGGATTCTGATTGCCCTAACTCAAAGTGTGTGTGTACGTGTGTGTGTATGCACTCATGTGTGTGTGTGTGTGTGTTCCTGACTCTTGAGCTAGCCTCAGCAGCCCTCACACCCCAGATTCCCCATCCTTTCAGGACTACCCTTGGTGCTGATAGATCCTCCTTCTTGGTGGAATGCAAGCCTACTGGCAAATTGGAACCAACACTTTGTTCTACAGGCTGAAAACCGTGCAAAAAAATATTTAACTAGAAATGAACAATTTCTTTAACCCTAAGAACCACTGGGGGCTGAGTGGTGCCTAGCAGAGTCCTTTAAAGGTTTGAGGGGAGAAGAATTTTTTAAGAAAGAAAGAAGGAGAATGGGACAAAATATAAGAAAAGCAGGAGAAAGGAGAAGAAAGAGTAAGGGTAGAGTCTTCTGCCAAACGCTAACTGATGTAAGAGTCGGGTCACCTAAGCAGTGGACTTCCAGGTGCTTATATGCAGCAGAATGAGCCACGATGGGGGACAGGGGAACCTGCTGAACCGTGAGAATTCTCAACCGTTTAGTAGCATCAATACCTTATCTGATGTGTTGGGCACTTTTAGTGGACCTTTCCCAAAAGATGTAGATAGATTTTACACATGGATTTTCTTTAAAGGACTTAAAGGGTACCTTTCCTTAAAAGGCACAACGTGGAGCCTGGATGCATGCCTCTATCACGGCACGTAAACGCTGCACGTGCGTCATGGCACGGATGCACGCCTCTATCATGGCACGTAAACGCTGCACATGCGTCATGGCACGGATGCACGCCTCTATCACGGCACGTAAACGCTGCTTTATAACTGAGGCCCCACCCCACTGTCAGCTGAGACCCTGAGGGATATCTGTGTCATATTCCTCTTGCTTCCCAGCGATGAGCACAGTGCCAGGTGCCCGAGCTCCGCAAACGCGTATGGAACAAACAAAGGGTCCTCCACACAGCAGCCCCTTCCTTAACGCTGCTGCACAGAGGAGAGCATGTACAGACAAGGAAGGTGCTCAAGGGGCAGCAGCCTCTCTGGAACTCTCGAGGTAACAGGCTCCACCATACAAAAAAAGGTAGTGAACCCAAACCTTTCAAAGCTGCCCCGTGACACCAGTGCAGGGAAGGGCAGGGAGGGGAGGCCGTCCACACATGTCTGGTGGTCCAGCCTCGGCCCAGAGATGGGTCCTCAGTCAGAGTATGTGGACACCCAGAATGTGCCACACCCTGTGCCAGGCAGGAAGAAGAAAGAAATGGAAGGTGCAGTCTCTGGTCTTGGAGACACTGAAGCCTAGAGAGGGAGAGACTGGGTAGGTGGCAGTAGTAACAGCCACCCTTCACGGAGCCCTCACTAACTCCAGACACCACTATGCCCACGTTCTACCATCATCATCTCATTTAATCCTCACAACATCACTAAAGGGTAGATTGCAACTCCCCTTGACAGCACTAGGAAACAGAGGCCCAGAGAGGTGATAAAATTCCCAGGTATCAGTGATGCAACCAATATTCAAAACTGCCTTTCTCAGGCTGAAGAGTCCAAGATCTAAGCCCCCATCTCGCTGTATGATCTTTCTCCATGCTATTCCCATCCCACCCCTAAGCCTGACTCTTCAGATTTCGCCTTCAAGCCTTTGTCAATGCTATTTGTCTCCTCTTAAAGATCTACCTGCCCTCTATCGAATCCTGAATCCTTTCACATCTGAAATGCCAGCCCAGACTCCGTTCTGAGCCCAGACTCCGCTCTGAGCCTTCCTTTTTATGGAATACCATCCAATGTAAATGGATTCTTTGCACTGCCTTGTGCTGCCTTGTAACTACTCTGAAATATTTGAGTGTTGGTTGTCATTGCTATTTACCAAGTGTGTTCCTGGAGCCTGCCTGAAAACCTGGTCTGCGAGCTCCCTGTGAATTAGCATCTTTTCCAGGGCTTTTCTGGATCCAGCTCAGGCTCATGCCAATTATTAAATCTTTAGAAAGTTTGCAAGCCAGGTATTAAACCATTAGTAGCTTGAAATCAGACATGGTGAGAGAGTATTTACACTACAGAACTTGGCAATGGCTACAAACCGGGGCCTTTTCCCCGTGGGATGCTGGTTGTTAGACAGTTAGCAGAAAACCACTGCTTTTAACTCTTGCTCCCAGCTCACTGCCTGCCCAGTTTCTTATACCATAAAATGTGTTAAGCCTTGAGTGTCAGCATGCAATGAAGCAAATGGACAAGGGGCATTGTCAGAGGCATCAAGTGACTAGTGAGTAGGGGGGAGTAGCAGAAGTCCAGAAAGGTTTCCTAAAGAAATGCAATATTGAATTCATAATTAATCTTCCCCACTGACCCTTCACCCAACACTCTTTGAGATCCTACCGTGTGCCAGACTCTTTACAAACATGATCACATCTAATCTTTCACTACACAGAGGAGAACCCTGCAGCTGAATATTTAATATCTTGCCCAAGGACACCAGGAAATCACCCACTAGAGGCCAAACTCAATCCCAGATCTGTGGGGCTCCAAAGCTGGGATTCCTCCACCATCCTCCCTGGACTACAGACCCATGACATTCCATGTTCCGGGTTCCCAACACCTGCTATTGGCCAATGGCAGCCAGGGCAAGAGCAGCTGTGGGAAGCTGCAGCAGGGGAAGGAGGGTGGGAAAGAGCACAGCCGCTCTGCTAGAGAACTGGGAAGAACAGAACTGTTTCTAGAAGCCCACGCCTGTCAGTAAGTTCCACACTGCCACTGCACTGATGGTGCACTGAGCCTCAGCACAAGGGGCAGCTGCACTGTTTCCTTCTATGTGTGTAATTTGTGGAGTGGGAAGGGTGGGGAAAATTCCTCTTCCTCCAACATACAAGTACAGAAAGAAAACAAGCCAAAGTCTCCTAGACTTGTCAGTGGGTGGAGAGAGTAACAGCATATCCACAGAGGAGAATTTCTTCCAGAAAAGCACCCATGAACACCCTAATACAGCCATTCCCCCTGTGATGTTCATCCAACACCTCTCAGAGACCATGCTTTGCTGCAGGCATGGCCCATTTTCACCTGACTTCCCAGGCTGCAAAGACCTGGGGATAGAGGAGGAAGCTGAGGCACAGAAGAGCAAAGCCATCACATGCATGCTATGAGGCGTAGAGCAGTGCACCAAACCGAGGGAGGTAAGGAGCAAGAGTTGAAAGCAGTGCCGAGAGGCTGAATGTCTAGCAACCAGCATTCCGAGGCTGGCAGTGGAGGTGGGATGGAGGGTAGAGGGGTGTGGGGGGTGCATTCACAGTGGGAATGCCCTACTTTGCCACCATTGCTAATTTCTGTAGTGTAAATACTCCCTCCCCATGGCTGATTTCAAACTACTAATGGTTTAATACCTGGCTTGCAAACTTCCTAAAGATTTAATAATTGGCACGAGCATGAGCTGGATCCAGAAAACCCCTGGAAAAGATGCTAATTCACAGGGAGCTCGCAGACCAGGTTTTCAGGCAGGCTCCAGGAAACCACATGGTAAACAGCAATGACAACAGCCAACAGCATAGCCCCTTCCAGGACAGAACTTCGGACTCTGCACTCAGCTAAGCTGCCATGAGGTCACCCAGATTCCTCTGTACCCCCCCTTCATCCTCCTCAACCTCGCAGCCTACCTGTCCATAGCCCCATGTCCCTTGGCCTCCCTTCCATTACATCTGTCTCCTTGCTCCTCCGCATCAGTGTTTGAACATGCCTTGAGATCTTCCATTTTTATTAAACAAACTTCTCTTGACCTTCCATCCCACTCCCAGGTCCTCCTCCTTCTCCTCACTTTCACAAGGAAACTTCCCGAAACCATTGTCTGCCCTTACTCAATCCCATTCATTCCCTATTTCCTATCTTTTGGCTCCTGTCACACCATTCCCCTGAAGGCTCAGAGAAAAGGCTAGCAAGGACTTTCTGCAGATATGACAATCTCATAGTCATTTCAAGGACCAAATAGCAAAAAGCGTAAACAAATGCTTGGATCATCAGCGTGGAAAATGGCGATTATCCAAGTCCTTCCAGAAGGAATGCTAGTCAAGTCAAAAACGATAGTTGGTCTTTTTTGCTCAGGTGGTCTTTAAATTGCCTGTGAGCAGCAGCATGCAGGATGGTGATACATTGAGAGTGAGATTAAAAACTCCACAACAGCAAGGGGAGGAATTTGAACTTGGGAGTGAAGGGAGAAAAGACACAGAGTTAAAACCTATTGATCCGGGTAGACCAAGAGAGAAAGAAAAAGGGATTCTTGGTGGAATGGCAGCACCAATATCTCCAAGAAACTGTTTTTGGACCCCCAGAGATATTTAAGTGGGTGACTGTGAAGTATGCAATGTCAGCCCTCTCTTGTGTCTCTCCCATGAGACCCTCAGTACATGCCACGAGGCTCACTAATGCATTAGTATGAGGGGGTTGAGGGAGGGGACACTCGAAGAGAAAAATAAGGGACAGCTGACATCTGGGTTACACCAGCTACAGCAGGGAGGAATGACAAGTGAATTCAGCAAAAATGTTTTATTTCCACATCTATTGTCAAGTCTAATTATTGGTTGAAATTAGAGGTTCTGCCCTGATCATGGCCATGAATAAATAAAAATATGTTTGAATTTCAGCAGATGTCGTTGAATTTCACACATATTTCTCTTTCCAGAAATGAAAAGAAAGAGCCCGCTAGCCCTCTCATACACCAACATCCGCACTTTAGGTACAGAAACTTACTCTGGAAATGATTTAACTGACCAAATAAATATCAGTTAAATCAGAATTCCTAAATTTCCTCCGGGCTCTGGAAGATGCATGCATTGGTATTGAATCCAAACTCAGCAAGATAATGTCAGTTTGTGGGAGCAGTTTTCCTTGGCACACTACACATGTGCAATACTCACATAGTCAAGCATTTAATCACATATAGCAGGAAGAAACTCTGGGCCAGGGAAGGCAAGTGGCATTGAAATAAATACAAGATGAATAAGATGTGGCTTTTGTTCTTGAGAAGTTCATGAGTTGATGCCCATCCACATTTTGGAAGCTTTAATTCCATGTGTGATGAGATAATGTTGACATCTAAGTTGAGAATAAGGATGACTCCGTTCCTTTTCCTATAATCTACCCTAAAGTTTTACTTGACAAAAGCAGTACAGCAGTATCCACAGCCCTGACCCTCTTCCTCCCGCCTGCCAATCCATCTCTACTTGTACCGTGCCACCCTGGTGCTTTTGCTGCCACTGTTTGCCAGCCTCTACCATTTGAGACCGGGTTATAGGTGCTGTGTTACTATTTCTCCTGCCTTCCCTACTCACACTCTTCAGCAGCTGTGCATGCGCAGTGCTGCCTGCATAGTGGTGGTAAGTTTCAACAGCACCAGGAGCAGACCATTGGTTCTGCTGATAAAATTGCTTAAAAATCTACATGTAATGATTCAACAGAACCAGATTCCCAACTACATCAAAGGTGGGAGCTTTTCTATACTGGGGGCTGTGCCTGATTAACCACTTCCTGCCTACCAATTACCAAAAGGCACAACTCCCCTATGGCCAAGCCCTGCTAAGGCTTTTGAAGCAGAAGAATTCAAAAGATTCAAAAACCAAATTGCTAAGAGTGACTATGAGAGATCATGCAGCCCAGCTTCCTGCCCTCAGCTACATCATTCAAAGTGGGCCTCCCTTTTAGTGGAAAGACAGGAATCTTCCTTGTCAAGGATGATCCTAAGGAGGACAATTAACACATATTTGGCACTGCATCTTAGGAATAGAAGCAAAAATGAAGATAAAAGATACATAGAATAAAAATAATTCTTTGCATGAACATTTTTGGGCACATACTTCGTTTGGTGCTAGGTACTGTGATATATTCTGTCATTTAATCCCTAGGGTGAAATTACAAAACAGATGCTACGATTCTACCTATTTCACAGATTTGAAAACTGAGGCACTGAAAGATTAAAGCCAAAGATGTTTAAACAGTAAGTGGCAGAGCCAAGACTTGATCCATGTCCAGAGCCTCTTTACCATCTGTATTCCTCTACTAGGCCTACCAGACAGGTCTGAACTGCACATCCACCCTGACCAAAAAATTATTCCAATGTGTCAATCAAACCAGAAGCTAGTCACTCAAGGTCTGCCACATTTAACAAATGTTCCACATGCACGGACTTTCATCTCATCTGCTTGTTTAGTTTACTTGTCGGAGCTTGATCAATCCATCAGCAAGTTGTACTGATCTGTTGCTCTCAGTACTGCATGGGGAGATGTAGCCACAATCAACCCTCCCCAAGAGCCGTGCTCTCATCTCACGTCTCACTCATCAACTGCCATGTGCATGGCCCTAGTTGGCTGTTTGTCTTTCTGTGTATTTAATTATTCCAATCAGGTCTCTACAAGGAAGTTTTTAAGCTGTACAAGGCAAAGACCACATTTCTGCCTTTCTTTGTTTCCCTCTATTACTCCCAGACTGCAAACAGGTGATGCTCAATAAGAATGCACAAAACTACTGAATCTCCATATGACCCCAAATCCCAGTGAATTCAGGAGTTGAGTATAGGCATGAGGTAACATCAGACAATTAGATGGGAAAAACAAAAACACTAGAATGATATATATCGGTATCACATATACCCAAAAAAGTCCACTTGGACCTTCTTTTTCCTCTGTATCCAGTTGTTTGAGCAGTATGGAATTATGGCCCTTTACCCCCACACATGCTATAAATCCCTTTGCTTCCCCAGAACATAATGCATTTGGCTGCAAAATAAAGATCAAGGTCAATCCAGCTTTGCTCTGGGTCTGTAATTCCCAGGAGGGCAGGAAGCAATATTTCCAGGCAAAAATACAGAGCCCTCAAAACACGAGGTCTATAGATCCTTTGCAAAGTGCTTGTTTGTGTCGAGAAAATTCCAGCCCAATGAGAAACCAGATGGGTGGATGCACCAAATATTGAAGACAGGCCTCAAGGCAAAGCAGACACACACTCTCTCTGGTGCGCACTAAACTCAGGAGTGATCCTCCAGCCGTTACAAGCAGAGAAATGTCCCACCAGAGTTTTGCAAATAGCAAACTCTTAGTCCGATGATTGTTTCTATCATTTGCCATATTTTCTGTCCAAAAACCTCTCTCATTCCTACATGGTTAGCAGCTTTTATAGCCCACGCTAAGTGTCCATCCCTTTTAATTTTCATTGTTGCATCTGTTTTGCCGTTTCTCTGCAGCAGGTTGTATTACAACGGAAGGATTAATGAGGAAATGGATGCAAACATTTTTATTTCAAATAGCAGCTCTCAGACAAGATCTGGAAAACGGAATCAAGCCATATGATTGTAAAAGAAAAAACCCTCGCCATCCAACTATTGGGCATTTTGCCATTATTTGTGAATAGCATGTAAATACAAACAACTTAACTGGGGTGGGGGAGAGATGTACATTTTTCATTTGTGTCTGGCTAATCATTTTTTTATTATTAATTTGGTCCCTTTTATTTCACATAAATGTCATCTCAAGCAGCAAACATCAACAAATAAGATCGTTTATCTTGCTGGGGAAAGCAAAACATTGCATTGCCATTCAGAGAAGGCAGCTGACGTCCCTACCGCACCACTAATAAAGAAGGCCTTCAGTACGAAAAATAATCATTTTCTATTACTTTCCACCATGCCTCATCCATAAACACAGGGCCACTGGTAATTACATTTAGCCAAGAAGCATGCTCTGTGTATTACAATTTCCTGAGATAAAAAAAAAAAAAAACCCCTAAAGAACACCCCAGACTCAGGGCTGAGATGAAGAGCAGGAGAGAAACCCAGATTGCCCCTTGCTCGGGTGCCTCTGTGTGCTATTAAAGGGCAGAGGACTGGGAAAGAGGGAAAGGAAGGCAGCGTTTCCATGAGATTTTCTCTTTCGTCTTCTTGGCCTGGGTAAAAAGAAAGGGAAAGGAGCCACGGATGTTCAGGAGAGAGCAGAGACTCAGAGCACATGGGGACCTGGAGCCCAGGCCTCGGGGATGACACTGGTCTTGCTGCTGCCACAACCATGCCCAAGCCGCCATCAGTGTGCACGCGGACGCAGACACGCAAGACAGCCATGTCCACACGCATGTGCACATGAGCCTCTTGTGAGCAGGGAGGTGGCATGGCTACGCTGATAAATCCGCCGCAAGCCCGCAGACTCCACGCTTCCCTGTCGCCCAAGCATTTGGCTGGCCTGCCCGCGCTGCCTCCTCTGCCAAGCAAGGCACTGACTCCACAGGAGAACCGTCCTGTCGATCTCTGCAGGAATATAAGACCTTTTTTTTCCAAGTAAAATGTTCCCCAACTCTGCAAGGGAGGTTGGCAGTACATCTCCAACTCTGGCCTGTCTTTTTAATACCCCTACAATAGCTCGGTTGGACTGAGACCAGCTGTTGGTACATTACCATTTGTAAATGCTTAAAACAGCTACTCCTTGTTTTCTTGGCAACAGTGACTGTGGAAAAAAAAAAAAAAAAAAAAAGCTAGCTCCAGCCACTTCCATTCAAACATTAAGAACCACTGACTGCCAGCTTTGGCATGCACCAGCCATTGTTTGCACAGCTCCCTCCAACAAGTTTCTTGTCACCCCACTATTCCTCCCCAAACCCCCCTCCCTATGAAAAGAAGGAGAAAGAAAATCGGCAGAGAGCAGTCCAGTCCCCTTCCACTTCGTCCTAACTCTAGCTCTCACCACCCAGGT
Source organism: Rhinopithecus roxellana (assembly GCF_007565055.1). Lineage (NCBI taxonomy): Eukaryota > Metazoa > Chordata > Mammalia > Primates > Cercopithecidae > Rhinopithecus > Rhinopithecus roxellana. The sequence continues at coordinate 69,511,969 of NC_044556.1, forward strand.
AGTCAGCCCTCATCTGAAAGGAGACAGGGGAGCCAAAGTGAACTCTCTTTGTTTGGTCTTGTCTTTTATTTGTTTCTGTACCCTCCTGTCCCCAGGGCGGTCATCATCTTACAGGCCCCCTCCGAAGATCAGCATCTCCTGATGCCCTTGGGAAGTGATTCCCAGGGTGATCTCCTCCTCCTTTCCCGCCCTGTGACTGCACCTTGCCCGGAACTAGCACAGGGTCCCAGCGAGGGAGACAATTTAGGGATGACAAGGAGATGGCCAAAGTCCAAGTCTCCCCTCCAGATGGGGCCACCCTGAAAAGGAACTCTTGTTCCTGGTGCATCCCTCACCTCACCAAGACCCTCAGGTTTTCACTTGCAACCGGAGTCAGGTCTCCAAAGTCAATATTTGTCTATGCAAAATAGAAGAAGAATTGCATGAAGAATGTGGGAGGCTCTTCCCTTCCCCCTACCAGGTCCCCACCTGAGTGGAGGGGCAGCATCCAGGGCAACATGCCTATCCAGCTCCCGTGCTCCACATGCCTCAAGCAGTAGCAGCCCAGGAGAACAGGCGCTGAGGTGCCCCGCATGGCCGCAGCAGGGACAATAGGCTTCGTGTGCCATGTCTTTGTGCCCTTCTGTTCAATGACTTCCCCTCTCCAACGGCAGTGGTGGCTGCATCTGTCCTTGCTCCTTTAGTGAGGTTTCTGGGCACAAGAGGGAGGGTCTGTCAGTGTCATGCATGCTCTTGGAGATCAGTGAATTCAAGTAGCCAAATGTCGCAGCAGGATTGAAATTCCACACACAAGCTCCAAGGGGAAGGAGAGTGCCCAAAATGGGGCCCAGGAGGGCCAGCAGTTGGGCGGACAACTCAGCCTGAGATTAAAAACTCCCATGCTGGTTTGATGGAAATACGATACAGTCAGTTTCTCACACTGAGGTTAGGAACCCCGAACAGATAAGGCAAACCAACAGATAACCCAGACAGACTAGACAACTCATTTAGGAGCAGGGCACACAGGAAGGAGTGACGGACAATGAGCCTGGGTCCTGCCTCTTGCCAGCTCAGCCACCAGAAACATCTATGTCTTGTGTCAAGGTCTAAATCACCTCAACTGTAAAAATCCGGAAGTTGAGTCAGATAATTGCCTAGGTCCCTCCACTTCTAGAATGCTATGTCATTGTCTTCCTAATTTTCTTTAACTCCTGCTAATAAGAATGCATGTGTGTCCCACTCTAAAAATACTCAAGGTACACAAAGTCAAACACTAAATTTGAAGTTTCCTTTAAAAAGTAAACTCTCTTAGTACATTAGATATCAGATTTACAAAAACCAACATATGCTCAACTTTTCGGGAAAGGATAGTAAAGTCCTTTGAACTGAAGCTTTCAATTTCCAGGCCTGGTACGCAATAGGCTCATTATGAATAATATGTGTTGAATGGAACAAATTTGATGTGCAAAGTGGAGTCCCCAGGCAGGCTGCACAGGTGACTTAAGAAAACAGAAGTGATGGTGATAGGTCAGTCTGGGACTAAAAATTGGCCACAGGCAATTGAAAGTCAGGCAATTACAATACAAATGAAAACCTTAAACCTATGGGTTTTATAAAACCTTGCAATGTGCTTATTATTACTAAGACAGAAAATGTCATAAGATTCCCTCAAACATGAGTCGGTCTGGCATATGGATACAACTCCCTCCAGCAACCCTGATACAGATAAAGTCTCAGTAGAGCTTTGTCTGGGATACCCTGATTAACTCTCTACATCCTCTTCATGGTTGTTGAACTGTCTTCCCTACTGGGCTGAAAGCTCTTTGTGGGCTGGTGCTGTGTCCAGCTTATCCATATTGTGTTCTCAAAGACTTGCACAAAAGGCGCTCTAGCAATAGTTGGTTGCTACTAAGGTAGTTTGAGAGAAAAAGATGCAAGAGCTGACTCTCTGCCCTCAGATCCCTTCCTCTCATTGTGTCTAAAGGCCTTGATGACTTTACTTGTAACATCTATGGAGATGGTTTAAAAAAATGACAAAGACACCTTCTGACACCAGAGAAAACAAGCAATTCCACAGTCATTAAGAGCCAGAGGTGAACTGAAGGACCAGGCCAGGCAGGGTCTCTGACCTCAGCTCTGACATATGGCAGCCAGCCACTGATCCCTCAGCTGGTTAGATCTTAGCTCCACAGAGCCATAGAGGAGACCTAAGGGAGTTGACTTTGCTGCATCCAAAATCCCTGCCGAGTCCCCCAATATCTGCCATCAGTGATGAAGAGGCTGCGTGAAAGAGGACAGGTGAGTTAGCGGCATCCCTCCTGGATGTAGAAGGAAGACTTGCAAAGCCTTCAAGCCGCAATGGTGAGTCAGCTATAAACACAAAACAGCCAGCCCCGCTGGGATACAAACAGCAGCAAGAACAGTAATATGGGCACTGTGTGCGAAGCAAAGCTCTAAGCACTTCATCCATCTCATCCTCATCACAGCCCTGAGAGGGAGGTATGGTAACAACCCATATTGCACAGATGAGGAAACTGAGTGTCTTTGTCCATTTGTTTGCCATAAAGGAATACCTGAGGCTGGGCAATTTATAAAGCGAAAGAGTTTTTTGGCCCACGGTTCTGCTGGCTGGAAGACTGGGCATCTGGTGAAAGCCTCAGGCTGCTTCCACTCATGGGGAGAGTGAAGGAGAGCCAGCATGTGCAGAGATCCCATGGCAAGAGAGGAAGCAATAGAGAGTGGAAAGGTGCCAGTTGCTTTTTAACAACCAGCTCTCCAGGGAACGACTGGAGTGAGAACTCCCTCCCTCGAGGACAGCACCAGGCCATTCATGAGGAATCCGCCCCCATGACCCAAACGCCTCCCACCAGGCCCCACCTCCAACATTGAGGATGAAACTTCAACATGAGGTTTAGGGGCACAAACATTCAAACTACAGCACTGAGACACACAGAGATTAGTGACCTGCCCGCAATTAGACGGCCAGTAAATAACTGAGTGGATTCAAATCCCAGCAGCCTCCACTCTTAACCGCACTGTCTTCCTGGAAGGTCACCAGCCGAGCTCAGCACCTGTGAATAGTAGCAGCACTGAAGGGCTTGTTCACACCACACAGAGCCCTGTAGTGTCTAAGGAAGTGAAATAGAGGCCTCAGGAAAACACCCCAAATTGTCAACTCAGTGCACCTGTCCTGGTGAGGTCTACTGTCATCAATAGCAATCTATTCAGTGAGCACAGAACTAAGAAGAAACCCCTCCAAGTTAGTACATAGGTCCATAATGCCACCAGATTCTTGGACACACAGGACATATGCAAACTACAAATCCCCACTCCGTCAAGTCCTCAGCTAGTGAGGAGAAATGCAATACCATCTTCTTTATTTTGCCTATAAAATGCTCCACCAGGTCAATGTTACCATATAGTCTCAAATCTCCATTGAAGGCAGCATGGTATAATGGCTAGGAGGATGGAGTCAGGAGTCAGACCACCTTGGTTCAAATCCTGGCTTTACCATTTACTAACCGTGTGGCTCTGGGCAAGCTTCTTCACCTCTCTGTGTCTCAGTTTCCTCACCTATAGAATGGGAATAATAATAGCACCAACCTCCTGAGGATGTTGTGAGTATGAACCCACAACCTTCTCCTGCAAACACTGCTATGTTCTTCTGTGCCCAATTTGTTGCCACACAGGCACAGTCCTGCCCCCAAAGGACCTGGACACCACCTCTTTCCTATGTTAAGTCACCTGTCATCATCTGTCATCTTCTGTTTTTAATGTTACTGCTGCTGTTATTGCAGCAAACCCCCACTATTAAGAATTACACTGCTGACTCCAGAGCAGTATAACTTCATGGGAAGTTTTGGAATCCAGGTAGAACCCAGTTTAAACTCCAGTCTGGCAATGTGAGATCTGAACCCATTATTCAGCCGTCTAGGCAGTAAAACATATGACCCTGAGCACAGACTCCAAAGTCTCCTGCCTGGGTTTTAAATCCCTGCACCAGCACCACTAACTGTGTGACTTTGAGCATGTCACTTAAAAGCACTGTGCTTTAATGTTCTCACCTATGAAATGGGGATGATGTAAAAAATGTACTCTGGGGTAGTTGTGAGAACTGAGTGAGAATATACCTGTACCTGGACACCCGCATGTGGAAAGTGAGTGTCAGCTCTCCTTATTTGAAACCCAAGGTATTTCCTTGTCTGTAGAATGGAAATGGGGTGGCCTCCTGGGGGAGGGAGAGTGGAGAGCCAGGCAGGGGCATCTGTGTGAGGCTCTGGGCAAAGGCCTGGTGACAGTCGGCCCTTGATAAACTACAGTCCCCTCCTGCCTTCCATGCCTTCCTATGGTGGAGCCCGGGTCAGAAAGGCTTCAGTTCACCTCTGCCGTCCACAGGCCTCGTAACCATCGTGTAAGCCTCCGACCACCCCACCTCCTCCACAGTCTGCCAAGATTCATCTAAAGACATCTTGGCCCTTCCCAACCACAGACCTGGAGGCTCCTTGGTCCCTCACCCCACTTCCTCCTGGTCGCATGCCCTTGACCTCCCAGACCACAGATACTCAAGAAAAACGTCAAACCTTCATGATTTTCTTTACTATGTGCCGAACACCATGCTGAGATTTATATTTTTATACGAATTAATTCCCCTGTCTTAGTTCAGTCTTCATAACAAAATGCCATAGACTGGGCAGCTTCAACAGAAGACATTTATTTCTCACCGTTCTAGAGGCTGGGAAGTCCAAGATCAAGGTGCTAGTTGACTCAGTGTCCCATGAGGGCTGTCTTTCTGGCTTGCAGACAGTCACCTTCTCACTATGTCCTCAGATGGCCTTTCCCTGTGTGCGTGTGCATGCAGGGAAGGGTAGGGGTGGGGGTGGAGAGGAGTGTTCTGGTGTCTCTTCTTTTAAGGACACTAATGCCATCAGATCAGGGCCCCACCCATAAGACTGCATTTCACCTTGATTCCTTCTTTAGGGCCCCATCTACAAATACAGTCATACTGAAGGTTTGGACTTCAACAGATGAATCTGGAGTGGAGGACACAAATATTTAGTCCATAATACCTCCCAATTAATTCTTGGAAGTGGGTGTAGAGTTTACTGGTGAGAATATGAAATTCTTGCCCCAGAGCACACAACCAGCAAATGGGCAGTCATTCCAAAGGTCTACTTTCAAGGGAAGGGCCTCACACAGGTCATGTTGCCTGGGCACAGAACTCCCAAAGAGCCCTCCAAAGGCTGTGGAGATCCAAGATAAAGGGGGCTTCTGGTGGGATGGGAGGGCGCCAAGGAAACGCCCCTCTCCCCTCAGACTTTCAGGAAGGTTGCAGATGACTCCATGAAAGCCTGTTTTAATTTTGAAAATATCCTTTCACATTCCATCACCAGTGAACCAGGTAGACCTAGTCCCCATTCGGGGGGTACTTTCAGTGTAGTGGAGGGTCACAGATGAAAAGACAAACACAATATAGTGCAGAGGGCGGGGGTGGGCGGCACTCAGCTTGGAGGCTCTGTGGGTCAAGAAGGAGGAGACTTCGTTCTTCCACGAGAGGCTTCGCTTATGCACTGGCAAAGGCTGAGTGCCAATCTAACCCACGAAGACAAACAAAACTGGCCAATCCATTATTCGATTGATTAGACCATGATAACAGAGGTTAAGAGTACCGAGTCCTGCCTTCCACCAAAATGGCCGCAACTCAATCCATTTTGCCAGACCATCACCAGGGGCAAAGCCCCATGCTGGGCACCGGGCAAGCACTTAGGGATACTGAAAGGAGAGGCCCTCCCCACAGGAAAACGGCTCGAACGGGTGTCCAGCACAGCGATGAAAATGGCCCATACCTTTGGCGCCGTTTGATGGCTGAACTCTGAGATGAAAACCAAACTCAAACCTCAGGCTTGACCTTGGTTTGGCCTGCCGAAGGTCAGCAACCCCTCCTGCCCTCCCAGTGTGAGCTGGAGAGGTGAGAGGAACAGACAGAAGGTTTTATTATACCACCCAGGCCACGCCTGCCAAGTTCTCCCCACAACCGCTTCAAAAAAAAAGATGGAGTGAAAGGGAATTGGAAAAATGGAACCCCCTACATCCCAGAAATATTACTTTCATGAGCTGTATGAATTATTTAACAGACAGCTGAAAAGACCAAACTCAACAGAAGAATACAAAAAACCAGCTCGCCGTACAGACACCTTCCCTGAAGCCCATGACAATGAAATGTATTTTATGCCACAGATCAACATGCCAGAGAAGGAGGCTTCAGAGACAGATGCCCACAGGGATCATTAGCCCCTTATCTCTCAACCCTTTGCCACCAGCATCCAGATCTCTGAGCCTGGGCAACCCAGGGGGAGAAAAGCTGAAAAGTGTGTATATTGTAAGTGTTGGTTAAACAACCCCACCGTATTCTTATTTGCTGGAGGTTTTAGGGAGCAGATGTAGGACTGGCAGGGCTTGGAGCTGGCGATATTGTTCTAGCTCAATCAGAGCCAACACGGAAGGGAAAAAAGCCACACACACACAAACACAAAAAAGCGGCATTTGGTGTGTGCGCCTGGGTGTGCACACTCGCCTCTGTGCCATTCCCTCGTCCAAGGTTCCTTGGAGTCGAGCTGACCGATGCAAAACCAGTCTGGGGCCCAGCCAAGAAAAACACAACTTCTCACAGAAGCTGCGCGAGGGTGTCTCTCCATGCAGCTCAGCTCGCTGCAAGTCTCCCCTCCTGCAGGCGCGAGGGGGCTGGGGCGGCGACTCACCCACTGCAGGCTTGGTGCTATCGGTTGCTAGAGAAAGGGCAAACAAATGGAGAACCAACTATAAAGGCGGCCAGCAGCAGCGAGGCAGTGCTGCAGCTGCCAGGCAATAACTTAGATAGTTACAGCTGCCATCACCTAGTTCATGCAAGCTTTTTAATATCTTTTGGCAGCTCTCGGTGTCACAGCACAAAGGGAGAGTTGGCACTTCGCAGCACACTTTGTTTGACATAACTGTAGGCAGGACCCAGCTGATACCTTCAGTAATGTGGATGGGTTTGCTCTTAAGGTGCGTTTCAGCAGATCAAACGGGGGTTTCTCCCCACCGCTGCCTCCCTCTCTCTCCTCCTGCCCCCCTCCTGCTCTCATTCAGGGCACACAACACCCCTAAATCACATGTTGGGAACTAGATCAGATTAATGGGGGAACTCCGCAGGTGCAACATAAGGTTGGCCCCATAAGCACCCCGCTAAGGAGGAGAGGAAAGCAATGCACAGAGGACAGGGAGCAAAGAAAAGAAGGAGCGAGGAGGAAGAAAAATACTGTGCTCCAGGACTTGTCCCAAGCCTCACCAGGAGATGCGGCGTCTGCTCTCCCACTCCTCCACACAGAATTTTAAATACACCAGAATCCCACCATCTTGCTTCCTGCTCATTTAAAGTTATTCGTCGCTTGGCCACACACCCTCTTCCCAGTCCCACAAGAACCCAGCCTGTTCCAGGTATCTCTCTGCCCAGTTGTGACTGTTCCGAGGGCCAATTGCTAAGAAAGCAGTTTGCAGGAGCACTGCCCAAGCCCTACGAGTTGTCATGACAATTTCCTGTGATCCCTCCGCCAAGCCAGGCATCCTTGTTTGGTGGATCCAGGCGCCTTGCTGGGGCTGGAAATGGTGTTCCCTAAGACCCCACGGCACAGATGGGCATGAAGAGAAGATGTGGGCAGAAGAGGAGTAGAACAGGAGCCCCGAGACATGAGAGGGAGAGAGGTGGACAGACGCTCTGCCCAGGCTGAGCTGCAAGTGGCGGAAACACTGAGACGAGGAAGGAGAATCATCACTGCTCTGGTCGCAGCACCCAGTCCTTTCACCCTGCGGCGCATTTCCTTTTGTTTTTCTTTTCCAGCCACATTAAGGAATAATTGACAAATATAAATTATATATTTTCAAGGTGTACAATGTAATAATTCGATAAATATATACATTGTATAATTATTATACAATTAAATTAAGCAACACACGTGTCACTGCACATAGTTACCGTGTGTGTGTGTGTGTGTGTCTGGCGAGAGCACTTAATATTTACTATTTTAGCAAATTTCTTTTTTTTAACTTTTATTTTAAGTTCAGGGGTACATGTACAGGATGTACAGGTTTGTTACATCGGTAAACATGTATATCATGGGGGTTTGTTATACAGATTATTTCATCGTCCAGGTATTAAGCCTAGTATTCATTAGTTATTTTCCCTGATCCTCTCCCTCCTCCCTCCCTCCATTCTCCAGTGGGCCCCATTGTGTGTTGTTCTCCTCGTGGTGTCCGTGTGTTCTCATCATTTAGCTCCCACTTACAAGTGAGAACATACAGCGTTTGGTTTTCTGCTCCTGCATCAGTTTGCTGAGGATAATGGCCTCCAGCTCCATCCATGTTCCCTCAAAGGATATGATCTTGTTCATTTTTGTGGCTGCATAGTATTTCATAGTGTATCTGTACCACATTTTCTTTATCCAATCTACCACTGATGGATATCTGGGTTGATTCCATGTGTTGGCTATTGAGAATAGTGCTGCAATAAACATACACATGCATGTATCTTTATAACAATGAGAATAGTGTTGCAATAAACATACACATGCATGTGTCTTTATAACAATGATTTATATTCCTTGGGTATATGCCCAGTCATGGGATCACTGGGTCAAATGGTATTTCTGCCTTTAGGTCTTTGAGGAAATGCCACACTGTCTTCCACAATGATTGAACTAATCTACACTCCTGCCAAGAGTGTGAAAGCGTTCCTTTTTCTCCACAACCTCACCAGTATCGGTTATTTTTTGACTTTGTAATAATAGACATTGTAACTGGTGTGAGACAGGACCTCACTGTGGTTTTGGCATTCCCTTTGTACATCCCTCCAAGCAGCTGCTCCAGTTGCCTGCACGATACCCTTGGAGGAAGGCACCAGGAAGACAGGGAGAGGAGGAGCCACAGGGTTGTCAAAGATGACAATGGTGTATGTGTTTGCTAGAGCTGCTATAACAAAGTACCACAAACTGGGAGGTTCAAACAACAGATACTTACTGTCTCACAGTTCTGGAGGCTGGAAGTCCATGATCACGGTGTCAGCAGCATCAGTTCCTGCTGGGGGCAGAGGTGGAATCTGTTTGAGGCCTCTCCCTGAGCTTCTGTTTTGCTGATGATCTTTGGCATTCTTGGCTTGTAGTCACATCACTTCAATCTCTGCTTTCATCTTCACATGGCACCCTCCCTATGTGTTTGTCTCCAATTTTCCCCTTTTTATAAGGATATGGATCATATTGGATCAGGGGCCTACCCTCCAATGTGACCTCATCCTAACTAATTATATCTGTAATGACTCTATTTCCAAATAAGGTCACATTAAAGGTACTGGGGATTAGGACTTCATCATATGAATTTGGGAGAGACAGAATTCAGCCTATAACAATTGAAGACCTACATGTACCAGGCCTTTAACAGTCCTGTAAAGTAGGCGTTCTCATTCCCATTTCCCAGAGAATGAAAGCAGGGCTCAGAAAGGTCAAGGGTCTTGCCTGAAGTTAGACAACAATAGCACCATCTGAACACAACCACCCAACCCTTGCTGAGAACCTAGGAGTTGGCCGCTGCCACACTTCTCCCCTAGGACCCTTGCAGGGAAGTCTTTCCCCCTCAGCCTTCTCTTGATGAGCCACCCTGTCTAGGGTAGCCCAGCCTAGGATCTCTATCAGATCCCAGCATAAATCACTCACCAAGCTGTTTTCTCCAGAATGAACATGGCAGGTGGCCTGCGAGGTGCAGCCACGGATGGACGTGGGAGGAAGGGTATGTTGGGCTAGGGCCTGGTTCTCTTCTGCACATGCTGCTCTTGCTTGGCAAGATTCTTCACTTCTCAGCTCTAAAGGAAACAAAATATTCTGTCCTTTATTCTCACACATTCATTTCACGAATGAATAAATATGGATATATAAAATACGGATATGCATATCCATATTTTATTTATAAAATAATAAAATAATGGTGGGGCAGTATCTGCTACATAGCTTGGGTTCAGTAAACATCAGTTTCCTCTTTCCTTTTCAACATATTTCCAAACTTTCCTCCCACTTTCCCTGCCCTCTGCTCAGGGAGCACTAACTTATTATATTAAGACAAGAAAAACACGAATGCAATTTAGCCAGCACAGGCTATATGCCTGCCCATCCCGAAACAAATAACTAAATGTATTTATTGATCACTTACTTCATGCCAGGCATTTTTCTAACCAATGAGTTGAATTAATCCTCCCACCAGTCCCATAAGGAGGACCCATTATCATCCCTTCTTTACAGATGGGGAAACAGAACAAAAAGGCAAAGCCACGTGGCATAATTGCTTGAACAAAGCCAGTTATTCTAGAACTCTATTTTTATTTTACTAACTACAGTTTTACTTACTCAGAGGGAGAGCTAAATTAGGAGAGTCATAGTTGTGGTTGTCTGGTAGGTACTGCAATTATCAGCTTACAACAGCGTAACTCAGTTCCTCAGATGTCAATGCCTCTGTTAACCAAGGTTGCCGGGTGGAGGGCCCTCAGAGCTGCCCTAACGGGAACTGGGGAAATAGGTCTCTTAACGGGCTTAAACCTTGCTCCTGCTCTGCTATTTGCATTATTCTTTACTTGCCAAACCCTTTTTCCCTAGATCCTGTCAAAGTATAAATTGGTATCCCCAAATGCCAAGTTTTAGGACTAAAGTCCCAATGTGCAGGATTTTCCTATTTATTCAAGGTTTGTCGAGATGCTCTCAAGCTCAGAGGTAGGGCTTCCCCATGAAGAAAAGAAACATATTCAGCTGCCAGTTCTCTTCCTCCCAAACTGAGCAGGAATATTTTTATTTCCCTATTTTCCCACCCCCAATCAGAAATGTAGCACCTCTTAGCCTTGTTGTATTGAATGATTTTAGCAGTTTCCAAAACAAAATTAAATACAGCTCCAGCTTGAGAAATGTTCCACCTCCTGGAGTCATGGCATTTAGTATTATTATTCACTTATTATTATTCAAAACAAATAAGAATGATAAAACATCAGTTGGAGCCACTCCAGGACAGAAGGAACTGGAATATCTAATAAAAACCATAGTATTCCACAAATAGAAAGTGTTAGAAAATGCAGAAAAACAATGACAAAGGACATTCTGCACCTTCTCCTCAAAACACAGATCACCTGAAACAATAGAGCAGCTCTAAACGACCAGTGAATCTGACACAGAGAGCACTGTTTAGGGTACTCCCAGTTCAAACCTCAGAAAGATCAAATCGATGGGAAGCATGCAGCACAGAGTAGGGCATGATTTTTACTTTCCTTCCCTCTCTTGTGAATTTCAACGGAACTTCCTTCAAAAAGTCTAAACTTCCTGCAGCTAAGGAGAAAAGGTTATTGCATTCAGGAATTCTTTGCTCTCCACTAGAAAACATCCAATGACCCCCACGTTCAGGAAGTCTCAGGACGTTTAAAGCACATTTCAGCCTGAGCAAATGTTTAACTCCAACTTGGGAAAAGTCACAGGATGTTGAAAACCACCAGCATCCCAAGACTGACCTTCCCAGACCTGCCTTCCCAGAGGAGAATGTGGCAGATTAGTGGTCGGGCAACTCTTACTCGGTCCCCAGTGCAAGGTAGTCAGGAATGTCACACAGACTGAGAAGCCAACCTTTCCTGAGGTCCCCCTGACCACAAGCCCTCCACCTCATTCTTCTTCTCCCTGATTGTCTCCAGTCCTGTATTATCTCACACTACTTCCTCCAGCCTCATCTGAAGAAAGCCTTATTCCTGAGATGCCTAACTTTGGGGGTATTGATTGTTCCTTACAAAGTAGCAGGGTTTACTTGTATGGTTCACTTTACCTAGATCTATTTCCAGAAAGAAAATAGGCAGAGATAAGGCAAACCTGGGGCCCCAGGGGACCCCCCAATTGTCTGTCTGCCCACTCTCTGCACTGCTCAACCATCAACTCCCACTGCCATTTCTGGCATGGGGAAGGATAGAAAGGGAAAGAGAGGCAGAGCAGCAGGTGAAATCGGAGGAACAGTTTGCATCAATTTTGAAATAGGATGAAGAACTGTGGGACCAAATCCTTTTTTTTTTTAATTCTCAATAATGTACCTAATTCTTGCATGAAATCAGGAAAATTGTCTTCCACCATCACATTACTAATGATAGCTGAAATTTTTTACACCTCAAGATTATTAAGTATGCAATTTTTTAAAAAATGGAAACAACCTAAATACCTAACAATTGGGAATTTGCTAAGTAAATCCAAATTATTGAATACAATGCAATAATTCAAAATGCAATTTACAAAGATTTTAGGGACTGGGGAAATGCTAATGACATAACGTTTAGTTAAAAACAAGATTCATTTACATAGTTTAATCTCAGTTATACAAATATGGAAAACATATACAGTGCTAAATATTGTTTTGTCTGCCAGTATCTACTTTCTCTGTCCTTGTTTCCAGCTTTTCTGGAAACTTTACACGCACACACACACACACACACAGTTGTCACAAGAGGAGCCATTATACACAATATGGCTGGCCCCCGGCCACAGCTGATTGGTCCAGGGTGGACATCTGACCCAAGCCAGGACAATTCTCTCCTTCCCCAGTAATTCTGGAATTGGAACTGAGGGAGTCTTTCTCTTTCCAGCAGCAGAAACGTTAGGACAGCATGCCTAGTAGTTGCAGCTGTGGGCCCATGTGTCTGGCCCTGTGGGCCAGAGACCCCCCCCAGCAGCCAATCCATAAAAGTAGAGCGAGGAGAAGGCAAACACAGAGAGGAAGAAAGAGTTAGAGAAGGAGTGTCCTGACAACACATAGTCCCCCTGTCTTGCTGTTTCTGAGCCCTGGCCACATTTCTGCCCTTGGGGTCCATGAGACAGACAACCCCAGACCCTTATAATCAAGACGCCATTTTATCTAGGTCCTTTGAATTGGATTTCTGTCACTCATAACCAAAAGAATCCTAACCAATATGTGCTCCCTCAAATGCCCAATTACTTACACAACCTCCTATATCCCTCAACATGTTCTTGGGGGTGGGGGATCCGATGGCAAGTGATTTCTTTTTGCTTTTCTGTGTTTCCCCCAAATTTTCTATTATGAACAGTGTTATTATCTGGCATTCAGCATTCACCTCGAAATCTACCACATCAATTCACTTACAACAGATATACACACTTTACACAAGGTTAAGAGAAAACCTTAAGTTATCAGAAACTATGTATTTATTAAATATGTGTGTATATATGTGTATGTGTGTATGTGTGTATATATGTGTGTGTATGTGTATATATGTATGTGTGTATGTGTGTATATGTGTGTATATATGTGCATATGTGTGTATATATGTGTGTGTATGTGTGTATATGTGTGTATGTATGTATGTATGTGTGTGTGTATGTGTGTATGTATGTATATGTGTGTGTGTGCATATGTGTGTGTGTGTGTGCATCTATGTGTATGTATGTGTGTATATGTGTGTAGGTGTGTATATATGTGTATGCATGTGAATATGTGTGTGTATATCTGTGTATGTAGATGTGTGTATGTGTGTATATATGTGTGTATGTATGTGTGTATATGTGTGTGTGTAGTAGCAGCAGTTGTCGCTGTAGTAGTAAATATATGAGACATAGAAACCAAAAATCCTGGAAACTGTTCACATTTTAAATTTTCCCTCCCCATCACACAGGTTCCTGGAGGTCCAGGGCCAAGGCCTCCTTCCCAGAGGCCTCTGGAGCTCTGTTGCAGGCCCTTCCCTTTCTGTCCCCAGCCTAGTCCTGACCTGGTCTTCAGGCCACATGTCTCATTCCAGCTATTTTGAGATCTCTACTGATTCATTAGCCGAAGGTCAACCATTTGTATATCTCAACAGAAAGGGCAGGAAAACTTCTCCCACCTTTCCACGTGGTGTGACTACGTCTCTTTTCTTCCCTTGCTTCTCAAAGTCATTGCCATTTTGGAATTTTGGACTCTCCTGGCCTGCCCTCCCTCTCCACTGAAGCTTTCAAAAGATCTATTCTTTGGAAGCCCAGAGCAAACCCTCTTTTCTCACCGAGAATCAGAAAACTTGGCTGGCACACCCCCTAGTGGTGGCCTAATGAATCCCCCTCAATTACTAGAGGGTGCAACCCCTGGGGTTTCTCAAAGTGTGTTCCATTGGACCTTAGTTCTGCAGAAAAATAGCCTAAGAGAAAAGTATTTTATGTTAAGTCAGATTTGAAAACACTGGGATAAATAAAAGTAATCAGTTTGCTTTAGTGGAGGACCTCTTCAGTTCTTTAAATATACTAATGAACACTGTGAATCTCACTGATCCAGATTTATTTGATTGAACTTTTGTGAAATAATGGGATAACTACCATTTATTGAGCATTTACTATCAACCATAGCATTCACATTTATACATCGAAAAATTGATACATAAGGTGGTCAAATAACTTGCTTCAGTTAGGTTCACATGACACTAAGGCCCATGTTCTTAACCGTTACAAGATCCTGGCTTTATGTTTGCTCCAGGATGTTACTTTGCAAATTCTACTTATACATACCACTCTTATTCCCTATTTTACCAGTCATGCAATACTACAGATTACCTCTCTATGAAACAGGAAAAGCAGGAGCCTTCAAAGGATGCAGAAGTCTCCCTCACTGCCCTTGGGAAGCTTCTGGTTTCGGTGGCGATAAAGGGAAATTCACTGTCTAAATGCCACAAACAGATCCTTCTTGAAATTATCAGCAAAGGGGACATAATAGGGCATCGTGTTAAGGATCCAGATACATATTTTCCAATGATGTTATGGAAGGTGCCACAGGCTACTTTTTTATTTCTTCTAAGAGAAGCTTGCTTTCTTTTGAGCCCTAAATACTTGTTTGTCTGCTTTTATAAGCAATAGGATATTCTGTATGAATATCTGGTTTTATATCTGTTAAGAAATGGAGATAATAATATGCCCCCTCCTGTTTTTTTAAATTGTCAAGTACATAATATGTTGTAAACCTTAATTCTGACAGCATAGGTTGCTTATGGATGGGTTTTCTTTTTTTGTTGTTTTGTTCTGATTTTTTATTTTTTATTTCATGTAACAGAAACTCAAAAGTAGTTTATTGACATATATAACTGAAAAATGTAGGCTTCAGGAACTGCTGGATCCATCGGCTCAAATAAGACCATCATTAAATCCAAATGCGTCGTGCCGTACTTCGATTTTTAGAGAAAGGAAATAGCACATAGTGCTCTAAATATGTCCTGGTCCCTTGTCCTAATTAACATAGAAAAATGTTCAGAAAGTTGCATGGATGACAGGATCTGAGGATGGGCTGTCACCTCCAACACTGCCCCTCCAGCTACCCTTGTTAAATATCTGTGTAAAGACTTGATTTTTCCATCTGTAAAAATGGGCATGCTACGCCTCCTTTTCAACTTCAGTGGAAGCTGAAAGATGTTGTAAAGTTTTCAAAAGCTTTTTCTTTAGAGGATTAGATATTGTGGTAATTTTTTCGCTATTAATGTTCACAGAGACAGCACTTCACACTGGCAAAGGATTTTCGAAGTATTTATTTGTTTTACAAATTTTTCATTTAAAACTTCATAATTAGCCTGTCAAACATACACCTTCAACATTACTACCATAGTCTAAAGCCAATCAAGGCACAAGGGGAGAGAGGGGAATATATAATTTATATATATTAAATACGTCTATATTTGTGTAAATACGTATATATATTTGTATATATCCTTCTATATTTAAATTCACATTGTGTGTGTGTATGTTTGTAAGACACATACAAATGGCAAATAAGAAAACTTAAAAAAAAAAGAGCGATAGATGGATGGTCCCATATTTTAATACCACCCCCAAGGTAGAACAGGTGGTGAAAATATAATAAAACATGTTGCAAGGAACTTGTCATGAATTTTAAAAACAAAAACGCCTACAGAACAAATAAACTGCTCTGACACTGGGCTAAATCTGAAGTTCCCAAACTATTTTAAATGACAAAGCAGAAGTTCCCAAGAGAGGGAGTTCAACAGAAATGGTTAGAGAGCAATTGTTACCTAACTCACAGAAAAAAGCTAGGATAGACGGACAGACACCCAGCCTGCTCCCCCTCGACAGGATGGGCCACACGCAGATGCCCAATCCCATGAGACCAGGCCTATCTATGTGCAGGACCAAAGGGCCTGTTAGCAAAGACCTCGGGGAGCCTCCTGCACCTACATCTTCACCTGATAAGTGGTTTCTCAGTGGATCTGAAGGCAAACATTTGGGGCATTTGCCCAGTAGCTGGGCTTATGCTTGTTAACAACCACTTTCAGGTGTCCTGTTAGAAGGTGGGCTGGAGGCCCCGGCCTAAGTGGTCCAGGCAGACACCCCTCTCTCAGCAGCACCCACCTGCACAGTCCCCACCCATTCATTCCTCACAACAAGCAGCCTATCCTTTATTTTCAGCCAACAGTTTATGAAGAGCTTCCGCTTCCGCTGCCTGTGTACATTACGACAGAATTGCTGGGAGCTGCACAGCAAGGATGGCAGGACTCCATTTTGCAGTAAGGAAGAGGTGAAGTGATTTGCCCAAACTCACAGAGGTGGAATGACAAACAGCTCAAGATTTCTGACTCCCGTCCAGTCCTGTGACTACTGGAGTATGGCCTCCAACTCCATTTAATATCCACATACCTCTTCCATTGAAAGCTATTCTCTCTCTTCCCATACTGCACTGTGATCATGTGTTGCCCCATGAAACTGGGGGCTCTCAGTTTAGGCTTGACCATTTTATACTTCCCAAAGTCCACAAGCCTGTAAGTGCCCAACAAATTTTATCAAATCAAGCAGTTGACCAGCCAGCTCACTGAGCATTAATTATGTGCCAGACGTTCCACTAGGTGCTGAGGAGACCCACAAAACATCATGTTCTTAAAGATGCATCCTGGTTGTGGAGACAAGCTGCATGAAAAAAAAAAAAAAAAAAAAAAAAAACAGAAACAGGTGAGGTCCAAAGTGTCTTAGTACAAGCTAGAGCCTGGGGTCCCACCACCCCGAGAAGAAGGTAACAGAAAGAAGAGCTCTTTCCCTGTCTTTTACATGCATCTTTTTGAGCTTTTCTTGGCCCTACAGGTAAGAAACTCATCTTCCTACATTGCAATTGCTTTGAGATAAGACCATCCCATGTTCTCAGCACAGGCACCATAGTGAGTGAGAGCAGAATTAGGGCAGTTCTCCTAGACAAATTTGGCACTGTCTTACAAGCTGGCCTAGAAGGTTTCTTGAGGAAAATGCAGGCTGGACCACTGTGGCATCTTCATGCCTATAAAGCCAGGAGGGCTGAAGCTCTCACTTCCCCCCAACCCAGGCCCTCAATTCTCACCCCTGATTAAATGGACAGTTCCCTGGGTTGACCAGGTCGTAAATATGTGCTAATTCTCTAATCTGGCTCGTCCTTGGAGGTTCCCTCCCCATCCTGCTGACCGCACCAGCTGCCTAGGGGAGCACAACTGAGAAGAGATCTGGCAATTATCCAGTTAATTTGATCAGTGGAGACAGCCAAACAAATAATCCAGGCCAAAAATGTCCAGATCAGCTGTCTACATGGATCAAATTCCACTTCACTGACACCACGCAGGTTCAGCCCTAAAAAATGGGTTTCACTGAGAAACACATCCCAGTGTCCCGGCATGCTAGGCTGCACCAGCCTTTAGTGGAACTGTGAGCTTGGCTGCATTTCTCTGTGACATCCCTTCCATTCCCATTCAGTGCTCTTCCCACCCCCAGGACCTTGGCCCCATAGGGCCAGGGGTCTTTGGTAGCTGTCAGGGGCTAGAATATTCTTGTGTCCATCTCCTACTCTGGATATTTGAAACTCATTAGGAAAAGACTTTCAACACCTGAAACGCCTTTGAAAATTAAAGGAATAGGAATGTAATGGTAGAATGTCAGGATACCAACAAGCCAAGGTGCAGGAAGGTATGAGAGAAGAAATCTCACTCATGCCCTATAATTTCAACCATCTTAGAAGGTGCCTACTCCTTACCTTCCCAACTTCTCAGGTCTTATCTGTAATGTACTGACTCCTCAGCATGACAGAAGAAAACTTTGGATCAATTAAGATCAAGTTCTACTATATAAGCAGAAAATCCCAAATCTCAGAAGCTTATAGACGAGGACTTAATCTCTAACATAAAGTAAGTTCAGAGGCAGATAGTTTGCAACTGTGGAAGATAACACACCTAATTCTGACTTTGCCATGGTGAACCTCAGCCTTATTTCCTGCTAAGGTGTTGGTTTGGAGATACTACATGCTAATAACTCCTACTTCATCTTGCAACATAAAAACTGACAAAGCTTCAAATTATAGGAATCTCAATCAACTTAGATTGCAGGCCACAGGCTGAGAACACCTCCTAAGCAAAGCAGCATTTCTCTCCATATCTGTCCGCAGACTGGCCAGCTCTCTTTTGCAGGACTTTGCTAGAAGTAGCAAGAAGGAGACAGCAAGCCAACACTCTTGCTGTCACTCTGAATTTTTGCTGCCATTTCCCCTAAAGCTATAGCTTCAGTCAACTTATGGTTTGCTTTCCCAGTTACAATAGGCAACAATTCAATCGAATGCTCTAACAATGCACAGCAAGGGTCCCCAGATTTCTAATTTGCAAAACCTGAACTCTAAATATCTGCCTTCCCATCTCCTCCCCTGAGTCAATAGCGCACTTTAAGTTATGTTACTTATAGGAGCCCCCTCCCTAAGAATCAAATTCTCTATCACTTTAGGATGAGGTTCAGCTGTGTATAGCAGGAGCCGAACTCACAAGGATCTACCCTCTTGTGTAAAAGAAGCCCAGAGTTAGACAGGACTGGAGGCTCCACAGTCATCAGAGATCTGGGTTCCTTCTACCCTTCTGCCCCAAAACCGCTACAGCATAAAACCCCTATTGTTAAAGCCCCTTCATGCTGTGAGATGATTACTGGAAATCACATGATTAAGTTAACTGCAAAGGAGGCTGAAATACATGGTCTTTTATCTGAGGACATAGCTGCTGTGAATACCATCAGCATTCTGTTCCTAAGGTAAAAGGAGAGAATTATGTAGGAGGAGGCCACTAGCAGCCTATGCCACAATTTGTTACTCATTTGCGTTTAAGACTCCCCAACCAGGACTCCGGCCATATCTTAGTTAAATTTGTAACCCCTCAGTTCCTAGCTCAATGCCTCTCACAGATTAAGAGATCAACAGATGTGCATTGAATAATCACTGAAATCCAGCCCTAATTTTAGAAATAAAAGAAACTGAAGAGGTTTCCCATTAGGATCCTAACTTAGACTGAATCTCAAGGCTAATTTTCATCTAATCACCATAATCCTCTCTACTATTTCTGAAGATGTTTCTTCTTATCTACCCTCCTTAAGCCAGTTAGAGTTTCAATCAAGATCTTACAGAGTCCTTTAGAGCCCTACTAGTCAAAATGTGTGGTCTGAGAACCCCCGCTTATCTGCTGTCTGCAAATCAGCTGTGTCACGAAACACCATGTTTAGCTCAGCTGACATTTTATCCATACCAAGACTTTCCCAATGAAGGAAACAATGCTTTCATTTGCATTCTGGGGTAAGCTCCTTATCTTTTTGTAGTAGCACTGATTTAGAGGCTGTATCTTCAACCACGGCAGAACTCATGGTAGGCTATGTGAAGACGTGGTTGATTTCACATCAAAGTCAGCATTCTCATTAAGTCACAGACTACCCTAAGATCGAAAAGAAATGTAATCTCAATTCAAAAGTACTTTGGCCTTGAATACAAAACAGCCAACAGATTTTTACTGGAAATCCAAGTCATCCTGACTCTGCACTAGTCAGGATGGGGTAGCCATGACTTTGTAGTATGCAAGAAAAGGACTTAAAATCTCAGTCAACATCAACTCAGTAAAATACAGCACTGTGATGTATTTACCCA
Organism: Rhinopithecus roxellana; assembly: GCF_007565055.1. Lineage (NCBI taxonomy): Eukaryota > Metazoa > Chordata > Mammalia > Primates > Cercopithecidae > Rhinopithecus > Rhinopithecus roxellana. Next base: position 69,531,919 of record NC_044556.1, read on the forward strand.
AAAAGCACACGTGACCTTAGGCTGCATTAACAGAAGCATTGAATCTGGAACAAAGGAGGCTACAATCCTACTCTATATTAGTTAGAACATGCATGAAATATTGTCACCGACAGTGGATATAGCATTTAGGAGGGATGCTGAGGAACTGAAACTTGTGCAGAGGAGAGCAACCTGAATAGTGAAAGGTCAAAACCATGTCATATAGAAACAGTTAAAGGAACCGCTGATGTTTAACCTGGTGAGGAGAAGACTTGAAGACTGTGACCTCTATCTTCAAATATTCAAACAGCTGTCATATGAAGAGGAGATTAATCTAATAGTTCTGGGAAATGCTGAGGCATAGAACTAGGACAAATGCGGGGGAACATGCAGAAAGACAGATTTTGACTGAGAAACAGCGAAATTTCTGACAACCAAAACTGTATGAAGACAGATCAGCCAAGAAGATCATGAACTTGGCCACTGGAGGATTAAAACTCAAGGTGGACAGTTTCCCAGAAGGGTAGTAAAGCGTGAGCTCAAGACCCAGATGCCAGGTGGACTAACACCTGAAGGGGTCATTCCCATTCTGCAACTCTGTGATTGCTCTATAATCCAGCCCACTGCCAGTTTTTGTAAATAAAGTTTTATTGAAACACAACCACACCCATTCATTTATGTGATGTCTCTGGTTACTTTTGTGCTACAACGAGAGTTGAACAGGAGTGATGGAGACTGTGTGGCCCACAAAGCCTAAAATATTTACTATCTGGCCCTTTACCAAAAACATATGCCAATCCCTGCACTAAACAGCCATATTCTGATCTACCTTTGCCTTGCTATGGGACTCAGAAAGAAAATACTCAACTTCTCAAGCAATATGTTAGTAGCCACAGCTGTTGTGTTTCTATTCCTTGGTGGTTTACAGTTTACAGTTCACAGAGTCCTTTCCCATTCATTATCTCTGTGTGTCTCGCAGCTCTTTGGGACAGGTGGTAGAGGGCATTACAGATGAGAAAATGTCATCCAGTTAAGCATTCAAGTCAGGAACTACTCCAGGTTACCTGGTCCCTAGTCCACCCTTCTGTGGGGGGATTACTGTGAGAAACCACCCCTCTTAATGAGAGATGGACAAGCAGGGAGAGATTACCACAGATAGCCCAGTAGGAGCTCCTGGTGGCTCCTGGTGGCACGTCTAGCCTTCTCCAGGTATTGCTCCCACTTTAGGGGGCCCAAATGCAAGTTAATTCCCCACCCTTTGAGACCAAGGCTCTAGACAGATGTTTGCAAACTTTAATCCATGGGCAAATCTGGCCTGCCACCTGTTTACATAAAGTTTTATTAAAACACAATCTCACCCATTCATTACATATTGTCTATTGCTGTTTTCCTGCCATAAAAGGCAGAGTCCGGTAGTTAGGACAGAGTGCATATGGCTCACAAACCTAAAATACTTACTATATCTCCCTTTACATAAAAAGTTTGCAGACCTCTGCTCTAGAACATCAGTGTAGAATATGGGTATTAACTCATGTTCTCTATTATAATAGACAACAAAAAAATGAGAAAAAGCCTGTTGGACTGGGAGCCCCATCCAGGAAGCAAAATTCCTTTCACAACTACTTCCTAATGCAAGAGAAAGAGCCACAAGTCTTTTGTAGGCTGAAAGTTTTTATCTTCTGTCTGTCGGGTTTTGATATACCACTCCCCTGGGAAACAGCTATTATGACTATTTAAAACACATAATAAACCAATTGTTCCATCACTGTGTCTATTTTTAATAAGCACAGACAATGCACTACAGCATAGTTATGGAAAAGAGCAGTGTAATTCTAGAAATCAATATTAGGACCTAATTAGCCACTGAGCCCAGGCTGATAACAGCTTATCATACCTTTCAGCCCAAAGAAAGCTCAGGTAGAAGGGGGAGAGAGAGAGAGAAAGAAGAGGGAATAAATAGCTAATTATGATAAACTGGTTTCCTTGGTAACTCTGTTTATGACTGCAATGATGTTGCCACATTTTTAATGATAAATACAAAGGTTTGATGTGAGATTACCCAATGCATACCGTCTTAATACTGGTTCTGCACTTGCAAAGGTAAAGTGTTGTGAAATTTTGTGAGGCTAGGAAAATTCGAGAAGATTTCTCTAACCCTAAATCCAAACATGTTATTGGTTTATTCTCTGGGTACCAAATTGCTCAAGAATATGGAAACAGATATTTATGGTGCTCAATGAATCCTATGTGCCCATTCAACCCTGAGATTTTTATTTTATTTTTATTTTCTATTTTTTTGAGATGGAGTCTTACTCTATTGCCCAGGCTGGAGTGCAGTGGTGCAATCTCAGCTCACTGCAACCTCCACCTCCTGGGTTCAAGCGATTCTGCTACCCCAGTCTCCCGAGTAGCTGGGACGACAGGTGCCCGCCACCATGCCTGACTAATTTTTGTGATTTTTTTAGTAGAGACAGGATTTCACCGCGTTGGCCAGGCTGGTCTCGAACTCCTGACCTCAGGTGATCTGCCCACCTAGGCCTCTCAAAGTGTTGGGATTACAAGTGTGAGCCACCACACCCAGCTAAAGTCTTAGGTTTTTAGTTACAGCATTTTTTACCCTCTCTTTTCTAACTGGGCGCCCCCTGGTCATCTCTTTGACCAGACTTGTGGTTTAAAGAGGGATAGGCAGTGAGGAATGCAGAAGAGAGGGCTCCTCTACCAGGCTGTCGCCATCAGAGTCAACCCTGGGATCACCACAGTTGTGAACCCACCACCCACAACCACAACCACAACCCAGTCTTCTCTGACCTCTTCCTCTGCCCAGAGGGTAAAGTACCAACTCCTTAGTATGACAGAAGAAAACTTTGTATCAATTAAGATCAAGTTCCACTATATTATATCCATTCCTCACTCTCATCTTTCAAGGGTGCTGTACCTCAATTTGTGAAAATATTTTTGACTGAAATATTTGAGTGCAGTGGCAGATATTACATATAGGTCGAATCACTAAATTTGAGGTGGGCAAACGATGGCCCATCATCCAAATCCAGTCCACTGCCTGTTTTTGTAAATAAAGTTTTCTTGAAACACAACCACATCCATTTGTTTATGCACTTTCTGTGCTTACTTTTGTGCTACACCACAGAGTTGAGTAGGCATAACAGAGACCGTATGGCCTACCAAGCCTAAAGTATTAACATCTAGCCCTTTACTGAAAGCACTTGCCAATCTCTGCACTAAATAGCCATATACTGACCCACCTATCCCTTGATTTCCTCTGCTATAGAGGCCAGAAAGCAAAATACTCAACTTCAGCCTCCTTTGTGGCTAAAGAAAACAATGTGAAACTGTTTTGGCCAATGAGATGTAAGTAGAAGTTCCTGCAGAGGTTTTCCCTCCCTCAATCTCCTCATGCCACCAGGAAAAAAAAAAAAAAAAAGAGCAAGGGCTAAAGAATAGAGAAATTTTGCCCCTTGTTTCTCTCACTTCTCCCTTCTCTGCCAGGCCCCTTCTGCCTGGAACACAGACACAACACCTGGAAATGCAGCAGCCATCTTGCAACCATGAAGACCAGTCTTCCCTAATGATGGTAGAGTTGGAAGATGCAAGGAACTGGTCCTTGTTGACATCCTTGAGCAGGTGCCCAACCCTAGACTGTGTTCTAAGTACCACCAGACTTTTTGTGATGTAAGAAAAATCAACCTCTTGCTCACTAAACTACTGTGGCAGGTTTTTAGCTCCTCACAATAGGAGTGAATTCTAACTGATCAAGGGGACGTGAAGAAAGTGAAGTCAGAACCTAATAAGTTGAAATGATGATACATAGGCAGAGTAGGGGCAGGAGTAAGAGTCAGAGAGAGATTAACTGACCCACCAAGGAAACAGACTTCTGTCCCTGGGTAGACGAGGCCAAGAAATGAATTGTTAGTCCTAGAGCAGGATGCTGCTGACAGATGTGGCCCAATGATGTGATGACCAGATGAGGATGCTATGGAGCCGTGTATTAGCCAGGATTTCCCAAAGAAACAAAACCAATAGGATAAAGAGAAAGAGAGAGAAATTATCAGGAGTTGATCACACAGTTATGGAGGCTGACAAGTCCAAAATTTGCAGGGTGGGCCAACAGGCTGAAGAACTAGGAAGAGCCCATGTTGCAGTTCAAGTCCAAAGGCAGTCTGTTGCAGAACTCCCTCTTGCTTGGGGGAGGTCAGTGTTTTTTGTTCTATTAAGGGCTTCAACTGATTAGACAAGGCCCACCCACTCCGTGGAGGACAATCTGCTTTATTCAAAATCCCTCCATTTTAATCTCACCCAACAACACCCTCACAGAAACATCCAGAATAATGTTTGACCACATATCTGGACACTGTGGCTCAGTCAAGTTGACACATAAAATTAACCATCACGAGCCAATTGTGCCCCCAGGACTTAACGATATATACGTGATCTTCTCACTCATCTCCTGACCACATGTTCGCCCATGGCATGGCAGTTGAGGAAAGAGGGCTGACTTGACCCAAAATTCCTGGGATCTATCCTATCTGGCTGTGTGGGTTGGGGTAACTTAACTTCTCTGTGCCTCAGTTTCTTCATCTGTAAAAGGGAGCAATTCTATCTCATAGAATTAATGAGATATAAGAGTAAATGGGGTAAAGCACTTAGAATGTTGCCTAGCATATGGTAGAGTGCCTGGGCCCATTTCACAGCTGGAGATGTGAAGGTATTAGGCACTCTACCCTTACATAGCCGAGTAAAAATGTGCAAAATTTCTCTTAACTCTCCATGATGTTCTTCCAAGCACAGCATAAATCCCTCACTACTGTAGTCCACTGTACTTCCAGTTGGAAACTTTCAGCAAACATCTGGATGCCCAACTCCATCCTCTTCTCTGCTGTGCCCATCTCCTGCAGCACAAATGGCCCTCCTTGAACAGGTTCCAGTTCTCAAACCTGACATCTCTGATCCAGGCCTGGTACCTTGGCAATATAGCAAGCCTCAGGTGAAGGATGTATGCAAAAAGGGGGAAAAAAAGGTTTTAAAATAGTTTACCATCTGTCAATCATTTGGGTGCAAGTTTCAAACACACAGAGAGACACTTGTGCACACAGGCAACTGTAGAGGGTATTCCATTGCCCTTCATAGCCAAAGCCTGCCCTGTCACAGACACACCCACAACCACAACAGCTTTTTGTTTGTTTCAAAAGAGTAACAGAACAACAGCAAAGACCCCATGACCAGCTTGCAGTAGAGAAGAAAACGTCATCTCCAAGTTGTCATTATAGAAAAGATCTTATTCCTGGAGTGCATCTTTATAAATTGGGGCATCTTTAGGTATGCGGCCGAGTGAGCAATAAGAACGACCACAAGGTAGCTTATTCGTATGCCTCATGCCAGGCTGTAACACCTCTAGCACCCTGTGGAAGCCCAGGAGGAGGGTCCCGGCACACAAGAGCCAGTCAGGTTGTTTCTGGACTCAGCCAGAATCCACAACCTGGTTTGCCTTTCTCACTACCGTGCATTTAGCCACAAATGGAGCCAACCTCAGTGTGGCCCATCTGAGTGCTGAAAAAATGATTCCAAGTGCAAGCCCTACAGATGACGTGAATGGCACTTTCTTTGCTTTCCACAACTCAGACCAGGGGTGGCCCTAGTGAGAGGACCACCGTGGTCATACAAGGAGCCAGCGGCCTGCACGCTAGCCCTGGCCCAGAACCCTGCTGGTCAGACTTTCAGTGCATCACCTGACTGCCCCAGGTCTGATGTTTCACCCACAAAATAAAAAGTCTGCATGGACCCATCTCTAAGATGCTTTCCGATTCTAATCTTTTATGATTCTGTGATCCACAGAACCCTGCTCCAACTTGCCAGTCATTCCAACATCCTTACCCCCTCTCACTGTTCCTGGTGCATCTAGGCAGACCCAGAACCAGCTAGACTATGCACCAGGCTGAGGGATCTAAGAAAAGCTGGCATGATGTAAATTGCAGGGCTAGCAGCTTCCAGTGTAGTGATGAAGGCAGAGAAAGAAGCAGACATGTCCATGATGTTATCTGGGGGCAGGCTTTTATTTTGTTTGTTTTTCTTGAAATGGAGGTTTGCTCTTGTCACCAAGGCTGAAGTATAATGGTGCCATCTCAGCTCACTGCAACCTCCACCTGTCAGGTTCAAGCGATTCTCCTGCCTCAGTCTCCCAAGTAGCTAGGATTACAGGCGCCTGCCACCACGCCCCTCTAGTTTTTTTGTATTTTTAGTAGAGACGAGGTTTCACCACGTTGGTCAGGCTGGTCTCAAACTTCTGATCTCAGGTGATCCGTCATCTTGGCCTCCCAAAGTGCTGGGTTTACAGGGGTGAGCCACCGCACCCGACCTGGTGGCAGGTTTTACTTGGGTCACTGAGATGGACCAGTGACCTTTGAAAACTCTTTTCAATCCTGGGGATTTATGATGCTAAACAAATCAGTCTATGTTAACAAGATGGGAAAAAGAAAATATCCAGCATATCTACAGAAGCCTGTAATTACTCCTGCTAGAGCACCTTGTACCACTCCTGTTATACCACACATTGCCCCCATTGTTGACTAATTGCCACCTCTCTCGCTTCTCCACCAGACTGTAAGCTCGAAGAATTCAGGAACTTTGTCTATCTTTGGATTTCTATCCCCAGCTCCTGGCCCAGTGTTCAGCACATAACCAGACTGACCTGTACTGAATATTTTCCATGAGCAGGCACTGTTCTGAACACTTTATTCATATTAGCCCATTTCATTCTCATAACAACCTTATGACATAGGTACCTGTCTTACAGATTAGTAAACTGAGGCAGAAGATGGTTAAATAACTGTCCAGGATTAAACAGCTAGTAAGTGGCAGAATCATGAATAGACCCAGACAGCCTGGCTCTCAGGGTCTCTGCCCTTACATAAGAAGTCGTGCTGGCTCATAGCAAGTACTCCACACAAGATTTGTTACTTTGAAAACATCTCTGCAGTGTTGTCGCTGAGTTGAAACAAGAATTACATAGAAGATCATCCGGTTTATGAAAACAAAAAGGTAGCCAAGTACAAAATAAGTTAATACTTTGTGTGTTCTGCAAGAGACAACTGAATTCAAGTTTAGGTAATTAAAGCTTTCATAATTTTTTTAAAAATACAATACGTTCATTTATGCAAAATTACTCCAGAGCATGATTTTTGCAAGATGCTATGTGTCTCACTTCTCACAAAAAATGACTTCCGAGTCTCCCTGAGAAGTGAGAATATCAGATTGCAAACACTACCTTCAACTGCCCCATGCTTGCGCTAGTGGATAGACCCCGTCTAAGGCCGGGGGATCCAAGCAGTCCCCACAGCTCCCCATTCTGCATAGGGGAATGGGTGTAGCAAGAATGGGCCCTTCCAGTTGGTCCTGAAAATGACACCACCTTGTACATCCTGCCAGCCTTCTTCCACCAGCCCCCTTCAGCCCATCCCTTCTGATTTCCTTCTCTCTCTCTCTCTCTCTTTTTTTTTTTTTTTTTTTTTTTTTTTTTTTTTTTTTTTTGTGAGAGAGTCTCACTCTCTCTCCCAGGCAGGAGTGCAGTGGTGGGATCTCAGCTCACTGCAACCTCTGCCCCCGGGTTCAAGTGATTCTCCTGCCTCAGCCTCCTGAGTAGCTGGAATTACAGGCATACGCCACCACACCTGACTAATTTTTGTGTTTTTAGTAGAGACAGGGTTTCACCATTTTTGCCAGGCTGGGCTTGAACTCCTGACCTTCGGTGATCCACCCACCTCAGCCTCCCAAAGTGCTGGGATTACAGGTGTGAGCCACTGCGCCTGGCCTGATTTCCCTCTCTTGCCAAGGGCTAGCTATGGTTTGAATATTTTTCCCCTCCAAAAGTGATGTTGAAATTAAATCCCCAATGTGGCAATATTGAGAAGTGGGGCCTTTAAGAGGTGATTGAGTCATGAGGGCAAAGCTCTAACGGAATAGATTATAATCCATTTGTGGATTAATGAGTTAATGAATTAATGGGTTATCACAGGAGTGGGACTGGTAGCTTTATAAGAAAAGGAAGAGAGACCTGAGCTAGGACACCCAGCCCCTTACCATGTGATGTCCTGCACTGCCTTAAGACTTTGCAGAGTCCCCACCAGCAAGAAGGCCCTCACCAGATGCAGCCCCTTGACCTTGGACTCTCAGCCTCTATAAGAAATCAATTCCTTTTCTTTATATATTACCCAGTTTCAGGTATTCTGTTACAAGAAACAGAAAATGGCCCTTAGTGCTCACTTCAGCCTGAATTGACTCTTCAGAATAAAAATATCTCTTGGGGAAAGAAGTGACAAAATGATTTTCCCAGTTCAGGGCAGGTGGGCAGTTGTGAAGTTTCAATGAGTTCATACACATGAGAAGGTTCTAATTCCTGAGTTCTACAAAAGTGCAGGAGATCATTACCATCGTCACCCATGAGCACTCAGACAACTAGGGTGGAAAAGAGCAGCAAGGTTATTGAGCACTCATGGTTCCAGGTGATGCTAAGGGCTTTGTCTACGTGACCACCTTGGATTCTTCCAACAAGCCCTTAGGGTAGATCCTATTAGCTTCTGTTTTACATATGAGGAAAGTGAGGCTCAAGGTGATTTGACAAATGGGTCCCAGAGAGGAATGGTGCCAAGAGAGGTAAGGGTCTCAGAACCCATGTGCTAAACACATTCTTAGATTGCCAAAAGGGCAGACACACCAGGACTTAATGGACTTTCTGTTGGTCCTTGGGAGGAAGGGTTCTGTCTGTGAGGGACTCTGAGCAGCAGCTAACAAAGGATCCTCTTAGATGGCCCTCTGTGCCTTTGCTCAGGCTGTTCCCTCTGCCTTTCCACGTCATTTTCCCATGTCTCTGAACCCAACATAGGGAAGCAGTAGCACCTTCCTCTGAATTTCCACAACATTTCTTTATGTCCCTTTCTCATGGTGACTCCATTTGCTACATATTACCAAAAAATTGCTTGCAATTATGTCTCATCTTCCCAACAAGATGGAAAGCTTATACCTATGCCTGACTCATAATAAGAGCACAGCCCTGACAAAGGTTGATTATGCAGTCAGGCTAAAAGAAACATTAAAGGCAACCTCCTAGGTAGAAAGAGCCAGAAAGGACTAGGCAAGTTCCCTTTGCTATTTCACAGCCACAGAATGCACCTTTGTGCTGAGTAAACACCTTGGACTCAAGTCCTAGAGAAGGAAAACAAAGTGATAGTGAGGATAATGGATGTAAGAGCCAGGCTGCCTGCGTTAGAATCTGTTTCAGCACCTACTGGCTGGGTTACCACAGGTAAGTTACTCCTTTTCGCTTCAGTTGCCTCTTCTATAAAATTAGAATGATAATACTAGTAGTTACATCAGGGGATTGATCAAATGAGCTAAAATATCTTAAGGGCTGGAACAGTGCCTGGCACATTTTAAGTGAGATATAGGTGTACTTATTTTTATAAGTACAAATGGATGGGCATTCTTGGAGAAGCATACCCAGGCATTCATTTACTCAGTAGATATTCAATGGATACTGAGCATCAACTCTGGGCCAAGCATTGCTCAAGACCCTATGGGGGAAAACAAGACAAAGATCCTCTGAACTTACATTCTAGCTAGTGGACATAGACAATACACATAATACATTAGTTAATTCTACAGTATAAGTGAGTACATTCATTTCTTTAGAAGTCCCAATGATGTTGCCTTGTAAATGCCTGAGGAGAGCCCTCTTCTCTCACATTGTTCTGATTTCTCCCCATGCATTCACCTGGGGTCTCGAAGGGTGGTCAGCAAATATAAGTTGGTTGACTGATTTTTAAATAGATAGCATACATTCCTAACAGTACATATCTTGCACACCTTCTTGCATACCTTGTCAATGCCATAGGTGTTGAGCTTAGGTAGAAGCATCCATAGGTCCAGAATTGCATTTGTCTACACCCAGTTGACTACTGGGATATGCCCAGGGTTATCTTCTTACTGTTGTTCTTGTTGTTGTTATTGTTGTTGTTGTTGTCATCTGTGTCTCTTTAATCATCCAAATAGGCTTTCTGTTTCTAACAGTAGTACCAAAGGATGGAGGTGAGAATGAGGAGTAAACTTAGTGAGGCTTTCAGCAGTAGAGAATTTCTCTACAGATATAGATGATATAGATATAGACTTAGAGGTAGACACAGACATAGATATAGATATATATAGATGGGTCTCACTAACTATGCCTGACTGGCTGGTCTTGAACTCCTGGCCTCAAACAATCCTCCTGCCTCAGCCTCTCAATGCTGAGATTACAGGTGTGAGCCACGGCACCCAGCCAAGAGCTAGTATTAATCATAGATCAATCATGGGGAGACTTTATAGTCAAACACAACTGGGTTAAACTCAGATTGACAGTCACCTTTGGATCTGTTTTCTTGCCCAATCTCAGACAGAAATCATAGAAGCCTCCTTCCAACTGAGAAGCTTCAAAGAGCCTATCTTTATAGTATGTGTTTCCTTTACCTTCTATGATTACTTCATCTAATTTCTTGGGAAAAAAGACCTTCACTCCCCTTGCCTCCTACAATAGTTTGGCCCCTGAGAAACTCTCTGTTCCCAGAGCCTAACTTACCACCAGTACCCCCTCCCACAAGACACAAAATTTAGAGGATAAATTTTAAAGCAAACATATTTAATTTTTCATCATTTGCAAGTTTCAATTAATAATTTGTACTTATTACTTGATACACAGCTTTTATAATATTTTATTTTTAAAACAGGTTTTTCTATATTTTAGAATTATAGTAGAGAATATTAAAGAATGCTTCAGTTCATTTTGCACCTTTTACACCACTTCCATGCACATTCTGTTTTGCTCATCAATGAACACATAGTTTGTTACACTGAAAATTTTTCTTGCACCTGCAGTTAAAAGATAAATAAATAAAGGAATAAAGGAAGGAAGAAATGGAGACACTGATACTGAATACTGAAACAATTTCAATAAATTTGGAGCTAATTTTTGCCTTGCTTCTTTCCTCCATAGCTCTTTCCCCCAAAACTCTGTCTCCCAGCCCATAAGGGAAAGTCACCAATCTCCTCATTAAAAAAAAAATCCTGAAGTGTCTTCCCGCCACCTCCAGCCTGGAATAGCATTTGATATTAATAAACAGAATACTCAGCATGCCCATATGTACATTTGGTTCACTTAGCCCTAAGAAAACCAAGTAGATCGTTAAATCCCTTCTACATGGCTAAGAGGACTCATAAAAGTGATGCCCCCTCCCAAAATAAAAGAGAAGAATCTTTCCCAAAGATCAATCTCTGCTTCCACCTTTAGAGTTCCAGAAGTCACCTCTGGCCTTTTGCTACAGTTGCCAGGTACCAGGTACCAAGTACCAGGGCTTCAGAGATCCTGTGATCCCTTCACTCAGCCCCAAGCCACACAGTCAGAATACACATTCATGACCATGTGCCATGACTATAACATTCAGTTCTGGGTACTTGATGATACGACATCATAATGACAAAACTCCATTCACATAGCCATTACCCAAAATCTTACAGAATCTGTCCATATTTTTAGCCAGTTGCCCCTTTTCAAGGCAAAGAAATGCACAGATCTTCTCTCTGCCAAGCAAATCACACCTTCTTTGCATTGGTTCCAAGGCTACCCTCATGGAATTCCAAAAATTGCTGTGTATTTGCAATATTTCTGGATTTGGTTAGCAAATCTCTACTTGACCAATTAAAGCCTTTTGCTCTTTTATAGACTTCATCTGTGCCTCCGTTCAGCAGTTAGCTTTTCATGCTGACAGATCTTCAGCTTCTAAATTCATTTTGTGTGTCTACTAAAATCTAGCTACAACTTCAAAAGTGTTTAAAACCTAGCCCCGTAATTTGACATCTAAGAATTGATCCTGGGGAAATAATCAGAAATGCCCATGAGGATTTTGGTGGAAAACATTTCATTTCAGTGTTAATTATGAAAGTAAATATGTACACATACTTAATTAAATATAATCTAAAAATAAACTAAATCTAAATAATGTAAAAATCATCAAGTATGTTTTTGTAGACCCATCAATTGCTACATTAGTCATTAAAACATTTTAGAAAATATTTGACGACAGGAAAACATATACCCAATCATATACAAAACATGTACCAAATAGGATACAAAATTTTATATAGGTGTGTGAATGAATAAATATAGATGAATATAAACATATACACTATACATACATATATATGATACCAATTTTGCAACACATATGTTTGTGTTCTAAGAAAAAAGACTAAAAGGCAATTGAGTAAAATGTTAAATTATCTCTGGGTGGTAAGATAACATATAATTTCATTTTATTATTTGCCTTGAATATTTTCCAAATTTTCTATAATGAATACGTATTACTTTTATAACCTGAGAAAAAAAGTGTTTTTAACAATCATTCCAACTCTTTAATTAATTCAGCTGCCCTATCTTGGATCTCTTCCAGCTCTATTATGTCATCCTTAAGAAGCAATAGCCAATATGGCACAGGATTTTCCAGGTGTCCACTTTTGGGAAATCTGATTCTAACACTCTCAGAGGCAGTGCCCCACACCCCCACATCTCACACACACACAAATACACACACACTGCCACACTGGCTCCAGAAGTGTCCGTCCTATTGACCAGGACTCCTCAATAGCTCTTTTGCTGATAAAAGAGAATTCTGCACAGAATTCTCAGAATTCTGAGAAGCATTCTGAGAATTGCACAGAAGCATTCTGATTTTCAAAACATCAGAATACCACCCACTACACATGCATGTGATAGACAAAAAGAACCAGGTCCGTTCCCATTGCAAGCATGCAAGATTGATCTCTGATTTACTTTCCATCCACATGTGACCTGAGAGATGTAGGGCTTTAATTAGTGAGAGAGAGAGAACCAGGAACTTTCTGATTCATAACGTCACCCCACGCTGCTGCAAAGGAACAGAATCCAGGATGAAGGTTTTAGCCAGGTAGAATGAAGTGACATGCCATCCTATGACTTTTCCTGGGGAGTCTAAATCCATGCCTCCCAAGTTGCTTAGTTCCCAAACCCCTGGGGATTAAAAAGAGTATTCGGACCACCAAGTGGTGGTCTCAGCCATGAGTTGGGTGAGACGGGATATGAGGGAAGGCAGGATATAGAGTTATAACCTTCAACATGAAAACAGTCTAACACACAGCATAAATGTTGATATTTACCATAGAAAATTCTCTGTCTCTGGGAACAGAAATGTTAATAATTCCAGTCTTTAGCGCATGCTTATGGCCCTGTCAAGTTTGATCATGACTTCCAGGTCCAGTAGCAGAGCACATCCTAAGCAACTTCACTCCAAAGGACAGAAGGCCTGTTTTTCCCAATTTATTTTTGAAACGCTGAAATACAATATTGATTGTTTCTCATGTGGTCTCCGCTTTTGTGTTTGAGAAGGTTTTCAGGTCTCACAAATCTGGGTTCAAACAAGAAGTAACTATGAATTATCCTCCTGTTCTTCAAGACCTGTTTGCCCATCTGTGATCCTCTTAAGTGTCGGATGAACTTTAGCATTTGACTTCAGCCTGAGTTCTGCCTGTTGTAACTACAGTAAGCTGCAAAGTGTCCAGCAACCTGAGCAAACCCAGGGTGTGGAAAGTGAGGATGCTGCCTAAGCATGTTGAAGATGCACCCAAGTATTATGTCATATAGCCTAAATCATCCTACTTCTCTTTACTGCCCTGAATTGCCTCAGTGATCATGCATTACTGTCCCCCATATCAGCCCTCACAGTGACCAGTGGATAGGGTATGGGCAGAGGGTTAGGAAAACAAGAAGGGAAAAGGAAACTACTTAGAAACATCAATAATATTTTTGGGTTATGTTCAAAGTGTGTTTCTGTAGTTTTTATAAAGGTAAAATAATTTACTCTTCTCTTTACTTAGAAAGGAAAAAACATTCATGAGACCTGCATCTGTTGAATAAAAATGTATAAACAAATAAGCAGATACTTCTTTTTTCCTAAACTGATAGAAATTTATTTTTAAAAGAGTAATGATTAGCAACAGGATGGTTGCCAAAGAAAGCCAAAGTAATCTTCAATCTTGATTTCAGAAAGAGACACCTAGAAATGAAGACCAGCATGTGGTTATGTTGTTTCCATGTGTACCTACAGCCTTTCAACAAATTCGATCACCCATTCACTCATTCATTCAATTCAAGGAGCTCTTATTACACACTTACTCTGTCCAGACACTGTGCTAAGCACTTTAAAGATTATCTCATTGAATCCATTTATAAGCCTGCTCCATAGGGTTTATTGTTATACAGAGGAGAGAAGAAGCAAAGAGCTATAGCTTTCCTATTTTACCCATAAGGAGAATACGGAGCAGCTTGAAAAACCTATAGCCCATTCTTGCCATATCATTTAGGAATGTTTCAGCTGCAACTTGTAGAAATTCCAACCCAAATTAACCTTAAAGAGTATGGGAATTTATTATTTCTCTTAACAGAACATCCTAAGATAGGTGAGTTCAGGATGGGTTAATTCAGTCACTTAATAATGCTAAGTCCCACGTTTTTTGCATTGTCTGTACCTTAAAAAGGTCTACATGTCACCTCAAATCTCAAATATTAAGGGGTTTTGGCTATGGAAGCCAGGTTAATGCCTATTGTCACTCAGACATTGTCTCTATGTTTCACTGGCCAGAATTACGTCCCCTGCCCACTCCAAAATGAGTCAATGGCAAAAGGAATGAAAACAACCATGGAGATAAGAAGAATTGAACAGTTTTCTTATGTTTATTAGCTCAGTCCTCTGTGTCATTTTCATCTGGTGCAAGTAGCCATAGGCTGTAGCTGGATCCCACTGCAAAGCATCTGGGATGCTTTAGAAAATATCTGTCTCTGGGGCTTTTCCTCAAAGCCATTGAATCAAAACCTCTTGGGCCCGGAAATGTCCATTTCAACAAGCTCCCCAGTTGGTTCTCACGTTCAGTGACTTTGAGCATATTAAAATCCACCCTCAGACCCAGTAAAGAGATGGCTGAGGTCATTAGTGGGGTCTATCAGGCCCTTCATGAGCAGCTCCCATTTTCCTCTCTCATTCCAATCACACAGACCTCCTTAAATATGCCAATCAGCTTCCCACCTCAGAGTCTCTGCATTGACGTTCCTAGGGTATGCTTAATAACCCCTAAAGATGGCCACATCCTATTGCCATACTGGTGATACGTTTACTGCATGGCAAAGCGCACTTTGCAGATGGGGTTGAGTCATGTCTACCTTATCTTTCCCATTTCCCACCTCCTACAAGTTTTCTTCACTCTTTCATTTTTCTTCTGCTGATTTGAAAACTAGACTTTTATTTATACTATTACTCTAATTACCCATACATTTTATTTGTTTATGTTTTAGGAATAGGGTCTCACTCTGTCACCCAGGAGGGAGCACAGTGCTGTGATCATAACTCACTGCAATCTTGAACTCCTGGGTTCAACTGATTCTCTTGCCTCAGCTTCCCAAGCAGCCAGGACTACAGGTGCATGCCTCCACACCTGGCTAACTTTTAAAAATATTTGTAGTGACAGGGCTAACTATGTTGACCAGGCTGGTCTCAAACTCCTGGTTTCAAGTGATCCTCCTGCCTCAGCCTCTCAAAGTGTTGGGATTTCAGGCATAAGCCACTGTGCCCAGCCAATCCATACATTTTAATATACATACATAACTATATGTTTTCCTAATTCTGAAGTTGCTTAATGTCTCTAATGTCCTCTAAAATAAACCAAGAACTGTTTATCTCCTGAAAACCAGTAACAAATTTTCTTGTCAGATCTTTTGCAAAATAAAGAAAAAAAGTGTTTACAATAATTAATCTTATTACCAATCAATGTTAATTTCATTTTCACCACCTGTTTTGCATCCAGCTCCTTGCTAGGATCACTTCCTTTGAAGTATATTTACTAATTTATTCTGGAAAGGTCTTAAAGGGTTAATTCTCCCAGTTTTTGTACCTGTGAAAAGGTCTACGTGTCACCTCAAATCTCAAATATTAGGTGGTTTTGGCTATGGAAGCCAGGTTAATGCCTATTGTCACTCAGCCCTTTGAAGGTATTATTCCTTTGTTTTCTGGTATGTATTGTTAATTATGAGAAATTTGTCATCACTGTAAAATTATTCTTAACTTCCACTAGTGGTAAGAGAGGACTAGGCAATTCTGATTCAGCCCAAATTTCCTGAAAGAAAGGAAGCCTCTGCTCCATGTGCGTCTCATCCTCTTCCTGAGACAAGCAGGCTAAACTCACAGGACAAGGGCGTGCTGTTTTCATAAGAAAGAAGCATAAGAGTTCAGATATGTTTACAAAATCACACTGCACATTTACATGTGCACATAGAGTTTTCATGTAAATAGTATCATATTTGTATTGTAATAATATAATGTATTAAACATATTATACTATGTCAGGACACACAGATTCTGCTTCATATGGTTAAAAAAAAACTAATAAACCAGTCTGAGTATAAGAAAATAATACAAGAATATAAGAAAAGCAGAATTTTTGTACCCTCACCATCTTCTATCCCATTACTCAGAGATAACCACTTTCAGTTCTAATTTCTGTCTTTATGATCATTTTCATCATAATTCTTATACTTCTGTATCTTGATTTATGAACTTGACTCTCCTCTGTGAAAAAATGTAAAAATTTAACTCCCTAATACTACTTCCTACCTCGTATCTATTTCTGGAGTTTTATTGGTGACATTGTTTTTTATTATTCTACCAGTTACCTTTAGAATGTTGAATGTCCAATTTTGTCTTCCATGTCTTATCTATGGGTTAATTATTTAAAAATTTAAAACAAATAAATAGTATTTTTCTGATTATTCTGTTTCTAGCTGTGATGCATTAGCTTATAATACATCAGCCCTCATGCCAAAAATAACTAAAAAGCTGGACTTTAGAAAAAAATACATTTGTTAAATGTAATGCAAAAATTGAGGAAATTGGAATAAAGTCTGAAATTTTATTGATAGTAGTGTAGTAGTGTACCAATGTTGATTTCTTAGTTTTGACAAATGTGCCCATGATATTGTTACCATTAGGGTGGGATGTATATGAGAACTTTCTATATTATTTCTGCAACTTTATTTTAAAGCTAAAATTATTACACAATAAAAAGTTTATTTAAAAAATTGAAGGCACTAGACAGCTGCTAAGACAGAAGGATTTGAGGAGCCAAGATCTCAAAAAGAAAAGAAGTGCAGAAGAAAGCCCAGGCCACTTTTAGCCTCAAAGTATCTGCCAATTCTTAAAGCTGCAGGCAAGAGGCCAAGGAGCAGAGTGTCAAAGGAACAGAACAGAAAGTGTCAGCCCTAAGTCTGAGAATCTAAGGAGAGTTTTAAGCCACCTCACATGGCTAGAAGAATAAAATTGCAGTTCAGGGCCCATCAAAAAGGAGGAGCCCTGGAAAACATCCCAGTCATTCAAGACATCTGAAAGACAATTCCCTAGAAGTTAAGGCAAACCAAAATAGACTTGCCTTTACCAATACTGAAGCCTAGCTTCTAACAAACTTCATTCTAGTCTGTATTCAGGTGAACTGTCTGCCACCTCTGGAGGAAGAAACCACAGAGCCTCAGAGGATCTGTACGATTTTTCATTCGTAACATCCAGGATTCAATAAAAAATTACTTGGTATAACAACAGGTAAGCCCAAATGACCAAAGCTACAAGAAAAAGCAAATGATAAAGACAGACTCAAAGGAAGTTTAAATGTTGGAGTTATCAGAAAGGAACTTTGAAATAACTATGATTATTATGTTCAAGAAAGTAAAAGACAAGATGGATAACTTCATTATATTGAGAAGGTAATTGGGACATTTTTATGATGCTGGTAGTGTTTTGTTTCTTGATCTGGGTGTAAATATGCATCAAACTGTATCCTTATGATTTATGAATGTAGATTATATTTCAATAAAATAATTTATTCTTGAATAAATAAACTGTATTTACAATATTAAGTTGAGGCAAATATTATTCACTGCAGAACCAAATAGTATAATTGAACTCCAAAGGAAGATATATGACCCTCTGTCATTAAACGTGTACAACTTGAAGAAAAGTATACTAAAAATCAGGTCAAAAGAATTTGCATTTTCTTAATACATTCATTTATTCAACAAATACTGGAGTGGCTACTATGTGCTAAGCACTTTTCCAGGTGCAGAAAATACAACAATGAATGCAATAGGCTAAACTCTCTGCCCTCATGGAGCATACATTAGTTGGGGTATAAAAAACAAGCACAGGTTGGTGCAGTGGCTCATGCCTGTAATCCCAGCACTTTGGGAGGCCGAGGTGGGTGGATCACTTGAGGTCAGGATTTCAAAACCAGTCTGGCCAACATGGCAAAATCTTGTCTCTACTAAAAATACAAAAATTAACCAGGTGTGGTGGTGCACAGCTGTAGTCCCAGCTACTAGGGAGGCTGAGACATGAGAATAGCTTGAACCCGGGAGGTGGAGGTGGCAGTGAGCCTGAGATCACACCACTGCACTCCAGCCTGAGCAACAGAATGAGACTCTTGTCTCAAAAAAAAAAAAAAAAAAAAAGGCATAATAAGTAGGTAACTTATAAGGAATGTTAAAAGATAGTAAGTACCCTGAGAAAAAGTTGTACATAGAATTACTCAAAATTACGCCATATTTTAGCTGACTTCATATTTGCACCATGATTTTTAAGATAGCTTTATATGTTTCTTAATATTTTCAAATTCTCTTCTTTTATCTTTTGAGAAGAAACACGTGTTTAGAAAATCATATCCATAGGATATTGCAGGTTTACAATCATACTACTTAGTGAGTAAAATTTACTTTTTTCTTAAAAACATTCCTCTTGAAGTTATGTGACTTCCTTTTCCTAACTTGAACTGATTTTTTTTTAGGCCTGTTGCACAGCTGGCAGACTGGGATTTGTTCCTGACGCTCTCAAGGAATTGGGTTTTGTATCTTCCCCCTTCTTCAATTTTTTTCTTGAGTTTATGGGTTACATGCTGAAGGTTTTGTTGGTTTGTTTTGTCTTATTTTGTTTAGAAAAGCTATGTGAGAGATAAAATTTCTGGATCCTTCCATCTCTGAAAATTGCTTTTATTTAGACCTCACACTTGAATGATAGTTTGTCTAGGTATAGAAATCTTGGGCCAAAATTATTTTCCCTTAGAAGTAGAAAGGTATCATGCCATTTTCATCTAGCAATTAGTGTTGTGAGGTGAATGGAATGGCAATCTGATTCTTTTTCTTTCAGTGACAATACTTTTCCTCCCCCCAAAAAATCTTCTTTTTTATTTTTTTCATTTTGTATGTATTTCATTAGATTTTTGAGTAACAGGTAGTATTTGGTTACATGAAGAAGTTGTTTAGTGCTGATTTCTGGGATTTTGGTGCGCCCGTTACCCAAGCAGTGTACACTGAACTCAATGGGTAGTCTTTTATCCCTCATCCCCTCCACCCTTTCCCCAAGTGCCCAGAGTCCATTGTGTCATTCTTATGCTTTTGCATCCTTGTAGCTTAGCTCTCACTTATGAGTGAGAACATACGACATTTGTTTTTTCATTCCTGAGTTACTTCACTCAGGATAATAGCCTCCAAATTCCATCCAGATCAATGCGAATGTCATTATTTTGTTCCTTTTTATGGTTGAATAGTATTCCATTGTATACATATACTACATTGAAAAAAATGTTTAAGTTCCTCTCTTCAGCCTTCATTATTTCCTTTTCTTCATTTCTCTGTTGTTTCTTTCTGGAATTTTTATTGAGTGGAGGTTACATTTCTTGGTTTCATCATCCCTACCTCTTAACTTTTCACTGTGTCTTCTTTTTTTTCTTTTTGCTCTATAAATAGGGAGCTTTTTTCAACTTTATCTTCTAGATATCCTATTGAAATGTTTATTTTACTATTCACATTTTTTCAATTCCAAAAATTATTTCTTGTTCTTTGATTTCTCCTTTTTTTAAAAAGCAGTAGTTATTTTACAATATAATATTGTCTTGTATTTCAACTACAAAAAAAAATTTTTTTGAGATAGGTTCTCACTCTGCTGCCCAGGCTGGAGTAAGGTGGTGCAATTACAGCTCACTGCAGTCACAGCCTCCTGGGCTCAAGCCACGCTCTCACCTCCACCTCCTGAGTATATAAGATCACAGGCGTGCACCACCACACCCTACTAATTTTTGTATTTTTTTCTGTAGGGACGGGGTTTTGCTATGTTGCCCAGGCTGGTCTCAAGCTCCTGACCTCAAGAAATCTGCCCACTTCAGCCTCCCAAAGTGTTGGGATTACAGATGTGAGCCACCACGCCCAGTCAAAAAAAATTTTAAGTCCCCTTCTGTTCTCTAAATTATCTCTGTGTTCTCTGGGATCATCTCTATCTGTGAATTCTTCTCTTTTGTGCTTTATGATTTTTCCCAAATCCAGAAATTGTCTGGTGTCTCATTATTCACTTATGAATAATGGAATCATGTAGACTTTTGTGTTAAAAGTCAAATATAAGTGAATGAGACGATTTTCTTCTGATAGCGTAAAAAAAAAATGGCTGCAAACAGAGATTGTATGGAAAGACTGGCCAATGGCTATAGTTAGGGTACATGGTAGGGAACATGTAAACAGGCTGGTCCCCAGCCCATGCTAAATTAAGAAAGGCTTCACTCTGAGGTACTAAGAGCCATGTACTAAGAGCCTTTTTCTATTCCAGACAGACCATCCGCATGTCTTAAAAGAACAAGTTTCTACGTACCAAATACTGCTGTTGCCTACCAGGCTGGGAAAGGTCTGTTTTATTTTCTCAAAAGAGTTAAAAGCAATTCATATATAAATCTGGTCAATACACAAGATGATGAAACTTCTCCAGTAAAAACTGATGTGTGAATTCCAAGGAATCAGCAAATGTGACAGGAGGGGACAATGTCAGTCAGACTTTGGGTAATGGCAGCATTGTCAGATCAAGCAGGTGGCTTCCCTTTTGAACGTCTTTGAAAGGGCACCATTCGTCTGGTAGATCAGGTGGAATCTGACTCACCCCTTACATCCACATTCCACATAAGCAGGAAAGGCAACTTGGTGAGAAATTGACCAAGCTATAAACAATGGAAGGTAGTGGGAAATGAGGAGCATGGGAGACACTGCCTGGCCAAGAGAAGAATCAAACAGAGAAATGAACATGCACTGACACTTGGGCCAAGAGGGAAAGTTTGATAGAATAGAATACTTACAATGTGCTAGCAATGAGCTAAGCACTCCACCCAAGCTATCTCAAATAATATCACAACCCCATGAAGTAGGTATCATGATCGCCACATCTTGCATTTGAAGATGGCAGAAAACTCAGGCTGCAGAGCCAAGCATTGAGATTCAAATCCAAGCTCCTCCTCTTACTACCTATGTGACCTGGGAGGGACAAGTTACTTAACATCCCTGTGCCTCAATTTTCTTATCCATGAGACAAAGACAATAATAGCATGTACCTTGCAGGGTTCTCATGAAGATTAAATTCGTTAATATTAGTTAATACAAGTAAGGTCCTTAAACCAGTCCCTGCAACATAGTAACTGATCAATACATGCTAGCATTTTCATTCTTATTAGAAGGACTAAGTAGTCTGCCAGTGCTAGAGCCAAGAGCTTAATCCCAGGTGTCTGGGACTCCTATTCCATGCTCTTACCCCGCACTCTATGTGGCCTCTCTCATGTGAAAGTACAAATTCCTATATGGTGAGATATCATGAGTGCCCAGAAGTGCTCCTGGAGTCCAAACAGTTCATTAACTACCTGTTGCCTGGGAATTTTATATGTAGGGCAGCAGCTGAAAACTTTGCTTCCTATTACAATATAAACATACTCAATCATCCACCTACTCCCAATCCTTGGAGTCATCAGTCAGTCACACTTGAGTGTGAATAAGCTCCAGATCATTTTATAAAAGCTGTTCTTAATTGAGAAGGTGGTATAGGCAGCTTGGTGGGTATCTGAGAGCCATGAAGATAAAAGGGACATGCTGAGAGGAGCAAAAGGCATAGAGGTCTATGAGCAGGAGCTTCAAAGACAAACTATGGCCAGTTACACAGGATGGCATTTGATGGTTTTATATCTGTTGTCCATGAAAGCCCTGACATGCAGGGATTACTATTATGCCCATTCGATACAATGAGGAAACTGAGGCTCAGCAATGCTAAGTGATTTCTCTGAGGTGGTTCAACTACCTGATAAAGGGCAGGGTAGGACTGGAGTCAGCTTAACTCTGACCATGGTCCCACCTTGCCCCTCTCCAGCTACTACACGGCTTGGCCCTGCTTTATTCCTGTCCCCAGTCACACAGGTGGAGTCAGGCAGGCCCCGCCTGCCCTCACAGCTCACACTTCTGTCCATTCACAGGAAGTTTCCACAGCAGGCCCAGCATTGTCAACATAGAGGAAAGAAGAGGAAAGGTCATTGTTCCCAACCATTTGCAAGAATATCTGAGTTAAAAATGAAAGACTTGCCATTTGCATGGTGAAGGGAGGCGGGGGAGAGGAAGCATTGTTAGGTGTTGGTAATGTAAAAACATAAGTATGCTGTTATTTATGTAATTAGTTATTGCTTTCATTATGGGTGCAGTCTTAATGGTTATAGTATTTATGTATAATTACCTTAATATTCACTGAAATTTCCAAGTAGCTCCCTAATTAACTGTCTCAAATATATAATTACATTGCATCTTTACGCAAGACTTGCCTAATTAATGTAGTTACACCACTTCTTTTGTGAATGTGCATTATTAAATGCTCTTTGCATCATTCTTCTGACTTCTTGTAATTCACGCTTTACAAAAATTAAGACCCCGAATTAGAAACCTTCACAAGCAACCCAATCCAGCAGCAAAGCAGAAGCTCTGAGCTACTCTGGAAAAAACAAGGACTTGCTAAGCCTCATTATGAGTTTCTCATTATGCAACCTTCCTACATGGAGGTGAGAGAAGCCCAGGATCACAGGGCTCATGAAAACAGGCAGCTTCAGCCAGGAACGGTGGCTCACGCCTGTAATCCCAGCACTTTGGGAGGCCAAGATGGATGGATCATGAGGTTAGGAGTTCAAGACCAGCCTGACCAACATGGCAAAAACCCATCTCTACTAAAAATACAAAAAATTAGCCAGGTGTGGTAGCGCATGCCTGTAATCCCAGCTACTCATGAGGCTGAGGCAGGAGAATTGCTTGAACCCAGGAGGCAGAGGTTGCAGTGAGCCAAGATCGTGCCCTTGCACTCCAGCCTAAGCGACAGAGCAAGACTCTGTCTTGAGAGAAAAAAAAAACAGGCAGCCTCAGAGTGAGGCCCTCAGCTCTCAACTTTCTCCTTCTAACTCAAGCTATTGCCTTCAGGGCTAACCTGACCTCAACAGGAAAAGCCACCGTGTGTCCTGGGACCATCACATCACAGTAGGCTGAATCCTACATCCTCTTCCAAGTAGCACATCTAAGGCAGCCTCTGTGAGCCTTAATTTCCTGATCTGTAAAATAGGCACAATAACGATTGCTTGTCTTCTCAAATAATCCTGGAAGAATTAAATGAGGTGATGAACATGAAAGAGATCTGAAGTATATTACAAATGTAATCAGAGTTCAAGAGATTATTTCTAGAACTACTTTGCCATGCTACCAAAATGGTCTCACCGAATGATCGCTTATTGCATGCTGCAGAGAAAACCACCCAAAACCCAGTTGCTTAAAGCAACACCACACTATTTAGCTCCTAACTGTGTGGATGGACAATTTAGACCAGGCTCAGCAGGGTTATCTTTCTGGTCTGAACCAGAATCAATTGTTCCTAACGAGCGTCACTCTCATGTCTGGGGCCACAGCTGTGATGGCCAAGATTTGTCTACATGTGGTCTCTCATCTTCTTTTTCATTTTATTTATTTATTGTCTTATTTTTTGAGACAGAGTTTCACTCTTGTTGCCCAGGTTGGAGTGCAATGGCGTGGTGTCGGCTCACTGCAACCTCTGCCCCGTAGGTTCAAGCCATTCTCCTGCCTCAGCCTCCCGAGTAGCTGGGATTACAGGCATGCACCACCACACCCAGCTAATTTATGTATTTTTAGTTGAGATGAGATTTCACCATGTTGTACAGGCTGGTCTCAAACTCCTGACCTCAGGTGATCCACCTGCCTTGGCCTCCCAAAGTGCTGAGATTACAAGCGTGAGCCACCGCGCCTGGCCCTGGTCTCTCATCTTCTACTAAGCTAGCCTTGGTATGTTCAGGTTGAGAAGCATTTCCAGCCCAACGGCAAAAGGTGCAAGGAGCCAGACATGGGAGAACACATCCGTACTCCAAGCTACTTGCTGACACAAGAGGATCCCTTGAGGCCTGGGTATCAAAGCCAGCCTGGGCAACATAGTGAGACCTCGTCTCTCAAAACGAAAAAAAAAAAAAAAGAGCTGCAAGACTTCTAGACCAGAACTTGCACATCACTTCTACCACACATTCTATTAGTCAAAACATGCCACAAAGCCAGCCCAGCTTCAACGACTGAGAAAATAGATCTCCCAGATCTTGATGGGAGAAGTCTGTGCCATTATTCCCAATGTACCACATCAGGTTTACCTCCAATCTATTCCTTTGAAGAAGAAAATAATTCTTCAGTTAGTCAATATCCAAGGTTTACTGAACACCTGCTATGGACCTAGTTTGTGGTAGGTCCCACAGAGGATCCAACAGAAGTTTAAAACATAACTCACTCCAAAACTACTAAGCCTCAGTTGAAGAGACAAATCCAACAAATATGAATGAAAAGGAAAGAAACAATGTGCAAACTATGAAGTGCAGGCTGTAAGTACAGTAAGAATGCCCAGGAAAAAGAGATCAGTGGAGCATGAAGCCGACAGGCCTGGAGAGGCCAAGGGCAGGAGGGAATCAGAATCCAGGCCCCGTGGTGTAGTGAGATAATCATACAAAGGGGAGAGTGAAGTTCATGCTGGAAAGGCCCTTGGAGGTGTTTGGACTTGATGTGAGGTTCAATGTGAAAGCAAAGTGAGATTTGGACAGAGTAGGCCCAAGATTCATTCATAATTAATTATTTAACATTAAGGAAACATTTCCCAAGAACCTAGGAATTCAGCTCTTCCCCCAGTAACTGCAGAGTTCACTCCTCTTGGTTCAGGTCACCTCTCAAGGAGGCCTTCCCAATGGTCCCACATACACTCTCACCCGTACATGCAGACATGCACACACAGACACACACACCACTCCTACACGTGCACACAGCCTCACCCCTCACTAGCCCCGCTTCACTGTCTTCAGAGAAATTGTCCCTACCCTATATTACTATATTGCATACTTTTGTGTTTCTTTGCTTCTTGCATATCTCTTCTTCTTTCCCCTACAGCATGATATGCTGCATGAGGGCAATGACTTGGCCCATTTTGTGTGGAACTGTATCATCCCTAACCCCTTGAATATACCTGCTACACAGCAGACAATAAATATCTGTTGAATGAAAAAATGAGTAAGTGGATGTATGCAATATACCAGGAACCAATCAGACGGGTCCAGTCATCACCAAGAAGAGCATCAACATCAGTAACCACAGTGACCATGAGATACTGGGAGAAATGTCATGGAATCTAATGATCACTCCCTGAGTGCAGTAACATGGGGTCAAATCAGTCAGCCTCACCCATCTGCTGCCCGTACCTCCTGTGTCCTCCAGAAGCCAACAGAGTGGGGTTCATATAGCATGTAATCAGCGCTGTCTAGAGGCACAGAACTGAACACACACAATCTAATACGATAACCATACACAGTGGTAGAGCATCTCCTTCATTTACAGAGGAGAGAACTATCCCCAAGACCATATATTGTTAATGATGAGACAGAGATTGAAATACAGGTCTTCTGGCCGTAGTTCAGATCTAAGCACATCACTGCAGATGCTGCTGAAATAACACAGGCTGGCTGAGTGAGAACTCTGAGCCTTAGCCTGTATTAAGCCTGGAAGAATGAGGAGGGTGGGACTTAGGACGCAGGGAAGAGGGCAAAGTTTAACCCCTTGTCCTTTCCAGGCCTATGGTCTGATTAAAGAGACAAAAAGGAACACAAATTAAATTATTGGAAAATCTACTACACTCTGTAGTCATGCAATGCAGTTCATTCAACAACATCAATTGATATCCCTGGCCAGGTGCCTGGGATACAGAGATAAATAAATCATAATGCCCTCACTCAAAGAACTCCCAATGTAGAGAGAGATACTGTCACCGCTTTGCACAATGCCGAAGATACCACTGTGGTCTATGTAAATAGACCAAAACATAACTCCTTAGTTTACAGTGGGAATGGTACCCCCTAGAGTTGTGTAACACAGGAAAAGTCTAAATAAATGAATGAAAAACTCAATGAGCTGGGTGACAATAAAGAACAGAGGTCTGGATTTGGAGCCAGAAAACACAGATTTGGCTTCGGGCTCCACCACTCAGTTGCCTTGTATTCTTGGGCAACTCATTCAACTCCATGAGCTTCAGTTTCCTCACCTGTAAAATGGGAATAAGAATAATATCTGCTCTAATTATTTAATAGGTTTTGAAAGGATTAAATTGGAAAAGGTATGTGATCACACTTTATGAATATATAAAGAGCCAAACAAATGTTATGTATTGTTATTCCATCCATACCAAATAATGACTCTGTGACCCTCAGGGCCTCTGTTCTCCTTAAGTAAACATACCCCATCATCATGGAAAAAGCCTTTCTCTTACCAACAAATATGTACTGGGCAGCCTCTCTGTACCCAGCAGTCTTCTAGGCAATATAGAGGGATTTAATAAGAAATGCTTGGCACCTGTGCAATGTTGGAAACTTAGCCCATACTTGTTGACTCACAAACTTGATTTCAGCCGCATTCCACCACTGCCTAGCTCTGGGATGTTGATCAAAGCAGCTCACCACTTTGGGCCTCACAATACTTGCTGTACAACTAGATGTTTGAACTAGATTGGCTGTTTTCAAGCTCAGGTTTGAAGGGGTTCTGAAGCTATTGTATTGAATTTCATTATTAGAAGTGAACTTTAAGCTATTTATAAATCAGTGGAAACACACACACTCAAATGTATTATGTAGCAAATATTAGTACTTTAGAACCTTTAACTTGACTCCATGTTGATTTTAAAAGAAGAAAATGCTATAACTTTGAATTTGTGAAATTACTTTTGATAATATATTGCTTTCATGTCTTACATATTGGAGTCTCCTAAAAAATTTCCTTTGAAAAATGAAATATACTGATAAAAAGAAGTTTGCAAATCACTAAACTGGATCACCTCTTTGGCCTTTTCACATTCTCTAATTCTGTAAATGAATACAGAATAGAATCCCCGCCTTCAAAGAGAATGCAATATTCTTGAGAAGATAATAAGCAAAACATGATGAGATACAGCACACGACAATTGTGCTAGCTATCTCCTTACATCAGCTCTGCTCCTTTGTCACAGTGTTATCTGTGAACACGGTTGCCTTGAATAAAGCCTATATTTCTCAATCTCCCTCATATCTTGGTGTGGCCACATGACCAAGTTCTTTCCAATGGGATTGTAGATAGGAGTGGCAGGTGTGTGCATATGTGTCTGTGGAAACACATACATACACAGTTCTCAGTAAGTGTAATTAAGGAGAAGAAATGTGTCTTTTTTTGCCCTTCTCTCCTTTCTGCTGGTTAGAATATAGACCTCGTGGTTGGAGCTATAGCAGCCACTTTGGACCATGAGTTAGAAGTACATGTTAAGGATGGCAAAGCAATAAAATAGAAGTTGACCTCTGATGACAGTGGACCAGCTACCTGGACGTTCACATTAGTGAGAAATCAGTAGAAATCAGGATCCATCTGATGTAAACCACTGTTATTCAGGGACTTCTGCCACTCACAGCCCCAACTAATCTTAACTAATACAACAACCTATTATTATGTACTTAACTTCCCTAAGGAGCTATAAGCTTTCTGCCATCCTATCCTCTTGAGGCCGTGAAATGTGATCCTTATTTGTGCTTTCTATACAAGCCATCATTAGTTCATGTGAGTGAAAAATGACTGTCAGAACTGGTTCTTCCCCCGTGTGCTTCTTTAAGCCTTAGCTCCCATGTGTGCAAAATGGGAATAATAATTCCGGTCTAACAGGATTGTTTTGGGGACAGATGGGGCGGGGAAGTCATTTGATTTAAGCCTTAACATCACAAAGGACTTCACTTTATCTCCAAGTGAGGCTTTATCTCTGTCACAGCAATACCCAACAGGACTGGCAGACATCCATCCAACACCTTCAGTGTGCATCCTGTTACCACATACAGGAAGAGAGAGATGTAGATGTATATATAGATATGAAATATATCTATCTCTAGATAGATACAGGAAATGGATAGATAAATATAGATGTCTATAGCTATGATGGATAAAGGAGAGAAAGAGAGATCTACATCTCCCATATCTACCTTAGGGCCAGGAACAAATTTATTGTACAGTTAATAAGCAGAAGCTTCAGAGTCCCACCCTCAGGCAGACCCTGTCAAAGGCCCTGGGAGGAGACCTCGCAATGTGTTCACATGAGCATATGTTTTCATAAAATGTGCAAAAATAAGCTATTTTCGACTGAGTTGGTTAAGACCTCTCTCTTTCCACTCTGACTTTCATTCCTACTTCCACTTTGATGGTACAGGAATGGCTGAGGGTGTTTTGGGGATTCAGCTAAGGAAAAGCTGAGTTGCTGATACATTTCATTTGGATTTTGCAGGATATATCTGTATGGTCCACAATCCTGTGAGTATTTACTGCTGGGGGTCCTAGTGTTGAAATGGCTGCCAGGAGTTCTCCTAATATCATCAATTCATGCAGTATTTAAGAATAATATATGAGAAGAATATAATAAACGTGTTCCCAAATTTGACAAAATTTGGAAGCACCTGTACATCCTGGGGGAAGCTAATCAACCTCTCTGTGCCTCAGTTTCCTCACCCATAACATGAAGATGATAGACTGTACTTTATGATGCTGTTGTGAAGACTAAATGAGTTTATTCATGTGAAGCATCATTAACATGGGCCTGACCTCAGTAAATGCTACTATTGTTACTATTATTATCATCCTGAAACTAGGAGAGGTTTCCAGTCACTGCCCCCTTGGAGCCCAGGAAGTACCAATCCCATTCTTGAAGTTCTCCACTTAGTGCTTCTTCTAGTTACTATTTAAAAGCCAGTCCTGGCCTGGCACAATGGCTCACGCCTGTAATCCCAGCACTTTGGGAGGCCGGGGCTGGTGGATCACCTGAGATCAGGAGTTTGAGACCAGCCTGGCCAACATGGTGAAACCCCTTCTCTACAAAAATTAGCCAGGCGTGGTGGTAGGTGCCTGCAATCCCAGCTATTTGGGAGGCTGAGGCAGGAGAATCTGAGGTCGGCCTTCTGGGAAGAAGTGTGATCTGTGGTCAGGGCAGAAAAGACACCCCCTCCACTCTAGAAGGAACCCATGACCCAGCTGTGCCTCTACCACAGCCACCAGCAGAGGAGCTGACTAAATGGTGTTGAAGCAAACAGTTTACCTACCTGCAAATGACAAGGAACGTACGAGACCAGTTGACTGGCTCCTTCCTGTTGAACCCGGGAGGCGGAGGTTGCAGTGAGCCGAGATCGCACCACTGCACTCCAGCCTGGGTGACAGAGCGAGACTCCATCTCAAAAAATAAAATAAAATAAGATAAAATAAAACAAAAGCCAGTCCTTCTTGTTACCGAAATGTCCCTGACCTGCAACATGCAGCACCACAGGTATATAGGGAAGAGCTTAGGAACAGTCCCCCAGCTACACCATACCTGAGGCACCAAAACCTGACCCTGAGCACCTCACAACAATTCCACACAGCTGGAGAAATCACTGGGGCTGATGATTCTGTAGATCAATGTGTGTCTATAGGAATGGACACGAATGTTTCCACTAAACATGAAACAATCACCAGGAACTGTGGTCATAAAAATGACAAGGAATGTACAAGACCAGTTGGCTGGCTCCTTCCTGTTGTAGAGACTTGACGGTTTATACCCATCCACAAGAGAAATGCCAGAATAGCTATTTCTCCTAAATACGTTACTGTTAGCCCAAGAGTCACTTATGGATGGAATAGAAAGAAAAGAAACACATTTGAGAAATAGTTTGGCAGGTGGAGACAATAAGATTTTCTCACTGATTGGATGTGGAGTCGGGTGTTCACGAATAAGAAGAGACCTGGTGAGAAGTCCCATCTGGCATCCAGCCCATTGCTCTACCAGCTGTGTCACTTGGCCCCTTGGAACCCTGAGTTTCTTTCCAACCAAGTCATGTT
This sequence comes from Rhinopithecus roxellana, assembly GCF_007565055.1. NCBI lineage: Eukaryota > Metazoa > Chordata > Mammalia > Primates > Cercopithecidae > Rhinopithecus > Rhinopithecus roxellana. Next base: position 69,562,283 of record NC_044556.1, read on the forward strand.
CCCTCTTCCTAACTATGTGGTGGTCAGAAAAGCCACTGAGGGGCTTGTATCATTTTCGTCAATTGTTATGCATCAGTAGTTATGCCTGGATGTGTCCTGCGGTGGGTATGAAAAGGTGGTATATAAGGAAGAAGTTGTCCTGCCAGCACCATCTGAGGCTGGCCTTCTGGGCAGAAGTGTAATCTGTGGTCAGGGCAGAGAAGACACCCCCTCCACTCTAGAAGGAACCCACGACCCAGCTGTGCCTCTGCCACAGCCACCAGCAGAGGAGCTGACTAAATGGTGTTGAAGCAAACAGTTTACCTACCTGCAGGATCTGGCCCACACTGAATTAGCTAATGAGACTCTTCCTATATAGGCCTCTCTCAGGCCAAATTCCTGGGCACTGCTGGCCGTCCTGCTGCCAGAGATGGATTAGAGTCCCCATCGGAGCAGCATATGTCTTCTGTGGCATTTCTTTTATTTTGCATATACAAGCATGCCCTCCACTGCCATTTGATTGGATCACTGTATCAACAGCTTTTTCAAAATGACAGCTAATGGAGAAAAGGTATTTTAAAAGGTCTGTGAACCCTCCTACCTAAAAATATACCTCCAGAGAGGGTACAGCACTTAATACATTGAATTCAACGAAAGTTTTGTGGGTGCCAACAATGTACAGTGTGCCATGATGGGCCCTGGGGAGATGGCATAAAATGACAGAACTGTGAATGTTTTAACTGAATTGACTACATTTCAGTTGGTTGGCTCTGTCCTTGTAACACCCAAGCTATGCATCTAAAACATTGGGATGGTCCATTATCCAACCTGGGACACATGTATGGAAATTTTTTTTCCAATATAGGATTTTTCCATTGTCTTTTTTGTTTTGTTTTGTTTTAAGATCTTGTGATGCCCCAGATAGTTACCAAAATAACCAGTGGCCACAACATCCGGGAGCCCAAACAGACACCGGAAAAATACAGCAGAAGGGGAAGATCCACAAAAACAGGAAACATGGAGAGGAGAGTAAAAAGATGTCAAAACAAAGGCAGCCTGGGCTGGCAGAGAGAGGAGGCCAGCAGAGAGGCCATGAGCTCAGCTGCGGGGACAAGTTCCTCAGGAGTCTTCAGAGAATTGCAGGGTGACGTAGGCCCTGGCCCACACAAAAGGACCCTGGCCTCTTCACCTCTGTTTTACACACAAAGTCATGGCCTCCTTCAAAACTAAATAATAGCAATGCCACCGACTTCCCTGTGCAGGCAGCTCTCCCTGCCTGTCTGAGTCTGGGTCTACCAGCCCCCAAACATCTGCAGAGGTGGAGCAACAGACAAGCAGTGCACAGGACGCAGGTGCAGAGGCCTGGCTCTACCTAGACCTGGCCTCCTCACAGAGGCTGTCCACATGCCCCCATTCATCTCCTTCATCCCTGTATCTCTGCACCGGCCCTGGCCAGGCCCATTCATACTAGTGACTCAATTAACTATTGACCCATCAGAACTAAAATGGCTTTGACCCCACCACCCAATGCTCTTTACCATACTACTTTCATTTCTTAATCTAGGTTTTCAGCTCCAACTAGAGAAAAGTGCTCACCCATAGGTGAGAGGGCCGGCACAAGGAGACCCCACCTGCACAGAGTGGGAACCCAATGTTGTTGATTAACTCATAGACCAGCAGAACTTTAAGACTTGGATGGGGACCTAGAATTCAACGAGTCTAACCTATGAATCCTCCATACATCATTAAATCAACAGATAGAAAAGTTTTAGCTTACAAGTCTCCTGGGCCAGCACATTAGCCGTCAGAAAGAGGCACTGGCTCACCTCCAACCATGTACAATGCAATGGCTAAGTGCTTATTTCTCTCTTTATTTTTTTCTTTACTAGCAAAAAGCCAACCACTGCAACCTCTTCTTTCTTCCTTCTTCCATGCACCAGGATAAAATGCCACCTTCTCATTCTGCTTTTCCAGCAGATGGCCTGAGTTGTGAATGGCTCAGCAGAGATCTGATCTCCTTTTGCTTTAGTGATCACCTGCTGAGAGTAGCCACCAGTGCCATGAAAAGTTCTCCTTCTAGGAGAAAATGAAAACATTTAAATCCAAGAGCCAGTCACTTAAACCATGGACTCCTCACCTTTCACCTTCTCAAGAAAAGGAATGATCGTGGAGAGCAAAGTGGACAGCACCCTATTCCCATGAGTTTGTGGAAATTTTCTTCTCACTTCTCCATGCTGGTCGCCACTTTGTATGAGTAAAATGAGAAGGGGCTCAGGGTGGTTCTCTATTGTTCCAGTGATCATACTAACTCAGTTTTAACACCAACTTCCCTACGCTTGAGCCAAAGAAGGGGTGGAGGCATTGCTCACCATCAGTCACCAAGATCAATGAGGCTTTGACAACCCCTACTGCACACGGGTCTAGACTAGGTGCTGTACAGAGGGGAGTTTCTCTTAGGGAGCTTCTGGCATAAGCCACAGACATCCAGCCACCTGTCTCAGCACTGTAAGATCATTGTTCACATGTCTCTCTTCCTTACTAGACTCCAACAGAACACTGATTGAATTATCTCATATCCTAGTACCCCGCAATAAATGTGTATTTGTGCTAACCCTGAGACATGAACAGAGAAGCCAGTTGGTGGCATTTACAGATAGAAGGTTGGTAATCTAACTTGGAGATGAGGGGAAACAAAGCATTTTGGGACTAAAATCCCAAGTCCATATCACAGATGGATGGGAGGGGAGATGGGAATAGGTTTCTCCTGTATCCCATGGGAATCTTTTTCTTTGAGCTGTTTAAAGTTAAAATAATGGCTAAGGAGCCAGGGTGGACACAATACCCAGTGTGAATGGGCTTCCATCTCTCCAGTGCCCCTGTGGGAGGCCCTCCGCCAGGCTGGTGGAGAGGTCTGTGGCGGGAGCTTTTCCACACAAAGCGACCTTCCTCTTGAACCCTTCTCACTTCAGGTTTCTTTGAGAGGGTGCCAAGGTTTCACTTGCCAGCTCAGAGAGCAGTTCCTTCCTATGTGAAAGGAAGGGTAGGAGGAGCATTTGTCGCTTTGTGACTGGGAGGGGTTT